>NC_090268.1:226997329-227323758 GCF_040414725.1 Anabrus simplex | reverse complement strand
AGGCGTCAACCGATCTGCTGATTGAGGTCGGCTAGGTAGCAGGTAGAGATGAAGCCCACCCGGCCGAGCAAAAATTGGAAGTTGCAACGGCGGAGAGTATGTCCACTTGGCGAGGTGTGTTCTGTGAAACAGTGTCACGCTCTGTCTCTTCTTTTTCATGTTGTTTTCTTGTTTTCATTCCCCTCTAGAGAGTGACGCTCTCTCTCGGGTCGGGAGATGTGAAGAGAGCAGTGCGATGTGGCCGAATGAAGAGGATGGGTAAAGCGATGTGAATATTTGTTCAGAAGAAAAGATGGGGTCTCTTGGTTATGGAGATGGGAAGAAATGGACGTTTACACGGGAGTGCTTAAATGGAGGTTGCGGGGAAGGGTGAGGTGGTGAAGTGTGTAGGCGATGTGATACAGTATAGTTGTGAGGTGTCGGAGATGTTCGAGTGTTGGCGGCGGTGGGAAGAAGATATTAATTGGGGGAGAAGGTGGACGGACGTTGTGGGGTGATTGAAAATGAGGATGATCAGGCCGGGTGCGGTGACGTGGTGCGGTGAGGGGAAGTCTAGATTGTGGAGGGGAACGAGAGGGTTCGATGTTATGGAGACGACCATAGACGGGGCAGCGGCGGCGATGAGATGTTCGACGGCTGTTGCAGTGGGTAGCTGTAGGCGCACTAAGTATGCTGGGCCGGTGGAGTTGAAGATCCGAAACGCTCTCCAGACTGATATGGCGTGATGGCATAGCTGGCGTTGGACTTCTGTTACGGAGATGAGTGGGTCGACGCCGCGAACGACGCAACTGAAGACTGTGTTGATGGCGGTGATGCTGGTTGAGGGGCGGCCAATGCTGATGCGGCTGGAGTTGACGGTGTCGTAGATGGTGGTTGTCCAGACGAAGAGACAGGTGGTGAACAGCGGCGCAGAAAGCGAGAAGGCGGTACACTGTTCTGAGGAAAAGTTTGAGGCACAGAGAAAGATGGTGACATAAGTGGTGAGGAAGGGGGCTGGACAAAACAAAAAAAGTCTTAGGGCCGAATTCATAGTCAGCACTTATACATAAGTGGAACCCTTAAGTAATAGGGGATCATTTATTATAAGTTATCACTTATATGAGTTTACATTTCATAGACAGCACTTACAGAGCACACTCATTGATACAGTAAGTATCACTGGAGATGTGGCAATGCTGTATATTATGCCCATGCTTCCTGGATTGTGTAGTTCTGGCTACCGAATAGTGGGATGATATATTGTGTTTTGTTTATCTAAGGACATCGCGCGACCGCGCGCGTAATTTTTGAGGTTAAAAGATCGTCTATATTGTATTTGGTAATCAGAATGGATAACAAAACAGCGAGCTGAGACGATACCTGCAAGAACTTGTGCATAATATAGAACAAGCAGACAGACGCAGTTTCTCATCAGAATATGAGTGACGTGTGAAAAACTTGTTGTGGACAATGCAAACTACAAAAATGCCCAGAGTCTAATTTTCAATATGTTTATAGTTATCCAGGTACTCGAACCTATACAAATTTTATCCAAATGTAGAATATCTAGGCTTACAGCGCTTTTAATGATTTGACAAGTACATCCGTAGCCGTTACGTTGTAATAGGCCTAATTACTTTCCCAATAAAATGCAAATAGTATGTTTTGATGTGCCATGCCATAATTTCAGAAACTTCTGATATAATCCGGATCAACTTGTAACACGTTTCCAATTAATTAAGCGAAATACCGGTAATGATGGTGATGATGATAATAATAACAATAACTTGCAATTAGGGGTGGCATAAAATCTCAAAACAATATCTTCATTAATGGTGAGATAGTGAGTCCTCTAGAGGTTATGTTCACTCTCTTAATCAAAGGAACAAGAATATTCATAACTCACTTTACTAAAACGAAACCTTCTTTAAATTGTTGGCCACATTACATTTCGACAGGATTTTCCATCTCTACGTGTGCACGGAAAGCAGTCTGTGAATGAAATGCAACATATTCAGCAAAATCATTATCCTCCATCTTGTTGCAACATAAGTGAGACACTTAAGTGTGTGTGGGAGGTCCACTTATAGCCATAAGTGGGACACTTAAGTAGGTAATATGAAATGAAAACTGACTTATGAGGGGCACTTATGCATACGTGCTGTCTATGAATTCGGCCCTAAGTGTCTCACTTATGTAAGAACAGCCCAATCTATGCTTTAAAGTGTGCAATTCCGTAATAACTGTCTCCCTACATTGCTCTCGATACGTTCGCGGCTTTATGCTTCTATTTCTTATTAATATTAAATCGTAAGTGGCGCTGTCTATGATTTCTAGTGTTCGAAATCGTAATTACTGCTTACCTACAAAAATCATTGGTCTGTCAACAACCAAACATTAATAATAAATTTTTATTGCGCACAATGTGCATAAAGGTTCACAATTAAGGCCGGTCTCCACTGATTAACATTTAACAACAACATGTTAAATGTTAAAAGTGTTGAATGTTAACTGGTGACACCATCAACATGTTAAATGTTGAATACTATTTCATTTAACATTGTGTCCACACTTAATAAACATGTTAAACTTGACTTTCTTTGTTTATATATAGGTAGTTCATCATATCAATTTGCGGTAATACATTTGGGTGGTGTCTAGTATTTTCAAACAAGGAAAATGGACTCAGGTGAAGAGGATTTGGCCTTTGTTATTACCACTGTTGCTTCTTGTTATGATTTAGAAATGCAGTTATTAGATACATTTTCTCCCCTCATCCTGCTCATTGCTTCAAAAGCAAACCTCTTTGAAGTATAAACTTTGTCCGCTCCCGCCTCCCGACTTTTTCTGATTTCTTTTTGGCAATACTCCACTGTACTGGGAGCGGAGGGACGCTAGTTCTTTTTATGCACTCGCAGGAATAATTATAGATAATTTAGACTTCCTGGAAACTGCCGGCTTTGTTCGCTTTATCTCTGTATTCCTTTGATGAGACATCCCATAAACAAGGCCTTTCTATTATGTCATTAATTAAGTCCAAAATAATCTTGCTCCACTCCATTTCTGACTATAAATTTTAGTATAGTACAGAGAGAACGACACACGTGCGCGCAACGGTACCGGTACTGGTACTGTATTTGTAGCTTATAACAAAGAGAATGAGTGTTGCGGAGTGTTGTAACTATAATCCTGCTTCACGAGAAACACGTCGTTTGCGTCGTCTGGCTATATGTTGACATGGAAACGGCAAGGAAGTTGCCGAAGCTGTGCCAACATCTCACGAACAACGAATTGACTTGACATGTTTTCCACTTGGAGCGGAAAACACGCCAACATGTTAAAAGTGTTAACCTCAACATTCTGAGTTAACATGCAAAGTCAATTGGAAGACACAATCACAATATACATGTCAATTGTAACATGTTAAATTTAACATGTTGGTGTTAAATGTTAATCAGTGGAGACCGGCCTTTAGATAAACCAGCGTGGCGTCTAATGAGCTCTGCATAAGTGTTAGTCCTTAATAAATTCACTAATCGAACAGGACCTCGAGGAACACTTCTGGATATGATATATTTCACATACTTGGTCACAGCCTACACACACAGTTTGTGTTCGATTCGTGAAATACTTTGTTTTTACACATCTTGAAGTGGAATCCGTGCACAGCCAATCTCGTAACTATGTGTCTCAGTTGGTAGCCCGTTTCCATCCATTTCCGATCCGTCATGGTCTCCGTTGAGTAGATGTCTTCCCAAATATCCCTTTTTTTTCTCTAAGTTCATGCAACAGGTTATCGTATGCTGCGCCTCCTGGTAAAACAAGATTGTATCTCAGGTCCTCAATCAGGAAAGTTTCTCTCGCGAGTTCATATACAAGTCGAGATCTTGTGGTCTTTGATACACTCAGGACTCGCTTCAGATATCTGGATTTTATCTTTTCCAGGTCTTCTAATTGCTTCACACTCAGAAATTCCCCTATGATCTCAAGCCCATAGGTTAACACTGGTACAACTTATACTCGAAGAAATACCATGGCTGTATCCACTGCAATTTGTGTGATATTCTCAATGTCATTCATCGCTTTCAGAGCTGCAATAATTCTAGCTCTTATATGGATCCTGAAACTGCTGCATGTGGTTTGCAAGGTTATACCTAGGTATCTGAAACTGCTAACTCTGCGAAGGCGGACGTTACTACACCATATGTGCTCTGTTTCCTTTAGTTTACCTCCTTTCCTGAATACGACTAGTTCAGTCTTCTCCTCATTTATTTTCATTTCATTCCTGTTTGCCCAGTCCACTAGCAAGTTCATCGCACGTTGTAGTTCTGTTATGTCTTCAGCCGCAATTGCCATGTCATCAGCATACAGGTACATTTCTGTGTCTGTCTTTTCCTTTATCTCTGACGCTACATCAGAGATGAAAGCGTTAAATCATATATGGCTAAGTGGATCACCTTAAAGAACTCCTATAGTCTGTGGCATCCAGTCTGACGACCCAATGTCATCGTCCACCTGTATAATTCTCAGCCAACAGGTTTGATATGAGTGTTGTGACATTAGATGTTCCGATTAACTTCTCCAGCTTATCTATGAGTAACCTTCTGTTTACCCAATCAAATGCCTTGGAGTAGTCAATGAATGCCACAAATAATTTGCCTCGTGGCATTTCTAGGGTAATACGAATGTGATTCAGCAAATTCTCCAGTGCCATCGTTGTAGATCTTTTCCGTCTTAACCCAAATTGCTCCTCTGGTAACAGTGGATCCACTTTATTCATCACTATCTTCGTTAAGATCCTCGTCAGAAGTTTTAAACCTGTTTGTTCCATCGCGGTCCCTCCGTAGGAATTCGGGTCACCTGCGTCTCCTTTCCCCTTAAATAGCATTCGGATTGTTGCCTTCCTCCAATCTGTTGGGACCCTTCCAGTTTCGAGGCATTTGTTCAATAAGGCACTCCATACCGGTAACATTTCCCTCACTGACTCTTTTAGATGCTCATTTCTGACTCCATCTGGTCCTGGTGTTCTATTGCTTCTTCCTTCGTTGATGGCCTGAACGATTTCATTTTCCGTTATAACATTTGCTGGGTCTCTGGGTTCTGGACACCTGAGTGTTGGTCTCGTGTCTCTCGAAGCAATTGTTTTGTTGAGGTGTGATTTCCATATCGATCTTAGAATGTATTTTGCTCGTTTTCGGTCGTAGAGCCTTGTATGGATCTAATTTAGCTTCTTCTATGATCCTTTTCTGTTGTTCTTCTACGTACTGAATCTTTTTTCTCTTCAGGAGCTCTTTGTTCTGAACTCTCTGTTACCGGTACTCTTCCAAGTTTTCCATGTTCCTTCTTTCCCTTGTCCTGTTCAATTTTTCTAATGTGCTTCTCCTTGCCTCATAATATTGTTTGTCGAACCAAGGTTTTGACTTTCTTGTCCCCAGGTTTAGAGGAGCTGCTTCTCCATACCAACTTGCTATCCCCCATGCTGCGGAATCTTTTTCACATTCATCTATAATTTTCTTCACCAGGTCAATCTGGCTTGTTTTTGCTTTCACTTTGTTTATGTCTATATTCTTTCTGATTTTGGCTCCTTTTATTAGGTCAGCCACCTCTTCTTCCTTCGTGATGATGTCTGTGCTCACTGGTAAGTGCTTTCTTACAATGAAGTCTTCTTTGAGGACCAGCTTTGTTGTTCCCGATGTTATGAGACCCCTTGAAAGCATTAAATCTATTGTGCTGCCTCCATTTGGTCCTATATGTGTCCATTCCTGTTTCTTGTTTAAGAGCACGAATCCACTGTGCCTCAGGTAGTCCATAAAATCTTCAGTTTTCCAGCTGTGTTTATCTACTGGACAGTTCAAGTCACCGGCAATTAACACCTTTTCTTCATCATTTATCATATTCAACGCATTTTCAAGCGTATCAACTATGTCTGCTGCAGTGCGTTCAGGGCTGAAGTATACTGCCATGATCACTAATATTTTAGTTTGTAAAATCAATAGGTTTTCGTCTCTTAACAGTTGCTTACATGGGGTTAGATGGCCGTCCCCTTTCCTTGAGTTGATTGGCGTACACATGATAGTTGTGGAAACCTGGTACATTTATTATTGAGTCCTCCCTGATGAATGTTTCTGTTAAGGCCGGTCTCCACCGATTAACATTTAACACCAACATGTTAAATTTAACATGTTACAATTGACATGTATATTGTGATTGTGTCTTCCAATTGACTTTGCATGTTAACTCAGAATGTTGAGGTTAACACTTTTAACATGTTGGCGTGTTTTCCGCTCCAAGTGGAAAACATGTCAAGTCAATTCGTTGTTCGTGAGATGTTGGCACAGCTTCGGCAACTTCCTTGCCGTTTCCATGTCAACAGATAGCCAAACGACGCAAACGACGTGCTTCTCGTGAAGTAGGATTATAGTTACAACACTCCGCAACACTCATTCTCTTTGTTATAAGCTACAAATACAGTACCAGTACCGGTACGCGTACGCGTGTCGTTCTGTCTGCACTATACTAAAATTTATAGTCAGAAATGGAGTGGAGCAAGATTCCTTTGGACTTAAATAATGATATAATAGAAAGGCCTTGTTTGTGGGATGTCTCATCAAAGGAATACAGAGATAAAGCGAAGAAAGCCGACAGTTTCCAGGAACTCTATATTATACTTATTCCCGCGAGTGCATCGAAAAAAACCTAGCGTACCTCCGCTCCCAGTACAGTCGAGTAATGCAAAAAAATCAGAAAAAGTCTGAAGTCGGGGGTGGGAACGGACGAAGTTTATACCTACTTCATAGTGTCTTGCTTTTGAAGCAATGAGCAGGATGAGGGGAGGAAGTGTGTCTAATAAAACTGCATTTGTAAATCATAACAAGAAGCAACAGTGGCAATAATAAAGGCCAAATCTTTTTCATCTGAGTCCATTGTCCTTGTTTGAAAATACTAGACACCACCTAAATTTATTACCGCAAACTGATATGATGAACTACCTACATATAAACAAAGAAAGTTAAGTTTAACATGTTTATTAAGTGTGGACACAATGTTAAATGAAACAGTATTCAACATTTAACATTTAACATTTAACATGTTGATGGTGTCACCAGTTAACATTTAACACTTTTAACATTTAACATGTTGTTGTTAAATGTTAATCAGTGGAGACCGGCCTTTAGAACACATGTGCCAAATTCCTCTAGTATGTTACTTGACATTAGATTTAGCGCACCTCTCAGTCCTTCTACATTCCACGTCATTGCCGTGTACTACGAAATTTCCAAGGTTTCCGAAAATGCCGGCATACTACACGGGCAGGCCAGAACGAACTATCATGCACTCGTTCTAGGTCTTTGTACGGAATTCCAATTTTAAATGCTGTGCCGGTTGGCCTCTCGCTAACTGTATCACAGAACACCTTGCCGTCTATACCATTTTCCTTGAGATATTCACATATGTCTTCCTTGGTTGTATTTGGTTCCAGTCTTCCTACATATAACTATGCGTTTGACTCTGCTGCCCTTATCTTGGTATCGCCTTCTCTCGCTCCTATTATTGATCTGCTTCGTTGGATGGTTGCATTATGAATATTGTCAAGATCACTCCCAGTTTTCCTTTCTAATCTTGTATCTCTCCTTTTCCTCTCGTATATATTCCAGTTACACTCAATTTCTATTCGGTAGTCTCCGGATTCTTGTTCTTGCATTACTTCCCTTCCTTCTTTGTTCGTAGTAAAAGCTCTTGATTCTTTAACCGCTAGTTTCTGGTTTTCATTTGGGATTTCTTCTTTGCAATGCATCGCCTCCTTCAATGGTGTTAGCTCATTGGTTATCATTGTGGGACGTTCCTGGTTGTGTGTTATTCCTCTTCCTTGCTCTGAGGCGGGGGGCTGAGGAGCTTTCTGTTTGATTGCCATTTGTCTATTTGATGTCCTTTGATTTTCCATATACCTTTTTATCTCCGTTGGTATCATGGTTTTAATTTCCTCCAATTTATTTCCCATGTTTTTTTCCATGTTAACTAGCATGTCCTCCAACCTTGCGGTTATCTTTTCTAGTTTGTCTTCGTTGCGTGTTTTTCTCAATACAGCTGGCTTGCATTCTGTGCACAACCATATTACTTTGCAGTGTCTTCGTTTGATAATATCCCATTCACCTTTAGATATGCCGCAGCAATCCACGTGTTGCCATTTGTCGCAACCTTCGCATTACACTGCGTTCTCATTACCTCCAACTTCCTTGCTACAGACGTCGCACTGATAGTGGTCATCATGCTCTCTGTTTCCAGGCATTTTATAGATGTGGCTTCTAACCTCCATTTCTTGTTATTATTATTACTAAATCATCTGGCTAGGTTAGCTCCCGGTAGTGACAAAATCATTGGTCTGTGAACAAGCAAACGTTAGAAGCCGCTGACGATGTCTATGATTTCTAGTGTTCGGAATCGTAATTACTGCTTACCTACAAAAATCATTGGTCTGTCAACAACTAAACCTCCATTTCTTCTTCTTATTATTACTAAATCATCTAGGCCTCTATTTCTTATAAATATTAAATAGTAAGTGGCGATGTCTATGATTTCTAGTGTTCGGAAACGTAATTATTCTAACCTCCATTTCTTCTCGCGGCTTTAGGCCTCTATTTCTTATTAATATTAAATCGTAAGTGGCGCTGTCTATGATTTCTAGTGTTCCGAATCGTAATTACTGCTTAAACATTATGTTATAAATCTTCGCTGTTTCTATATAATCATGGCTGGCGGTGGCACGAATAGACTCTGCCATTCCTTGAAGATTTGCCCCAAGAAACGTCACTCCCATAATTCAAAACAGCGACATATTGTTGTGCTTATTTATTTCATTCCGTTACTCTTTGTCATTGCCTCATTCTCTTAGGTCTTTTCATCGCGCGTAAGTTGGCTATAACTTCTCGCTGTCTTGAATTATGGGAACGACATTTCATTGCTCTAATCTTCAACCAATGGCAGAGTCCATTCGCCCACCGTCAGACATGATTACTATGTTACTTATCCAGGCGACCCTTCTCGGGAGTTATACCCAGTGGTTTAGTTGGACCGGAACGAGCCGGAACGCCGTTCCGAAAAATATTTTCCCGCTTTACAATGACGTAAGATTTTTACATTCAGTAAGAAAATCTTATAATCTATACATAGCACTGAAACGTCATGGGTGTACTCTAGCGGACTAATACAGAAACTTACGGTTTTATGTTCATAAGATACGGTCGATTTCACACCTGGGTGGTTTTCTGGTTCTCTAATGTTGGCTACACTGCTATTGGACTCGGTGAGCGGGAAGTGAGCACAACAACCTTCTTCCACTTGTTATGTTTGTGTGAATCCAAGTGAATCCAAAATATTTACAGTAAGATGGGTAGCATCGAGCCAGAGAACTGTAAAAGCTGTCTGGGAAAACTATAGTGCAGTAGTAAAACATTTTTGTGAGCCCAAAAATGACCACCAGAGAGATTCCAAAGAAAGGGCAAAATTCCAAGGCCTAGAAAATATGTTAACATGTGTAGAATTCCTAGAAAATAGAGCAATTATGTATGATGCTCTTGTTGAGTTAGCTGATTTGTCATTAGAGTTGCAGAAAAGAGAGACAAGTCTGACAGAGGCTCAAAATACAATCAAGCACACTATAAAAGTGTTTGAATCTATGTGAAACTCAGATCGTGGAAAATACTACAGAACAGTTCTTAAAGCAGCAGAAAACAAAATGTTTAGAAACATAGGATTACATGATTCTAAAAAAAGTTGTCAGAAAGCAGTTTTTCACAAGTCTTGTGAACAATTTAAACAACAGGCTTATGGAAAATGTGTCCAAATCATCTCATCTTGGTTCCAGCTCTAGTCAGCAGAGACATGAGAGGATGACAAAAGGTATCAGTGATTCAAAGGTACTATACAAAAATAACTGGCCCTCCGCTTCTACTTTGGATATATACTATGGTGATGAGAGTGTTGGCAACCTTTGTGACTTTTTCCACGTGTCAGACAAGACGAGGTACATTAATGCTTTTATAAAGTATGTCAAGACCAAGGAAATCCCAGTGGAGCTGATGCCTTTAATCAAGACTACAGACCATTCCCATCTCTTCACCAGACGCTGAAGGAGCTTTCAGTACCATGAATGAGATCCTCACCGAAAAGAGAAATAGGCTGCTGGATGAAAGATCAAGCGGTCTTATTTTCATAAGCAGCGGTGGACATCCTGTGCATATTTTTAACCCTCATCCATATGTCAAGTCATGGCTACGAAAGGGGAGACGTTTAGCTGATGAAACAACTAGTCGGAAACATGAGGCCGCTGATTTTGACACCCAATACGAGTTCATTTGTAAATTGCTAAGGTGAGTTCCTGTAAATATTTCGTTTCAACTAAATCACTGGTTATACCCAAACAGAACTCAGAGACTTTTCTAATTTTAATATGACAATCCCATCCTAATTTTTCATCCATATGGACACCGAAAAATTTTGTGCTCAACGTATTTTCAATTGCATTTGCATTTAATATAAGGTTGTCTTTTTGTTTGCAGTTTTGTCATGGTAGTTGCCTTGAATTCCATGTATTGGGTCTGTTCTAGGTTCAGTGTTAATTTGTTTTTCCTGAACCATGATTCTAACCTAGACAGGACTGCATTTGCTGCAGTTTCTATAGACGTAGGGGTAAAAGTTCAGCGTTACTCACGCAAGTTTATAACATAGTAATCATGGCTGACGGTGGGCGAATGGACACTGCCATTGGTTGAAGGCTAGTCCAAAGAAATGTCGTTCCCATAATTCAATACAGGCAGAAATTATGACCAACTTACGCGATGAAAAGACCTAAGAGTGAGGCAATGTAAAAGAATAACCATATGAAACAAATAAGATTAACAATATCTGGCCATCTTGAAGTATGGCAGTGACATTTCATAAGGCAAATCTTCAGGCGATGGCACAGTCCATTCGTGGCACCGCCAGCCACGATTATATAAGAAGTTGAAATAGTTGAGACGTGTCGATGCAGTAATTACGATTCTAAACACTACAAACCATACAAAGAAAGTATTTTTTCTAGCACTGGCATACCAATCACATTCCCGACCCCATTGTACTCGGCAACGACATGAAAAAACAACACGATTGAACTTCTCATTCACTAATAATTAAACTTGTAACATTAATAACGCATCCATCGCACGATGCCATGTCAATAGAATTAGATTTGTTTTCTATATCAACAATGGACAGATGCACTGCTGCCTAGATGTGGAGGCGCTATGTACGAAGAAAGACGTAGTAGGCTTTGCTGCTATCAATCGTATCATTTCCTGACCAGTAACCCAATAGAATGCCGTGGTGTAGTAATGTGAAAAGAAAGGTTATTGTGGTCCAGGGCTAAGTACCCTAACATGTGGAAAGAAAGGTAATTGTGGGTCCAGGGCTAAGTATCCTAACATGTGAAAAGAAAGGTAATTGTGGTCCAGGGCTAAGTATCCTAACATGTGAAAAGAAACGTAATTGTGGTCCAGGGCTAAGTATCCTAACATGTGAAAAGAAAGGTAATTGTGGGTCCAGGGCTAAGTACCCTAACATGTGGAAAGAAAGGTAATTGTGGGTCCAGGGCTAAGTATCCTAACATGTGAAAAGAAAGGTTATTGTGGTCCAGGGCTAAGTACCGTAACATGTGAAAAGAAACGTAATTGTGGTCCAGGGCTAAGTATCCTAACATGTGAAAAGAAAGGTAATTGTGGTCCAGGGCAACGTGCCGTAACATGTAAAAAGAAAGGTAATTGTGGTCCAGGGCTAAGTACCCTAACATGTGGAAAGAAAGGTAATTGTGGGTCCAGGGCTCAGTACCATAAACAATCCAGGCAAATGGTCTTATCCATGCCCTACCCTAATCAGTACAGACCAGGGGCCTTACGCCCTAGACCCCCTTTGCTAACAGATGGACTAGTTCCTAAATACAGTGATTGGCAGCTTTGTGCTTCATCATCGGCGAGTCGTCTGCGAGAAATAAACATAGGACAGTCATACCGCGCGTAGATATTGCCGATGCAAGCTGTAACCATGGTACTAATGCTGCGTGAGATGACTGAACTTTTAATGACATAGGTTCAGGATTATGAATAATTATGTTTGTATCATCAGCATACAGAACTGCAGCTTCTACTTGATTATTGTGAGGAAGATCCTTCACATAGATCAAGGAAAGAACAGGCTCCAAAATACTACCCTGCGGAATACCTAAGTCTTAGGTTTTTTTTATCTGAGAGTGATATGTCTCATTCCCTTTACTGTTAAAATGTCTAATTTCAACAAACTGGGGTCGTTTATCCAGGTATGATCTAAATGAGTCGTTAACAATTCCTCTAACTCCAGTCTGATATAATTTGTGCAACAATATTTCATGATCAACAGTACCCAAATGCCTTTGATATGTCAAGAAATAGTCATATCACAGTTTCATCATTATCAAGGGCATTTACGACCAACTATGCAGAAATTTTCTCACGGCACTGGAGTGTGTATCGTAGAGATAGGATAGGAAAGGTGGGAGGGGGAGTTTTCATTCTGGTGAAAGAAGAATTTGTAAGCTACGAAAAAGTTAAAGATGAGACACATGAAATTCTAGGTGTAAGGCTCATTTCTAAAGATAATAGGCAACTTGATATATTTGGAGTGTACAGATCGGGAAAGGGTAGCACTGATGCGGATTCGGAATTATTTGATAGGATAGTCAGGTATATGGGAAACGACATGGAAAGAAATGTGATTGTAGCGGGAGATCTGAATTTGCCAGATGTCAATTGGGAAGGAAATGCGAACGACAGGAAGCATGACCAACAAATGGCAAATAAGTTAATATGGGAAGGACAGCTGATTCAGAAAGTGATGGAACCAACCAGAGGGAAAAATATCCTGGATGTTGTGCTGATAAAACCAGATGAGCTCTATAGGGAAACTGAAGTAATAGATGGTATTAGTGATCATGAAGCTGTTTTTGTGATAGTTAAAAATAAATGCGATAGAAAGGAAGGTATTAAAAGTAGGACTGTTAGGCAGTACCATATGGCTGATAAAGCAGGTATGAGGCAGTTTCTAAAAAGTAACTATGATCGGTGGAAAACGGTAAATAAAAATGTAAACAGACTCTGGGATGGGTTTAAAGAAATTGTTGAGGAATGCGAAAACAGGTTTGTACCTTTAAGGGTGGTAAGGAATGGTAAAGACCCACCTTATTATAATAGAGAAATAAAGAGACTAAGAAGGAGGTGCAGACTGGAAAGAAATAGAGTTAGAAATGGCTGTGGAAGTAAGGAGAAATTGAAGGAACTTACTAGAAAATTGAATATAGCAAAGAAGACAGCTAAGGATAACATGATGGCAAGCATAATTGGCAGTCATACAAATTTTAGTGAAAAATGGAAGGGTATGTATAGGTATTTTAAGGCAGAAACAGGTTCCAAGAAGGACATTCCAGGAATAATTAATGAACAAGGGGAGTGTGTATGTGAGGATCTTCAAAAGGCAGAAGTATTCAGTCAGCAGTATGTAAAGATTGTTGGTTACAAGGATAATGTCGAGATAGAGGAAGAGACTAAGGCCAAAGAAGTAATAAAATTTACATATGATAACAATGACATTTACAATAAGATACAAAAGTTGAAAACTAGAAAAGCAGATGGAATTGATCAGATTTCTGGGGATATACTAAAGACAATGGGTTGGAATGTAGTACCATATCTGAAGTACTTATTTGATTATTGTTTGGTCGAAGGAGCTATACCAGATGAATGGAGAGTTGCTATAGTAGCCCCTGTGTATAAAGGAAAGGGTGATAGACATAAAGCTGAAAATTACAGGCCAGTAAGTTTGACATGCATTGTATGTAAGCTTTGGGAAGGCATTCTTTCTGATTATATTAGACATGTTTGTGAAATTAATAACTGGTTCGATAGAAGGCAATTCGGTTTTAGGAAAGGTTATTCCACTGAAGCTCAACTTGTAGGATTCCAGCAAGATATAGCAGATATCTTGGATTCTGGAGGTCAAATGGACTGTATCGCGATTGACATGTCTAAAGCATTTGATAGGGTGGATCATGGGAGACTACTGGCAAAAGTGAGTGCAATTGGACTAGACAAAAGAGTGACTGAATGGGTTGCTATATTTCTAGAAAATAGATCTCAGAGAGTTAGAGTAGGTGAAGCTTTGTCTGACCCTGTAATAGTTGAGAGGGGAGTTCCTCAGGGCAGTGTTATCGGACCTTTATGTTTTCTTATATATATAAATGATATGAGTAAAGGAGTGGAATCGGAGGTAAGGCTTTTTGCGGATGATGTTATTCTCTATAGAGTGATAAATAAGTTACAAGATTGTGAGCAACTGCAACGTGACCTCGAAAATGTTGTGAGATGGACAGCAGGCAATGGTATGTTGATAAACGGGGCTAAAAGTCAGGTTGTGAGTTTCACAAATAGGAAAGTCCTCTCAGTTTTAATTACTGCGTTGATGGGGTGAAAGTTCCTTTTGGGGATCATTGTAAGTATCTAGGTGTTAATATAAGGAAAGATCTTCACTGGGGTAATCACATAAATGGGATTGTAAATAAAGGGTACCGATCTCTACACATGGTTATGAGGGTGTTTATGGGTTGTAGTAAGGATGTAAAGGAGAGTGCATATAAGTCTCTGGTAAGACCCCAACTAGAGTATGGTTCCAGTGTATGGGACCCTCACCAGGATTACCTGATTCAAGAACTGGAGAAAATCCAAAGAAAAGCAGCTCGATTTGTTCTGGGTGATTTCCGACAAAAGAGTAGCGTTGCAAAAATGTTGCAATGTTTGGGCTGGGAAGAATTGAGAGAAAGAAGAAGAGCTGCTCGACTAAGTGGTATGTTCCGAGCTGTCAGCGGAGAGATGGCGTGGAATGACATTAGTAGACGAATAAGTTTGAATGGCGTTTATAAAAGTAGGAAAGATCACGATATGAAGATAAAGTTGGAATTCAAGAGGACAAACTGGGGCAAATATTCATTTATAGGAAGGGGAGTTAGGGATTGGAATAACTTACCAAGGGAGATGTTCAATAAATTTCCAATTTCCTTGAAATCATTTCGGAAAAGGCTAGGAAAGCAACAGATAGGGAATCTGCCACCTGGGCGACTGCCCTAAATGCAGATCAGTATTGATTGATTGATTGATTGATTGATTGATTGAACTGTGTAAAATGTGATAAGGCTGACAAAGTACTTCCGTCAGCTCTGATCCAGTCCGCCGTGCAACAACAGTATTAAAATAGGAACAAGATAAGTACAGTAAAACCTTGTTTATCCGGACTAATTGGGACCAAAGGTAATCCGGAAAATCAGAAATCCGGATAATGCGGGTTATACGGGTAATAATCAAAACAAAATTCTTAAATCCTTAAATAAGCAGACTTGCCCTTTATGATGATAAAAACTAGCCCGTCTTGTAATAAAATTAAGTACTGTACATAGTATTGTTTACAAGACATTACAAAATATAAAAATGTTTATTACCCTACTGTACATAAAATCACATTTTTTAACAAAGAATTGATCCACAGCCTCCTTTCTTTTAAATACATGGGGCGTTTGAACGAAGCACGGTGACGCAAGCGCTTTATCACTAATAGTTCAGCTGGAGTGGTGTCGGGCTGACGCTCCAAATACGTCCTAATGTTTGTCAGATGGTGCGCAGCATCGGCATGTGTCGTCCGCTATTGCGGTGTGATCGGTCTCTCCTCGTCCACGTCATCTTCTCTTTCACTGTCGGCTGTAGATGTGCATGCCGCTACAGTTTCCTCTTCCGACATAGTGCCGTAGCCGCCGTCATTGTTGTTTAAATGAGTCGTTAACAATTCCTCTAACTCCAGTCTGATATAATTTGTGCAACAATATTTCATGATCAACAGTACCCAAATGCCTTTGAAATGTCAAGAAATAGTCATATCACAGTTTCATCATAATCAAGGGCATTTACGACCAACTGTGTAAAATGTGATAAGGCTGACAAAGTACTTCCGTCAGCTCTGATCCAGTCCGCCGTGCAACAACAGTATTAAAATAGGAACAAAATAAGTACAGTAAAACCTTGTTTATCCGGACTAATTGGGACCAAAGGTAATCCGGAAAATCGGAAATCCGGATAATGCGGGTTATACGGGTAATAATCAAAACAAAATTCTTAAATCCTTAAATAAGCAGACTTGCCCTTTATGATGATAAAAACTAGCCCGTCTTGTAATAAAATTAAGTACTGTACATAGTATTGTTTACAAGACATTACAAAATATAAAAATGTTTATTACCCTACTGTACATAAAATCACATTTTTTAACAAAGAATTGATCCACAGCCTCCTTTCTTTTAAATACATGGGGCGTTTGAACGAAGCACGGTGACGCAAGCGCTTTATCACTAATAGTTCAGCTGGAGTGGTGTCGGGCTGACGCTCCAAGTACGTCCTAATGTTTGTCAGATGGTGCGCAGCATCGGCATGTGTCGTCCGCTATTGCGGTGTGATCGGTCTCTCCTCGTCCACGTCATCTTCTCTTTCACTGTCGGCTGTAGATGTGCATGCCGCTACAGTTTCTTCTTCCGACATAGTGCCGTAGCCGCCGTCATTGTTGTCTTTCAGCCACTCACTGACGTCTTCCTTATCAACATCTTAGCACCCACTTATTGTTCCTAACATTTGCAGAAGGTCGTCTGCAGCCACTTGCACCGAATCATCCCTTGCCATTTCATTTGTAGCACAAATAGCAGGCCACAGTTTTTTTCCATGACTTTTTCAAAGAGTCTTTTATAATACAGTCCCAAGCGTCAGCAACCATGTAAATAACGTCTTTGATGTTGGTTGATTTCAACAAAGCGACCACACTCCTTTCCCCTTCCTCTTCAATTATTTTACCAATCAGTTCTTTTCGGTAAAGTCTTTTGATGTTTTCAAGGACTCCCTGGTCCATAGGCTGCAACAATGAGGTTACATTTGGTGGAAGAAATTTCACTTTAATTCCTCCACTCACGAGTTCTTCTTCTCCCGGAGGAGACGGAGCATTGTCGATCAGTAAAATTGCTTTTTCTGGTAAACTATTTTATTTTCAGGAATTTTCGAACTTCAGGAACAAAGTTATAAAAAAAGCAGTTCTTAAACAAAAATCTGTCCATCCACGCACTTTTTCGTGACCGGTAAACCACTGTCATTGAATTGTGGTTCAAAGTTTTCGCGCTCATGGATTCTTTGATTTCCCTACAACGACAAGGGGAAGCTTATGTTTCCCTGATGCATTGCTGCAAGCCATAGCAGTTATCCTATCTTTGCTTTTCTTATACCCCTTAGCCGAATCTTCAAGCTTCGATGTTAACGTTTTGCTCTGAAGCATCCAGTAAAAAAAGCCCAATTTCGTCAGCATTATAAATTTGATCGTGTGTCAATTCCTCAGATGAAACAAATTGTTCGAAGTGCGTTTTAAATTTTTCAGCACCAGCAACATCACTAGACAAGCTCTCTTCAGTCACAGTAAGTTGACGAATACCGTGTCGGTTTTTCCAGCGCTCTATCCACCCCCGGCTAGCAGTGAAATATAGGTCAGGATTCGGTAACATTTTGGTTAAGCTCAAAGCTTTCTGGGCCAAGACCGGCCCAGATGTAGGCAAACCACGTTCTTGCTGAACACGGTATCACATGAATAGTGTGTCATCTAATGCTTCATTTGCATTTTTGCCGTTCCTCTGCCTTCCAAGCTGTCTTTACATATAATTTTACAACACAAATATTCGATATCTTTTCTTTGCTTCTTCCAGTCGGACACTGTTGAAGTCTCAACTCCCAGTTCCCCGGCTATTTTCTTCAATGTTTCTCCTTTATCACTTCGATTAATAGCATCCAACTTTTTATCCACTGAAACCACAACCTTCTTTCGCTTTGATGTCATTTTAAACTTGTACAGTACACTGAATTACACGCCCAAACACTTTGATCAGAAACAAAAACAATCCGGTTGAAACAAACACGATAAACTTAATGACCCGTGCCGTTTGAATATTGTAGGAAAACTGAGGAGATAGAAGGAGGTGTAGTGACGCGTAGGGATCAAGGTCAACGCTTTCCCCCGGCGCTATTTATAACTGGTGAGGCATACTGCGTAAGCACCGTATTACAGTACCATAATTAATTGTTCAATTTACGCAGGAACCGTACATTGAATCCAATTAGAAAACGAATATTTGGCGTACTTATAGTTCTTGCTATCATAGTTAAATGTATTATCTAATGTGAACATTATTTTTTTTTAATATTTACAAATCTGATCCGGATAATCCGGAGATCCGGATAAACGAGAGCCAGTTAAACGAGGTTTTACTGTACTAGTACTATAAGTACTAGTTCGTAAAGTGTACGCCAAATGTCTCACGGTGATGCATAATCGATTCATACTTCGTGTTTCAAAGGTTGCTAAAACGAATCTCGAAGATAACCGAGGTTTACCGATTCAGCAATAGGGAGCCCAGGTATCATTAAAAGTTGCGCGTACTTGTAGCGTAGCGCTTGGCGAAGTCCAGGAGAGTAGCACATACGAATCCAAACACTCGGCCACCTGGATTCCTCGCTGCACACCTTGTAAGCAAAGAGAATGCTTGTAAGGAGCGGTAAGGATCGATTTCAGAAAAAGCCGTGTGAGCGCTAAAGGTGTGTTTTGTAGGTGCCATCTGTCAGCATTCAACTAAACTGTTGAAATGGCGGTAATAGCCGGCGATTTGAATTCTGAATACATCCACAGGTAATCCCTGTCTGTCATAGAAGGCAACCAAATGTGTCATGTGGCCATTGGTCCCCTCTTTATCCTTTTATTTTTTCTTGAAGTATAGTTGTAGACTGAATCAAAATGTTGAGGTGTGTGCAGCTTTGGGAATGGCCTTTTACGTGTGCGATGATGCTCAAAAGCCCAGATGTTATCCCAAGAGTCCAGTTGGATGGGAGCGCCATGTACTCAACAGTAGTATCCGCCTTACAATGCAGGTCCTTGCACAGTCTAATGCCAGAAGGACGTTTTTACATCTATACTTATCATTCTGTATACGCTATGGGGTACATGCTATTGCAAGTGATTTGAGGAAGGGAGTCCTTGTGCTCATAGCTTCAGTCAGCCTATATTAGGCACTGTTCAACATTGGACCCCGGGCAATACCTGCTACGACCAGATTGGTATTGCTTTGGCAGCTTGGTTCGACTACAGAGGCACCTGATCTGAGTGGGTGGAATTTGGGGTGGATGTTTCTCGGCATGGCCTCAAAACGTCTCAGGTCTGCCCAGGTTCGTCCGCCACCCAAGTCCTTAACTTGTGATTCCCTCAGGAGGTCAACCCCTTGGGAACAGGCGCAGCATGAAAGCATGGGATCCAGCTTCCCTAGGTTCCTGCGTGCAACCAGAACTGAATGGCAAGATTTTAAGGTGGTGAAGTCTGTTTTGTTCCGTAGATACACTGAAGGTGTCTACGAAAAACTGGAAGAATGAAAGAAAATGCACAATGGTAGTTTGCCACTCAAGCTGATCAGTTGCTCAAGTGCGACCACTTTAGCAAAATCGCCATCAAAGTGAAAGTGCACAAAAACTCGAACCTCGTTTGTTGAGTTATCTACTACTGTCATCTTATCTTGAACACTGACAATGAGTTGATGGAAGACATAAAGCTCCTAACACATCCTAACATCCATTTCTGTTACACCATCTTTTGATATAAATATTGATTCCCATAGAGAACCTGAAATATTTGCCCCGAATGAGTAAATTTTTAATACCCATATAAATGGTCCCTTATTGGATATGATACATTTTCCAGCTAACTCATTCCTGGTTGCTAGCGTTTCGCCTCAGTGTGCTAAATTGCGCTTATCAGTTGGTAAATAGCACACCCACTAAGACGCATGACTAGTGCATAATATGGATGCAAATGCCTAGGCTACTTGGAGCCACGGTCATTGCCAGTGCACTATGAGAGACTTTGTCTCATTTTCAAAAATTGATGCCTGCCTGGCCATCAGATGATGAAGATGCTGATTCCCATAGGGAATCTAAAATATTTGTTCCTTATTATTTATAAATGATATACTGGATAGGCACGGAGGAGCAAATTGGGCTGTACCGGCAGTGAACAATTTATAGGTTCCAGGTTTAAAAACATGGAATGAAATGGATGATACAGAGGGAAAGAATTGAGGACGATGAGAGATTAGAATACCTAGGAGTGCTGATAAATAGCAGAGGAGGATGGGATGATCACATTAAGAGGGGTAAATTGAGAGGAATTGCTGCTCTCGCAGCAGTAAAAATTCTAATGGCTAAATACCCAGGGATAAACTATAGGGTACCGAGATTAGTGTTAAAGGCATTAGTACTAAGTACAGCTCTATATGGGGTAGAATTATGGGGATTGGAAAAGAAAATGGTCAGTTTGAGCCAAATCATACACAAATTTAGCAAGATAGTTATGATACTACCGCAATGTAAGCTAATATGTGGGCGTTAATAATATGCGGGGAGTATTTAGAGGTGGAATGCGTCAAAAGAGTAGTGAATTACTGGGTGAGACTTAAAAGTGGTCGGGGAGGTATTTTGTTACAGGAAGCATTCAAGCAAGAATTGAAAGGTATGCATGACGATAGCTGGCTGGCAAAACTTAAAACCTATGTCGAGAATCTGGGTATGGGATATATTGGAGAAAGATATGGAAGGGAAAAGAAAGCAGAAACCAGAGGGCTATAATAGAAAGAATTAAGGATATAGAAGTGCAGAAATAATTGGAAGAATGTAGGGATAGACCTTCGCTCAGCTTATTCTGTAAGGTACTCCAAATCTGTAAGTTAATCATAAGATTCGGGGGATAGAAGGTTGAAAGCCGGATTGTTATGGTGGCTGATGGGATTGTACAGAAACAAAGGATGGACGGGGAGCAAAGAGAGCTCTCAGTGTATCCTTTGCCAGGAAAAAACTGATGACTTGCACTTACTAGGCTGTTGTAAAGAAACACAGAAGTCCATGGCATTGTTTCTGAGCCCGAAGCAAGAGGAGCTGTGCAAGCAAAGGGATAAACGAAATTTTTTGTGTGGATAGTGAACAGTGGAACAGTGAAGGTATCTTAAATAAGTTTTTATGTGCATTTAAAAAACTATGTTTAAGAAAAGTGAAAGGTATGGTATGCTAATGTATGGTCGGGGATATGAAAATCCACAGCCTGTTTCCAATCAGTGACCGGGTCAGGAATGGAATGAATGAAGCCCCCATCTAGCGGCGAGAATAGGAATTGTGCCGGTTGCCGAAGCCTGTCGCACTCCTCTGGGGCAATGATTAATGACTGGCAGATGAAATGAAATTATAGTGGAGAGTGTTGTTGGAATGAAAGATGACAGGGAAAACCGGAGTACCCGGAGAAAGACCTGTCCCGCCTCCGCTTTGTCCAGCACAAATCTCACATGGAGTGACCGGGATTTGAACCACGGACCCCAGCGGTAACCCCCTGTGGGTGGGGGCGGTAGAATACCACCCACGGTATCCCCTGCCTGTCGTAAGAGGCGACTAAAAGGGGCCCCAGAGGCTCTGAACTTTGGAGCGTGGGTTGGCGACCACGGGGCCCTTAGCTGAGTCCTGGCATTGCTTCCACTTACTTGTGCCAGGCTCCTCACTTTCATCTATCCTATCCGACCTCCCTTGGTCAACTCTTGTTCTTTTCCGACCCCGACGCTATTAGGTTTGCGAGGGCTAGCGAGTCTTTCATTTTCACGCCCTTCGTGACCCTTGTCTTTCTTTGACCGATAACTTCATTTTTCGAAGTGTCGGATCCCTTCCAATTTTCCCGGTGATTAGTGTTATATAGAGGATGGTTGCCTAGTTGTACTTCCTCTCAAAACAATAATCACCACCACCACCACCACCCCAGCGGTAAGAGCCGGCGCGCTGTCGCCTGAGCCACGGAGGCTCGTATGGTCGGGGATAGCAAGAAGTAATTGCATAAACGCATAGGTGGTCTGGAAAGTAAACAGAAAATTGGACAGCATAAGTAGGTCAGTAGTTGATTTAGCAATGTTTTGATAATATCAGCGTCGAGTGGCAATTTGTTGCCAGACACGCTGACGGGGTCAGATGGACGTGTAGGAGGAGGCCAACTTAAGGTAGCTTAATTTTTCCTCTCCATGATACGGAACCTAATCAGGATTCGTAACAATTCTTGTCACAAGGCCCCATCCAGTGGTTAGCAGTACTGGTGGGAGGTGGAAAACAAGGAAAAGACAGAGAGGAATTCCAAGTTTTACGGGGAATGATAAAGATAAGGGATCAGCAGTCACAACATTTATTATAATCTTTAAGAAAACAACAATAAATAATTTGAATGATTTAAACAATGATTAAACTTGAAAATCGGGTAGTGTACACATGTCCTTGAGCCAAAACCGGCCACGGGCTGTGCACATAAATGTAAATATAGATTGAAGCTGACAAAATTCAGAAAATCTGAAAATTATATTAACTTGGAAGGCTGGTCCAAGCCAGACCAATATTGAAATTTAACAGCGTAACTAGATATTAAAGACATAAAAAAATGACAAAGTTAAATATAAAAGTGGTTTCCGTGAACAATAGATTAACAAAGACTCGAAATTTAATGACAAAACTTGAATCAAGACTGTCAGCATTAACTTCTCTACCAGGAAGATAACAATTGAAAGAAATGGTTGCCAAACATTAAACTGTCAAATAAATAGTCCAACACTGCAGTGCTATAGACAAATCTTCGAAGGCAAACCAGTTGAGTAAAAAATGTCGTCTTCCAGAAACAGACATGCTGACAAAAACGTAGATTAAAATATTCATAAGAGTAAAGCACGAATTTGTGCAGAATGCTAAGTCCAGGCTGGCATTAATGAAGTTCAGTAAAATAGAAGTGCTGGACAGGGCAGCTTCAGTAATGTTGAAAGCGCTCGGCTTGACATGCTTTAGTTCAAACAGGTGAGCAAGCCCAGGTCAACGGCCCCAAGCAACGCGAAATGAAATGCATGTCAAAATTCCGCCTCCAAACGCGTGGCGAAAATATCAGCCTGGACGAGAAGTCAGCATAGACATTGCCGCGTAGCAGCTATTATGGTGAGCTGCTCGTTGAGAGTGAGGAGTCGAATCCTGGAGAACATGAGTGGCAGTCCTTAATAAGCACTGCAGAAGCCAGATCCGACATAAAGTAGCGATGTAAGACTAACAGTAGTAATTACTAAAAAGTACATAAAAAAAACATATCAAAAATACAAAATAACGAGAAAAGGGAAGTCCAGAAAGAATATCAATAATTTACAATTAATTAATAATATAACAAATGCAAAGAGAAAAAACAGAAATGACCAATGAAAAAGTAGAAAGACGCGGAAGAATACATTCTCGGTACCAATTGGAAACAAGTTGCCGATGACGCAAACAGTCATGTCAATGTAACCAATCAACAGGCGACAAAAATGACGTAAGTCAGCGGAGCGAGGGGAAGAAAAGGGGAAGAAAATGGCAAGCAGTGTGCGTATAACATGTGACATGATTGCACGTCAAAGGGAACTTATAATAAATCAACGAAAAGTAACCAAACCTAAAACAATTAAGGTAAGAGCAACATCAAACTTAAATTCAGACAAGTACGAGAGGTACCGAAAATAGTGAAAATTGCCAACAAATCGTACGTTCATGGACTCATGAACCAGGAGCAATTATTCCGATCATTCCAAAATCCCTTTAATATCGTGAGTAGTCTCGCGATTCCTGGCAAGCGCCGAATATCTGGTAACTACAACGCGCAGTGATCATTGCGTGGAGGGCCCACTATCCCTATTACAGTTTATTCTTTTGTTAATAGCCAGGCTCCATCCAGCAGTTATCACTACATGTGGGAGCTATTATCTATATTATTACAAACTCTGAGTATTATCGTGAGTTTCCTCGCGATTCCATGGCAATCGCCGAATTTATAGTAAACACAGGACGAATAGAAATGAATAGTGTGACGACTCCCTCTGAATCACATGTTAACAGACACGGTGTACATGTTCTCCGCCACCTGCAGCGCTGCTGTCGGTAAAAGGGCCAAGTACGCGCGCTTTTCGTCGGCTTACTGTGGAAGTGTGCAAACAGTTTGTGGTCTTTTTCAGTAGTTTTATACATTCTCCAGTTGTATAAGTGCAAAATAGCTGGCATTAACTTTTCATGAACTGAAAAGTGAGAAGTAGGATGTATACTTTGACATATGCTTCAATTTAATACCGCATGTAAATATGCCTACAACTTGCAATGTCCCGGGTTGTAATTCGGGTTACAATAAACATTCGAATGATAAGAGTCATTTTTGTTTCACCCCCAAAAGATCCCACCCTGTTCTCAAAGTGGTCGAAGGCTATCCCACGTCAACATCTGCCTTAAAGTGATAGTACCCTTAACATAATTTTTCAGTCAGATTAGAGCCATGGCAAAAGCTGGTTGTCAAAGAGAATGCCAAAATCACAAGTACATCTCAGGAAAAAAATTACAGCACGCTTACCTTTGATCAGCCACAATTATCTTTTTTTTTTTTTTTTTGCTAGTTGCTCTACGTCGCACCGACACAGATAGGTCTTATAGCAACGATAGGATAGGAAAGGCCTAGGAGTTGGAAGGAAGCAGCCGTGGCCTTAATTAAGGTACAGCCCCAGAATTTGCCTGGTGTGAAAATGGGAAACCACGGAAAACCATCTTCAGGACTGCCGACAGTGGGATTCGAACCCACTATCTCCCGGATGCAAGCTCACAGCCGCGTGCCCCTAACCGCACAGCCAACTAGCTCGGTCCAGCATTATCAAGTTGGGAAGATGAACAAATAGCTCCTTTCACCAGTTCAAAAATTAATGTCATTCATCAGTTCTGTAGGTATATTGTTAAACATGCAAGCGAAGTGATAGGCTGTACAACTTGTATTGGTTCTATGCAAAACAATACAGAGGAGGACCTAACAAGTCTAGAAGAATACTTTAACGCATCCAACTATCTTATTTATCCATCGAGTGAATTATTATTGACGTTTTCTCATGTAGAGGAAGTTGTTGTGAGAAATATTAGTGTATAAGAAGCATATGGGGTGAAATATTTCAAGAATGCCTGGATAGTTTACCTTCAATTACTGTTTTTTATAGACTTGGATGCTGTACTGAACATGCTCAGGACTTGGTACCAAAATTAATTTTTCATTACATACGATGCCGATTTTATTTCCGAACAAAAGAAGTACGGAAAGAAATGCAAGCTTGTACGACTGCAAAACATACCCGGAAAATGTCCAAGGTGTCCAGTTAACTGACTGATGGGGTGAAGTGCTGATAAGATTCATTAATTTGAGCATGTTATGTAGGAATTACATATGTATGACATACCGGTACGTAACATCATGTGGGTGCCTGCAGAGTTTTAATATGTTTATATTACGTAGCATGTACCGGTACACTAACAGTCGAACATGTGTTTTTTAAAGGTTATAGCTGATAATTGCAACTGAGTTTGATTTTGTGGTGAATTAATGAAATAGCTCTATACACACATACCCGTTTGACATATTCGTTAAGACACTGACGAACCAATTTCAGAAGTAATGTCATTAAATCATTACTAAATGTAAACTATTTCCTATGATTTTGTCACATATTACTTTCAAAACAAGGAACACTATAATCTTAATTTGCACGAAACACAGATCGCACACAAACACAGTCAACGGTCAGTAAAGAGAATGCACATTCCTGAAACATAACAATAATAAACACACGGTTTTAAATGATTTATTTAAACGATAAATTCCGAATTAAGTCACATCAGATCTCATTTAAAATCACATGATCAGGGACAGCTGATCCCTGTTTACCTACAACAGCGCCGCGTAGCGTAGGAACATATCAAACAGCAGAAGTCGTCACACTATGTACTTCTATTCGTCCTGGTAAACACCAGGCTCCACCGGGCAGTGATCACTGCGTAGAGGGCCATTATACCTATCACAGCATGTTTATTACTTATAACTGTATATTAGATTGATTTGTTCACTACTAACAGGACAGGGTCTAAGTTGCAGGTGAGCTCTGTATAGACGCTTTGGAAATAAATGATACGTGATATGTACTCATCTCGAATCCCCAACAATCACTTAATTTACTCTGTCATTCATTAATCATTTCCCCAGAGGAATGTGACAAGCTTCAGCAGCCGGCACAATTCATATCCTCGCCGCTAGACGAGGGCTTCATCCCATAGAGTTAGTAAATAATACACTGGAGGTAGCATTGTCGCTGCAGTCGCGTGCGAAGTTGAGCGAGCGGGCTGTTTGGCAAAAGCTGGATTGTTTGGCACTGTCACTACTGGAGCTGCCCGATAAATTGAGTTATATACTTCTCTGAAAGAAAATAAGTCTCCTGTGCAGCTTATGGCCTCATAGAGAGGTTCATAAAGGGCAATGGCGTATCATTTCACAGGTATTTTCCTTGAAATGCATTTCCGTGCGTATAAAAGAATACTTTGCGTGACACTCGTTGTCATGTGTACTGACCTACTTGGGCTGACTTCGCGACTGCTTCCCCTGTCGGCGTGAATGAGATTCTTTGGATCTTACCGTGAAGACTGAAAATAAACGAAATATAGGGCATGCCATTTTCCTTTCACTGAATGGCCATGTCTTTGAAAGCGAATATCCAGAAAAATCATGTGCATGATATCGAGCGAGTGGCTGCAGGCTTTAGGTCACGTAGCTGTCAGCTTGCATTCAAGAGATAGTGAGTTGGAACCTCACTGTCGTCAACCCTTAAGATGGTTCCCAATTTTACACCAGGTAAATGCTGGGGCTGTACCTTAATTAAGGCCAAAGTCGTTTCCTTCTCACTCCTGGCCCCTTCCTGACCCATAGTCATCGTGAAACCTATGTGTGCCGGTGCGACGTAAAGCGAATTGGTACAAAAAAGAAAATAAGAAAAGATGTGCATGATAGGGGAGTTGTGGTCCGTTTTTCTCTTTTTGTGTGTATTTATAGTATTAAAAGCTATTGAATATATTTTCTGTATAGGACCCTATACAGTTTGTTGCTTTCCCTTCGTACAATACGTGTAGCAGTCCCCAATCATACCTTACGAGATTTTACAATTTAGGGACTAGATGTGCAACACCGTGTGAACACATGAGTCCTTTATTTTCGCCAATATTATTATTCCTTTAAATGTCGTACAGGCATATATACAAGCATAATAAACTATTGATCCAGCGAGTTGGCTGTGCGGTTAGGGCCACGCAGCTGTAAGCTTTCTTTCGGGAAATAGTGGGTACAAACCGCTCTGTCGGCAGCCCCGAAGATGGTTTTCCATGGTTTCCCATTTTCACATCAGGCAAATGCTATGGCTGCACCTTAATTAAGCCCACGGGCGCTTCCTTCCCACTCCTAGTCCTTTCCTAGACCATCAGCGTCATAAGGCCTATCTGTGTCGATGAGACGTAAAGCAAATTGTAAACAATATTTTAAGTATTTTTTCACTTCTCTTCAGTCATATAATTTACCACTCCCCATGTCCATTAACGAAAATAATTTTACAAGTTAAAATCTTAAAGCAAATCATACATTTCAGGAAAAGCTAAATAAAACCTCCATAATGGGCTGAAGCCACAACCGAGTGTCATATTTCCACTTGTAATCACGTTTAGAAAACATCGACAATAATAATAATAATAATAATAATAATAATAATAATAATAATAATAATAATAATAATAATAATAATAATAATAATACCGGTAATACTAATAATGAAAATAATAATATTGACATTACGTCCCACTAACTACTTGCACGGTTTTCGGAGACAGTGAGGTGTCAGAATTTTTTCCACGGGAGTTCTTTCATGGGCCGGTAAATCTGTCTACAAGAGGATGACATATTTGAGCACCTTCGAGTATCACCGGACTGAGGCAGGCTCAAACCTGCCAACTTGGGCTCAGAAAGCTAGGGTCTAAACCGGCGATGATAATATCTCGCAAACGTTTTTAGGTCTAAAATTCGCTCATCCGCTTCATACGACAGAGGACATTTTCTGTCGTTGGGCAGAATTATACCAAATTCCTGGTCATTTACACAAACATAGCGAAATATACGTGCCCTCCTTCCAAACGTATGTTATTAAAAGACTTGATATGAACAGTAAATTGATTTTGTGTTACTTAACTGCACCTGAACACTGTCCTCTTTTATCACGGATTTAGTCCTGTATTCATGCTTTTTAGACTTTCTTTTTTACTGGAAAGAAGCATCGCAAGTATACTGTAGTTTATGAGAATATTTACATGTAAGAATTTTAAACCTTATATATGTCCACATAGTTTTAAACGTCCCCTATTTACATTGATGAGTACAGCAGAGTAAGCTTTTTGCCAAACAGCTGCGATTTCAACATGCTCCGCTCGCTACAGTGATTCTCTCTCAGACGGTGGCGCCAATGTTACCTCTAGTGTACCATTTACTAAATCTATGCTTCATCCATTCCATCCCTGACCCGGTCGAATGACTGGAAACAGGCTGAGGATTTTTTTTTTCATTCTAAACTTTTAAGCAAGGCGTTGAAATGTTTACTGCGATGCCAGAATATGTGAGCAGTGAGATTGTCAATGGATTGGGGAGCTTGCCTGCAGCAATTTCTGAAGGTCAATGACAGAAGGGGAGAGTTAGGAATTCATCTGGACGTCAACTCCGACTAATGAAATGTCCAAGTGACGCTAGAGATCTTTGAAAAGATTAAGAGCTTCTAAAGTGAATGCATGTATGTAAATGTGTAAAACTTTCGGTACTCACTGGGCGAAACTTAGGTTAGAGATTTAACATGCCGCGTACGCCAAATTTAAATCAATACAAAATAATATTCATGTATGCTATTTGTAGCATAATAATAATTTTTTATTTACTTCAACAGATTCTACGCGTTTTTAACACCGGAGATGGATCTTGCATGGATATTTCCTCCCTGTCACTATAATTAGGAATTATGTATATACCTAACCTCAAATTTTATTGACATCACCTTTCCTAAAATTATAAATAATAAATACGTTCAGCAGGTAGCCTATAATCAGTGTTATCGATGAACGTAAGCGAACGAGTTCGGTAATATATATATATGGTAATAAGGCAGAGGAGAAAATAACACGGGAAGTTTTATCTATCAGCAATGTCGCCGTTATTTACAAATAGCGTCGATATATTTATCGTATTCTTACTTTTGGACTGGTTAACATAATATACGATAATTTTTTGCCGGCTATTGCAGCCATTCCAAAATAGCGTCGATATATTTATCGTATTCTTACTTTTGGACTGGTTAACATAATATACGATAATTTTTGCCGGCTATTGCAGCCATTCCAATAGTTTAGCTGAATACCGACAGATGACACATACACACCACACCTTTAGCGCTCACACGGCTATTTCTGAAATCGAGACTCCTTACAAGCATTCTCTTGCTTACAAGGAGTGCAGCGAGGAAACCAGCTGGGCGAGTGTTCGACTTATGTACGCTACTCTCCAGGAGGCGGCTATAAGCGGTACAGTGTGAGTAATACGTGTGATGGCAACCTCCAGTGGATGAAGGTCCTCTTGGACAATTTACAGCTGCCTATTGATAATAAGGTTGAAATGTCCATGGACGACGAGACTTTGAATAATCAATCTACAGAACAGTCTACTCAGCGCAACGTGGTCAAAAGCCACTACCTCCCGCTATCTAGGAATTTTATACCCGGGAACATTCTGGACCATATATTGTTTTGATGGAATCAGTAACATATTAAAATGTAGGTCAACTTCATCCCATGGCTTTAGGCCGGCTTTTTTATGAGAGGAACATGCCAGTTAAATCAATTACACGCAACAGAAGAAATCGTCTCCAGGTTGATTTCTGTTTCGCTGTTCAAGCGAACGAATTTTTGCGTCATTCTTTATTTGAAACTATTCACGCTAGCTCAAATATTTTCCGTGTTGGCATTATTCGAGGTTGGATAAAAACCTGACAAGAGGCTATTCTCCAACATCTCAAATCCGATAACAAGGTCAAATCTGTCAATCGGCACCATCGTAAGGCTGTTATTAATGACTCCATTGAATACATACCCACTGGCTCCGTAAAAGTATGTTTTCGCTCGCAAAAATCTTCCACGCTACGTCTCACTTTATAGTGTCTTTCTTGATGTTGAACCATTTATTTTCAACCCTATTATTTGCAAGAAATGCCAGCGCTATGGACACACCGCACGGCAGTGTCGCGCTCAAGCTTATCGATGCGGCAACTGTTCCATGCAACATGCCACGGATCATTGTACTGAACAGATTAAAAAAATGTGCACAATGTAAAGGGGACCATCAAACAGGGCACTTTACATGCCCCGAGCATAAACATCAACAACTTGTAAAAAAATTACGAGCACCGAGAACGTATCTTTTCCAGAAGCAAAATCCAAAGTTTCACCCCCGGTATATTATCCTACCCAACATTCGCAACTGTCCCCCCCCCCACCAACCTTTCAAGGGAACCATACTCCCCTCCCAGCGAAAACCCAAGAAAACGTAAATTTACTCAGGTTCTTATGCATTCGCCTTGACCTACACCACCTCCGGTGTATGGTAGAGCTGCACATATGGCTATTCTCAGAGATCCACCCCATTCCACATAACGCGCCTGTGAGTATCAACGCCCCCCCCCCCGTCTCCCCTGCAGTCGCAACCCTCTACTTCTACAGATAACGTCATTTCCCTCACCGCTCCCTTAACACATATGGAGCACCCTGCTTATCGTCAAAAGGTACACCTTCAGAAATATCTTCACAACATAATTCTGCGTTTAATCCAAGCCTTAGATGATCACCCCTCAATCACGGACGTCATCTACCAACTTCGATACCGGTTATGTGACATTTTAAATCTTCGTGATCAACATAGTTCAATGGAATGCCATGAACGTACTCAATAAAAAGAGTGAAATTCAATTGATTATTAATGAAACCTGTGCTCGTATTCTTGCTTCGCAAGAAACGTGGTTTTCGGACCAAACAACCTTTTCGTTACCAAGATGTAACCGAGATCGTCACGACGGCCCAGGGTATGGTGGAGCTGTCTTCTTTATCCATCGTTCTCTCCCTTACCAACCCTTATCTATTCAAAACCCTATACCTCACACCTTCATTGTTGGTGTTATTTATAACCAGTTACACCTTATCAATCTTTATTGTCCCCCTGATACTTATATCACAAGCACACAATGTGCGCAATTCTTCCATCAATTTGAGCATTTACCTAATGTCCTCTACTTAGGTGACTTTAACTTACACCATACCGCCTGGGGTGGAGCTGGTGATACTCCCCGTGGTTCATATCTTCTTTTTCTCTTTACAAGGTTTCGATTTGACACTTCTTAACGATGGCTCTCCAACGAGAATCGCTTCCCCTGGATCTCCACCTAGTGCAGTCTACCTTACCTTTTGCCGTTCAAGTCTGACACCCCTACGGACTTCAATCAATCAATCAATCAATCAATCAATCAATCAATCAATCAATCAATCAATCAATCAATCAATCAATCAATCAATCAATCAATCAATCAATCAATCAATCACTACTGATCTGCATTTAGGGCAGTCGGCCAGGTGGCAGATTCCCTATCTGTTGTTTTCCTAGTCTTTTCTTAAATGATCGCAAAGAAATTGGAAAATTATTGAACATTTCCCTTGTCTCGGACACGTTCACAAGCGATTATTATCTCATTTGGGTTACATATGGGTTTGGCTGCCTTGCCCCCAGTGGTCATCCACATACCCCTGCTAGTATTATCCGATCATTACGGAATTTCGATGATCAAACCTTTTTCTCATACTTACAATATCACTTTCGCTTTCTCTCGGAAAACACTTTAACGTATCAATCTCTCGTGGCACTTCTCACCCAGTGTCTGGATTCTTATCATCCTCGTAAACCTTTTGTTACCTCCGCCCCCCGTCCCTTTCAGTATATTCACTGGTAGGATAATGAATACCACCAATTCATTCTACAGCGTAAACTGTTATTCCGCACCTATCGACAATCCCTTACACGTCTGAATTATCTCAGATTGAAACATCATATTGCCAAAACTAAATTAATTTTCAATAAAAAACGTCGTGCCGCTTGGAAATTATTTATATTTTCTCTCACTTCGTATATTTCTCCCGTATAATTATGGAATGCCATTCGGACGTTGTCACGTCCCTTCTCACATAATGTTCAACGAATCATACCACAAGATATTATCCTCTCCTTTTTCCATTCACTGACCCCTGATTATACTTCTATTTCCACCTCCCCCGTATGCCTAAACTCTCAATACTCCACCCTCCTTCAACCCCTCCAATTAAATGAATTGCAATCTGTTCTTCATTCAGCATCCACATCCTCTCCTGGTCCAGATTACATCACCTGTAAAATGCTTCGGTGCTCCTGCACTTTTACAACGATATCCTGCTTATCACTCATACCCCTCCTCAGTGGAATGATTTTTTCCTCATTCCTATTTCCAAACTTCAAAAATCTCCTACAAATCCAGGGAACTATCGTGGTATCATCTTAGGATCCTGTATGCAAAAAAAAAAATTAAAAATACTCCTACAACGTTCGTTGTGGACAATGGAATATTGTAATTCACTACCTAAACACCAATCTGCATTTCTCAAAGGCCGCAGTACTCATGATCCTATTAATGTTTTGACCATAGACCTTACCCTTGCCATTTTTTGGGAATATATAAAGCTTACAACTCCGTCCCGTTACATGTTCTTTGGGCTAAACTCGCTGCGAAACGGCTACCTGCCGCCTTCCTAGCTTTCTTACAAAACTTATGTACATTTCGCTCTTTAACAATTAAATCGTCCTCTCATCACTTAACTAGTCGTTCTTCTTCAAATGGCTTGCCTCAAGGAGATATATTAAGTGGCATTCTTTTTGCATTATATATTAGTGATCTCGAACATATTATTTCGCAGCATGTTCGTGTCCTCATTTATGCGGATGACAATGTTTTATACACATCTCATAATTATTGATGAGGCACACGCACTTATGAGAAACGTCATGAGTGAGGTATATATGTATCATTTCAATGGACTCCGGTTATCTCTCGACAAATGCGCTGCAATGCTCTTTATACACAAGCGTTCATATAACCGCTCCCCTCTCACTTTCCAAGGGCATAGTATTTCCTTTACAACTCATTACAAATACCTTGGGATAATCTTTGACCAAAAGCTTACTTGGCAGCAACATCTTACACCGTTATGTCAAAAAGCTGATAGATACCTTCAAATTCTGCAAAGTGTTATACGCCGCCACTGGGGTGCGGATCCCGTTACCGCCCTCTCATTATATAGAGCGACTATTCGCTCATATTTTGACTATTGTTCTCATATAATCCTCACTTACATCCCTTACGCTACTTAATACCCTTCAATTTCGCGCTTTACGACTTTGCCTTGGAGCTCTCAAGACTACACCTACCAACGCATTATTAGTAGAGGCTGCTGAATTTCCCCTAGTACTTAGATGGCGTATGCTTGCACAGAAATACTTGCTTAAACGCCTTGCCTTTTCCTCCTCACCTTATTCCCGAAGCTACGGCTCTTATGTAAATATTATCAAACAAGCCCTCCTCGCACCGGACGATTTCCCGCCATATACACGGCTTATATTACCCTTAATAATTTTCGACCTTCGCTTCTTAAAACATCTACGCTTCCTTTGTATTCCTTTCCTTTTGATAGCTTTCACTATATCCCTAATGTAATTTATTCTAATAAGTCCATATTTCCCGTATCCACGACTATTTCCAGTCTACCTTGTCCCTCCTTGAAAAAACCGTGCCTCACCCCTTCCGTATGTGGCGTGAATATCTACAAAAAATTCCCAAGGAGTTGGTGCTGTCTTCTACATTTCTCATTCCCACACAATAGAACGTTTTAATCTCCCTGCAACATTTTCCATCTTCTAGGCCGAATTATTTGCTATGCAACAAGCCTTACTTTATACTCAACAACATTCCTTCCCCAAAGTCACCATTTATACAGATGCTCAAAGTGTTTTACATGGGCTATCATCGTTTTCTCCCTCCCTCAATTGGTATTTATACCATGTTAAATCTTTACTTTTTCAACTTGAGCGTGATGGAGTATATTTAACGCTTGTATGGATCCCAGGGCATTCTAACATTGCAGGTAATGAGCTCGCCGATTCAGCTGCCAAAGAAGCCAGTCGACTTTGCACCTCTCCCATCCCAGTAGCCATACCTCCGCTTGATTACTACCCATGATTACAGGAGACTGCCTACCGGACTTGTCAAGAATAACGGAGTCTATCCGCACGTTCCACAGGCCACTACTATTATCAACAACCATCCATCCCCTCACAACCTTCCACGAACCTACTACGATGGCGTAGCAGGGGGAGAGGTGATACTCCCACGTGGCGCGTCCCAGGTGGCGGATAGGGGGGTCCTAACCGGCTTGCCGGCGGACTTGAGGGAAATAAAATACCTCTCGCGGACCAAACACACTACCCCCTGCGGGTGGGGGACACACATGCAGAATACACCCGCGGTATCCCCTGCCTGTCGTAAGAGGCGACAAAAAGGGGCGACCTTGGCGCGGACATGGATTGCGGTTTGGTATAATGTGATGGACCTCCTGTGGATGGGAGAGGCTGAATACATCCATAGGTAATCCCTGCCTGTCGTAGAAGGCGACTTAAAGGGTCATGTGGCCATGGTCCCCTCTTTATTTTTTTATTATTTTTCCGAGGGTCAGATGTAGACCATTCAAAATTTGATGTGCGTGCTGCCCGGCGATGGAGCTCCTATGTGTGCGACTACGCTCGAAAGCCCGTGCCAGCAACCACCCAGGACGCGGCGGGTGGGAGTATCATGTACCCGGGCAGTGGTATCCGCCTGACAACGCAGGTCCCCGCACAGCCGAATGCCAGAAGGACATATTATTATTAATTATTTTTATTTTTTTCTCTATATTTAGTGCTCTGTAAACGCTATGGGGTACATGCTATTGCGGGTGACTGGAGGAAGGGAGTCTTAGTGCTCATTGCCTCAGTCATGCCGTATTAGGCATCGTCCAACATCGGACCCCGGGCAGTACCTGCTATGACCAGGTGGGTATTGCCTTGGCTGCTTGGTTCGGCTACAGAGACCCCTGATCGGAGTGGGTGGCATTCGGGGAGGATGCTATCGGGCATGGCTTCCAAACGAAGTCTGCTCTCTCAAGGTGGTCGCCCACCTAAGTCTTTAACTTTTGCTTCCCTGAGAGGTTCAACTCCCTGGGAACATGCGCAGCGTGAAGGAATGGGATCCAGCTTCCCTAGGTTTCTGGTCGCTACCAGAACCGATGGGAACGATTTTAAGCTGGTGAAGTCGGTCCTTTTTAGTCGGCACATCGAAGGCGTCTATGGCGAACTGGAGGAACTTAAGAAAATGCGCAACGGTAGTTTGCTTCTCAAGACTCGTACAGCACTGCAAGCTGATCAGTTGCTTAAGTGCGAGCACTTTGGCGAAATCCCCGTCAAAGTGGAGGAGCATAAGTCCTTGAACCTGGTTCGCGGAGTCATCTTTCACCGCGACCTTATTTTGAACACTGACGACGAGTTGATGGAAGACATGAAGAACCGTGGCGTGACACACGTCCGGCGCATTACGCGCAAGGTCAACGGTGAAGACATTGCCACTGGTGCCTTCATTGTCTCTTTCAAGTTGTCAGTGTTACCAGAGAAAGTCAAGGTAACAACTTATCGTTGCGATGTGAGGCCGTACATCCCGCCTCCTATGCGATGCTATCAATGCCAGCGATTCGGACATATGGTATCTCGCTGTTCGAATCAGGCTGTATGTAGTACATGTGGACGAGTAGCTCACGGCGCGGAGGAGTGCACAACTCCATACAAGTGCACTAACTGCTCCGGTTTTCATTCTCCTCGGGATCGGAATTGTCCGACATACCTGAGTGAGAAGAAGATCCAGGAGATCAAGACCCTGGATGGTCTTTCCTACCAGGAAGCGCGCCGTAAGTTTCATTCTATGAATACACCTGCCCGTACACTCGACTATAGCTTGATAGCTCAGAGTCTTCCAGGTTCGTCATTTACGACCAAGACACCTGTCCAGACCGCTGCGCCCAAGGCGACTGTTGCTGCTCCCAGCAACGTCGCAAATAGTCAAAGCTCGAAGGGGGGGACCACCCCACCTTCGACCAACCAGAAGTCTGTGCCGGCTGGGAACTCCCAGCCGGCACAGCAAGGGGGGAAGACTAAGTCTCCCCCCCCCTAGGAGGTCGACGAAAGTCGTGCCCCAGCCGGCGGAGGCGGCTTCGTTGACCAGGGCTGGGAAACCATCTCCCAGCCCGTCTAAACCTGAAAAAAAGAAGGGGAAGAAGAGCGCCCGTTCTGAGCGCTCTCGGCCTTCCCCTGCGAAGGAGAAGTCATGCCCCCCATCTGGAGGGTATGAGTCTGCGCCAGGAGGCACTCCTGCTCCTAAACCTGCGCGCTCTCCTCGTAGGGGACCCCCTCGCGCCCGAAATTTGTCGAAGTTCTGGGCGGCACCCCTGCCATCTTTTGATGACGGGATGGATGTCGCGCTGTCCTCTACATCTACGGATGTAGAATTAGATAGTGTTTAGGCTAACGAGCATTTTTCGCTCATAACCTAACACTCCTTTTACAGTCCACACTATGACACTGTTACAGTGGAATTGTAATGGTTATGACAGGCATCTTGCTGAGTTACGTCAGCTTATTAGTGAGTACGCAGCGAGTATAGTCTGTATTCAGGAGACCAACTTCAGACCTGGTCATCATACGGTCTTGAGGAATTTCAAACTATACTCGACAGAACGATACTATGCTCACCGGGCTTCCGGAGGCGTTGGCATTTTTGTACGTTCTGATAGCTACAGCGAAGAGGTTCCATTACGAACCCCTCTAGAGGCTGTAGCTGTTCGCGTCTCGCTGCCTGTCATAGCAACAGTGTGTAATGTTTATCTTCCACCCGGCCAGCATCTGAACATCAATGATGTCGCTGATCTTATAGATCAGCTTCCACCACCCTTCCTCTTATTGGGCGATTTTAACGCCCATCACCCCATATGGGGCTCTGAGACGCCTTGTCCCCGAGGAAGAGAGTTGGAAACACTTATAACAGATCTGGATTTATGTATTTTGAACACAGGGGAACCAACTCACTTTAGTGTACGTTACGGCACATACTCTCGCATAGACGTAAGTCTATGCAGCCGAACGTTGGTTCCACTGTTTCGGTGGAATGCACACGATGATCTCTGTGACAGTGACCATTTTCCCATTATTCTTACTTTGTTGAAACATAAACCCGTCGAGGCTCCCCCTCGATGGATTCTTAAACATGCTGATTGGCCAAAGTACACATCACTAGCTGTCTTTCACGATGATGTCAGGCGGACCGTCGGCGAGGAAATAACTTACGTCACCCAAGTTATTCTTGCTGCTGCTGAGGAGTCCATTCCGTTTTTCTCGGGGGCTCCTCGCCGAAAACTCGTTCCTTGGTGGAACGATGAAATAGCAGCAGCCATCAAAGAACGCCGTCGCGCTCATAAACGTTACCGTCGAGAGCCTACTGTGGCCAACTTGGTAACATTTAAGAAACTCCGCGCTAAGGCGCGAGTTCTTATTCGACAAAGTAAGAAGGCTTCATGGGAGAGATATGTGTCGTCCATGACGTCGCATACTCCATCATCTCAAGTGTGGACGAAACTTCGACGACTTTCGGGTATTCAAGGATCATCTGCTGTACCGGGAATTTCCATTGCAGGCAGTGTCGCCACTGATCCCCTCGCGATTGCTAATCATCTCGCTAGTCATTTCGCGGATGTCTCTGGCTCCGGGAATTACAATCCTGATTTCCTCCCTCTGAAGCGGGAGGCTGAACGTCATCACCTTAGTTTTGCCACCCAAGCTTCAGAGGACTACAACGTGCCCTTTACGGAGTGGGAACTCCGCAGCGCATTAGCGCTTTGCAAGGACACGTCTCCTGGACCGGACAACATCCATAACCAGATGTTGAAACACCTTAGTGATGATAGTTTACTATATCTCCTTCGTGTGTTCAACCGAATCTGGACAGAGGGTGATTTTCCGTCTCAGTGGCGAGAGGGCATAGTCATCCCTGTCCTCAAGCCTGACAAAGATCCTAAGTATGCAGGAAGTTACAGACCGATTTGTCTTACAAATTGCCTGTGTAAGCTCTTTGAGAGGATGGTAAATCGCAGACTCGTGTGGTGTCTGGAGAAACGAGGACTCTTGTCCGAGTACCAATGTGGATTTCGAGCCGCTCGATCCACCACAGACCACTTGGTACGCCTGGAGAGCTCTATCCAGGATGCGTTTCTCCGCAAACAGCACTTGGTAGCTGTCTTCTTTGACTTGGAGAAGGCCTACGACACCACCTGGCGATATGGCATCTTTTCAGTCCTGCATCAATGGAGATTCCGAGGTAACTTGCCGGTATTTATTGCGAATTTTTTGTCCCTCCGTCTATTCCGTGTCCGAGTAGGGAGGACATATTCGCAATACCACGTTCAAGAAAATGGAGTACCACAGGGATCGGTTCTTAGTGTCACTCTGTTCGCGATTGCCATAAACGGTATTGTCGCGGCTGCTGGTCCAGCCGTCATACCGTCCCTATATGTTGATGATTTTGCTCTGCACTATAGCTCGTGCAGTATGGCAGTCGCAGAGCGACAGTTACAGCAAGCTATTAGGAGGGTGGAGAAGTGGACCTTAGAACATGGCTTTCGGTTTTCTGCCGCAAAGACCTCCGTTGTCCACTTTTGTCGTCAACGTACACTTCACCCTCATCCTGAGCTTTATCTAGGTAATGTCGTTCTTCCAGTTGTTGACACCTACCGATTTCTTGGGCTCCTTTTTGACAGTAAATTATCGTGGGAGCCACACGTGCGGCAGTTAAAAGTGCAATGCACTAGGAAGCTTAATATCCTTAAGTTTCTTAGCAGCACTTCTTGGGGGGCTGACCGCGCGGTGCTCCTGCGATTCTATCGGGCACACATTTTATCCCGGTTAGACTACGGCAGTGCAGCATATGGCTCCGCAAGACCAAGCGTTCTTGCGAAGCTGAACAGTATCCACCACAGCGGGGTTAGGTTGGCGACGGGAGCTTTTCGTACAAGCCCCATCGCTAGCCTGCTCGCTGAGTCTGGTGTGCCGCCTTTACACCTGAGGCGCCAGCAACTTCTACTTACATATGCTGCAAATTTGCGACAGATGCCACTTCATCCCAGCTATCCTTGCGTGTTCAACAATGGCAACCGTTTGCTGTACGCTGCTCGTCCTCGAGCGACGCGGCCGGTTGGGATACGCTTGGATAACATTTCCGAATTGTTTGACGTATCTTCGGTTCCTTGCCTTGTCAGACAACCAAGTGGGGTACCTCCGTGGGTCGTACGACGACCTGAAGTAATCCTGGATCTGCACACTGGTCCAAAGGAAAACACGGACCCTTCGATTTATCGGAGGCTCTTCCTGTCCGTTGTTGGCCGCTATCCAGGTTCAGTCGTCGTCTACACGGATGGTTCAAGGTCAGATACGAAGGTGGGCTGTGCGTTCGTTGTTAACAATGATAGGTTCCTTTTTGCTCTTCCGGCAACCTGTAGTGTGTACACAGCAGAGCTCTATGTTATCTATGAGGCTCTGCGGTACGCACTGTACAATGAGCGCCGACACTTTCTTCTGTGTACCGACTCCTTGAGTTCGCTCCAGTCTATAGATACCTGTTTCCCTCGGCACCCTCTGGTGCAGCTAATCCAGGACCTGCTGGCCGGGTGTTGGGATGCTGGCACCAGAATCACATTTCTGTGGCTCCCAAGCCACATGGGCATAGAGGGAAACGAGTTAGTAGATCAGGCTGCCAAGGAGGCAGTTACACTGCCCACGTTGCCTTTCCAGGTTCCAGTAAGTGATATTCGCTCCCAGCTGAGACATCTTGTTATGTCCCATTGGGAGATGGAGTGGCAGGCCATTCCACTTCCCAATAAGCTGAGAGCGATAAAAGGAACAACGAAGGTATGGAGGACTTCCCTTCGGGCTTCGCGGAGGGAAGCCGTGGTATTATGTCGTCTTCGGATCGGCCACGGTATCTTGACTCACTCGCATCTTTTGAAAGGAGAACCCCCTCCGGTGTGTACCTGCGGCGACCACCTTACCGTGGTGCACATCCTTACGGAGTGTGTGGACCTGGTCGATCTGCGCCGTAGTCTTAACCTTCCGAGTACTATCTCCCTTATCTTGCGTGATGACGAGCAGTCAGCAGACCTCGTCATCCGCTTTATGAGGGATAGTGGACTGTTTTTTCGTGTGTAATGCTGTCCTTTGTCCTAGTGTGTTTTGTGTCACTTTCGCTTTTATCCTATTGACTTAATTTTAGTTTGTTTTGCTTATTTTAATGTGTTATTTTAACGTCTCTCGTAAATTATGTACTACCAGGCAATGCCTTATTCTTTTGTTTTCCTGTAATTTCTCTTGTTTTATTAGAAAATAAGGCATTGCGTATTAGATCCACTGATTGTTTTAATCTCACCCTCATTTTTCTCCATCATTTTTTAAACTCTAGTCAGTGGATATGTTTTTAAAATTTTAACATCATCTCTCATGTCGTTTATCACATTCCATTAGGGGCCGATGACCTTCGATGTTAGGCCCCTTTAAACAACAAGCATCATCATCATCATCCTCACAACCTTGGTTTTATAAGGGAACACATTCACGCCGACATATCACTAACATTATACGCCTACGGTTCAATCATGCTCTTACTCCCCAATATAAATATCGTTTTCGGCTTGCTACTTTGACTTATTGCGTGTGTGGTGATTCAGATGGAGACTCTAACCATGTATTTTTCCAATGTCCCGTATATTTGCAACCTCGCCATGAACTTACTCATAACCTCATACAGATGAACATTCATTTTCCTACTAGTATTCCTAGTTTGTTATCTGACCCTTCTCCGAAGACCGACTCCAATCCTTGGACCGTAATATAAAAACATGGCGGCCAAAGTAGCCGGATTGATGGTATTGGCGAACACGAAAATATGACGTACATATTATATAAACGGCGGTAAATTAACATAATAAATGTAACATCATAGGGAAAATCACTTTTACACGTATGAAAACGCTTCGCCAACAAGAATCACATATATTCTGCTAGAAAAGAGACCAACAAACTGATTATTTAGAAATTTCAATGTGTCAAATAACGCTTTTTCTTAGATTTCACATCGCTGGATAGATGTAAATACATGACAAAACTGTTAAAATGATACTTCTAACATCATTCTGAATGTTTTGAAATAAATTCAGGTACGAAATTCCTCGATTTTTTCGCTCTCATGAGAACAGTGAAACACAGTTTGTTGCCTTAGTTTCGAAGTGGTGGACAATTTCTTAAATATAGAACCCAACGAATAGGAAATGCACCCGGAATAATAATGTTATTGGCTTTACGCCCCACTAACTACATTTGTTACGGTTTTCGAAGACGTCGAAGTGCCGAAGTTTAGTCCTGCAGTAGTTCTTTTACATGCCAGTAAATCTACTGACACGAGGCTGACGTATTTGAGCACCTTCAAATACTGTACCACCGGACTGAGCCAGGATCGAATCTACCAACTTGGGGTCAGAAGGCCAGCGCCTTAACCGTCTGAGTCACTCAGCCCAAGTACACCCGAAATGATTATGTTAAGCCAATGAACGGCCCTGGTAATGTTAACAAAATATTGACATATGGCATGACAGCACTTCACACAATGATAGTAACCTTAGTAATGAAACGTTCAGACATTAAAGATATAATAGGTTTTTACCCATTAAAGAACATGAGTGCATAAACTCTATTGACTAAACATTGATATTTAACCACATGCACGAGCTTCAGTTCGGCGCAATCTGCTTGATAACAGTTAACCACAGCATGAATAGGAAGGTGTTGGTAGTATAAAACCCTACGTTACAAACCCAGCTAATCCCTCTAAGTCACTATTTCTTCTGTGTAACAGTATACAGATTGCTCCAACTGACGTTTTGTTATACTCCAAGATCCAGCCAAACATTTCCGCAGGCAAAGCACAGTTTATTGTAAAATAAACTTGCATCTATATCACTCGACATTTCGAAGCACATAGACACTGACGGAATAACACAATATCAATTATATTCTATCGAAATTAATATTTTTCGAGGAACACGAATAGTTCGGAAGTAGAGAAATGGCTTCCCTAACCTCAGACTTATTCTCAGAATGACGTATGCACGCTAGAGTTTTGTCATGGGCTTCAAAATAATCACGATGTATATTCCCAATCCATTTCTATCTTAATGTTCTATTCTGTAGGGAACTTAAGAATAGTTGTATGAGAGGCATTGCCATAGTTAGACTAAAACCTGGTCCACCTAGTTCACTCATGTTCTTTAATGGGTAAAAACACGGTCAAAACAAGCAAATCCTCACATTACTGTGTATAATTACAGATCGTATGTGTCCACAGACTCATATAAATACACTCGCACACTTATATTCTACAAAGAAACTAACATTTATCGTCAACTTTCATAAAATTACACAGACAACATATTACGATAACAACAAACAAAAACAAATCCAAATTTCCAACAATTCCGGCTAGTCGATTCGCCATCTTTGAGCGATAGAGAGTAGCATTAAGGTCTGAGGATTGGAGTGGGTCTTGCTTCACCTGCCAAGATACAGGTTCTTAATCAATTCCTCGATGACGCTCAATTGACTTTGTGAATTTCATTCTCGCCCCTGCTTCCATTAGAATTGTGTGTACGACCCCTTCTATACGAGACTTGTGTATCATTTAGTAATACTGCTCGTTACATAATAGTTTTTATATTTTTTTGCGTGTGAATCCGATATATTCCATATGTGAATTCATGGAACCATACAGTTTCTCGTGTGTTTTTCTATATTAAAAGTGTAGTGACTGGGTAACAGTACAAGAAAGAAGAAGAAGACTATAAGCGGTATGTTCAGGGTAGTGATTGGCTGCAAATGGACTCGTGAAGAATCGAGTCTGGGGCCGTAAAACTCGAGGTACTCGAGTCCGGACTCGAGGACGAAGCGATGCATAATATTTTAGGTAGGCCAAGGACAAGTATTGGTTCCGTTTCCCAATAATGCACAGTGCAATAATCTACAAACTAATGTTGTGATGCGGTAATGAACATGACTTTAAAGAAGTGTGTACACAGTCACCCTTTGAAAGAGTCGTTAATCCCGAAGCATACATACAGTACCTTACCGAAAAAATAAGTACGACATTATATGGCAGGACAAAATACATGAGGCGGAAACAATATAATTGTGTTATTCTTGGATACCTCACCAAATGCCCAGAGCATACCTTCAATCAATTGAAAGTTGTGGGTGTTCAACTAGGGCGTGCATTTCTCTACTGCACAACAAGATATTCAGCCGAACATGTACATTATGCCATATTTACAGGAATGTATAGGCCTACACGCCAAAACCTTATTATAACGTAAAGTAAGGAACGTGTGGACACAGGTGCTTATGTACCACAATATCTCCGGCTCCATGGCTAAATGGTTAGCGTGGTGGATTTTGGTCACGGCAGGGGTCCCGGGTTCGATACGTGACAGGGTCGCGAATATTACCATCTTTTGTTAATTATGCTGACACGGGGCTGGGTGTGTGTGTTGTCTTCATCATCATTTCATCCTCATCAAGACGCGCAGGTCGCCTACAGACGTCAAATAGAAATACCTGAACCTAGCGAGCCGAACCCCTCCTGGGATATCCCGGCTTTTTAAAAGCCACACGACATTTCATTTCATCATCATTTCATCCTCATTACGACGTGCAGGTCCCTTGCGGGTGTCGAATCGAAAGACCTGAATCTGGCGAGCCGAACATGTCCTCGGACACTCCCGGCACTAAAAGCCAGACGCCATTTCATTTTACCGGTGCACAGTGTGAAATTTTAGAGATCAGGCAGGACAAAAAGCACATTTTCGACGAATCTATTTCTATTATAAAGGGCATTATTTTACGCTCTTGACTTCCTTTGACCAATACCTTAATTTTTCGACGTTTCGGATCTCTTCCATTTTGTCTCCCTGATTCGTGTTATATAGAGGATGATTGCCTAGTTGTACTTCCTCTTAAAACAATCAACACCACCACCACCATTACTACCATCACCCTGGATGAAGTGTGGAATATCTACAATGAGTAGTTTAATTATGTTCCTAATCTTCACTCCGTATCTCAAGTTACCAAGAGCTAACCTAATGGGCGATATAATGCTAAAAATGCAAACTCATGTCCTCACCCCGAGGTGGTGCAGCTCCTTAAAGGAAAACCCACATCGCAGGTGAGGTGTATGTACCATTTCAACCACATACACTCTGGTCCAAAAAAATATCCCCACTACGTATACTGGCCCAATATTTCAATTTCAATCTCATTTTCTAACAGACTTGCATTGGTACCAGCGTTTTCGTGCTATCAGTTTATTTTCTATGAAGTTAAGACACTCTTCAAGTGGTATTTGTTATTAAAAACTCAGTTTTGATAGGTTAATTGGAGTAATGTGAATGCTAGAACAATGTGATAAGATTTATCTTGTTATTTGCCGTATTCACGGTACCAGTTTCCGAGGCACATTCGAGTAATGTGAATGCTGGAACAATGTGATTTATTTATCTTGTTATTTGCCGTATTCACGGTACCAGCTTACGAGGCACATTCAAATACGGCGCCTAGGAGACATCACAATATTTGGTCACAAGATGGCGCGCACATGACTGAAGTTCAAAAAATTCCCGCCATATACCTCTAGTTGTACTTCCGTCTGACTTCTTATCAGTTGTTCCTCAGTAAGCTGAATTGTAAAAAGAAAACACATCTGGTAAGTTCTTAGAGAGCTATTGTTCTGTTTCTCAATAGATAGAATTGTGTTCCCATAGCTTACTGGATTTTGAGAGAATTTAAGGTTGATATTTTTTTTAGGTTATGGGGAGGAAGAAAGACCTATCTCCAAGGAAGCACGGCATGATACTTGCATTCAGTTCCCAAGGAATATCCAACAGGGAAATTGCTAGGAGGTTATTCATTGACCATAAAACAGTGGGCAAAGTTTTGAAGAAAAAAAAGGAGACAGGGATGACAAGTTTGAGGCATAAATGTGGTCGCAAGAAGAATGCCAGCCCAAGAATGTGAGGGCGCTGAAAGCAATGGCGAAACAAGGACGAATATTGAGTTACAGGCAGCTTTCGTGCAACATGATCTAGGTCATTCCGTTTCACACCAAACAGTGTTAAGACGTCTCTCAGATATGAACATTAAAAAGAAAAAGCTTGCAAAGAAGCCACTCCTTACAAAAAAGCATAACAAAGACAGAAAAAACTTTGTTGAAATGTATGAAAATTGGACAACTGAGGATTGGTGTAAGGTGATTTTTTTCAGACGAAAAAACATTTAATGTGTTCGGTAATGATGGTGGTGTAAAACTGTGGATGGAGCCCGGAGAGAAGTTAAAGAAGGAATGTGTTGTGGAAACTAAGAAATTTACTGAAAGTGTTAGGCTGTGGGGAGTAATAACTCCTAAAGGGATGGGAAGAATTAAAGTTTGCACGGGTTCAGTCAATGGAACGGCATACTGTGACATCATTAAGAAGAAAGTTCTGAATACCAGTACTGCTAGGGACCATTTTAGTGTGGCGCAGACCTAGGACCATTTATTTTCCAAGACGACAATGCCAGTTGTCACCGATCAATCACTACTGATCTGCATTTATGGCAGTCGCTCAGGTGGCAGATTCTCTATCTGTTGTTTTCCTAGTCTTTTCTTAAATTATCGCAAAGAAATTGGACAATTATTGAACATTTCCCTTGGTAAGTTATTCCAATCCCTAACTCCCCTTCCTATAAAATAATATTTGCCCCAATTCCAACTTTATCTTCATATTGTGATCTTTCCTACTTTTAAAGACACCACTCAAACGTATTCGTCTACTGATGTCCTCTCACGCCATCTCTCCACTGACAGCTCGGAACATACCACATAATCGAGCAGCTCGTCCCCTTTCTCCCAAGTCTTCCCAGCCCAAACTGTGCAACATTTTTGTAACGCTACTCTTTTGTCGTAAATCACCCAGAACAAATCGAGTTGCTTTTCTTTGGATTTTTTCAGTTCTTGAATCAAGTAATCCTGGTGAGGGTCCCATACACTGGAACCATACTCTAGTTGGGGCCTTACCAGAGACTTATATGCCATCTCCTTTACATCCTTACTACAACCCCTAAACACCATCATAACCATGTGCAGAGATCTGTACCCTTTATTAACAATCACATTTATGTGATTACCCCAATGAAGGTCTTTTCTTATATTAACACCTGGGTACTTACAATGATCCCCAAAGGAACTTTCACCCCATCAACGCAGTAATTAAAACTGAGAGGACTTTTCCTATTTGTGAAACTCACAACCTGACTTTTAACCTCGTTTATCATCATACCATTGCCCACCGTCCATCTCACAACACTATCGAGGTCACCCTGCAGCTGCTCACAATCTTGTAACTTGTTTATTACTCTGTACAGAATAACATCACCTGCAAACAGCCTTATCTCTGATTCCACTTCTTTACACATATCATTGATATCAGTGGCGTGCGGTGGTTTTTGAAAAGTGGGTATGCTGTCCAAGGTAGGACGTTCTAATTACCGGACGTAGGAATTATAATTTAACGTATATCATTATACAAAGTAATGTAACCAAGCTGTAACCATATAGACTTGCATATGTGTAATCTCATGAAAATTGAAGGACTTCTAACCAGAGCGTACTGTATCATGTCAAATCCTTGGCTTTTCAGGAAACACAAAATAACTAGCGACATCACATCTACAGATTTTAAAAATCGATATATTTTTTAAGCTGAGGTTAACTTATTGAGATGTATAGAAATAGTTTATTTATTCCCAATGACAGTGCAAAATCCGTAAAAGAGGAAGACAAACGTGCCATTGTTGCGTTTTTGTCTAAAAATTGTTATTTTAATCAGTTTCCTACAAGAAAGTGCATAGATTAGTAGAAATCACGTCTATTTCATGTATCCCCGTCACTATTCAGTTAAAAACTCTTTGATCTCTTATGTATGTATCAGAAAACTCTCTGTCCTGTTACACTTTTCACCCTTCAGCATAGAAGCCAACTTGAAATACCTCTGACACTATTGCAACAGTATCATGCATATTACATTGTACACATAGGCCTATCAAAAATGATAGTAACTTATTTGATACGTTTTTGTGAGAAGTTCTTCTATTGTCCACTGTATGGTCTACTACTAACAAAACTCCACAAGATTTTTGGTTTCTTTGAGTCTACTTGAAGGTGAAATCTAGTCATCTCTCTTGTTTTGTGAATGTTGTGATGACATCATAAAATGTGTGCTTTTCAGTTGGTGCAGAACTTCCTTTTCTCTGGACAGAACTGCCAAGCCTGATAGCCGCTCTTGACTCTGTGTTGACCTCTGAAAAGTCCTAATCCTCCTGAGGGCTCAATACGATCTTTCAACGGACACTGTTGTGCTTGGAACAGTTACTATAAGTACACCCAATTTATACACTAAAGGCAGGGCTGTATCTAATCGTTTGCTTTTCAGAGAACACTCTAACTGATGAGGGTGTTGACCATAAAATTCATCAAACGAATACAGCACGAGTTCATTCTTCAGTTGGATAAAATCAAACAAGTCTTTATAGGACAGTTTAAGATTTTCAAAAGCGGAATGAGTAAAAGTAGCTTTGTACGCTTCATACTTCAGAGGATACAACAAGGAAGTAAACTGTAATTGGTTTAATGACTCTAATCGTTCATCTAATTGTACAATAATGTTGTCAAAAATAGAGTGGTAAAAGCATTTCCTTGATATTATTGTATCTTCTTCCCGACATTGTCGTTTAGTTGGTAGAGGGTCTTCGACACCATGATAGACCAGAGTCTCGACCCAAATTACGTCGCACTTATTCCTGTGGTTTAGTATCTCTCTTTTGATTTCCTGAACTTTCTGGGAGCAATATAGGACGTCTAAATGCTTGGATTGAAGGATATTGAAAAGGATATCAGTGAAGGTAAAAATGGTGCTAAAAATCAGTAACAAAAAGGAAGTTTCAGTGCTGGTTAGAAATTTCATGAAACCTTGTGTCGCTACTACTGTTTCATTGTCCCAGTTTGAGCTTTCATCTAAAACATTCCGAAAGAATTCAATGAATGAAGTGCGATGTTCTTTCACTGTGTGAACAAGACGAGATGAAAATTTCCACAGTGTTGGAGCATTTCTAGGCATCCTTTTTGCGGTAAATTCTTTCAGTCCATGAGATCGTTTAGAGGACCTGTGAAAAAATGATCCTAATCCCGTTAAGGTTTGAAAAAATATTCTACCTTCTTTGATACAGGAAACTGACTGTGACAAAATCAGATTAAGCTAGTGACTGAAGCAATGGATAAATTTGGCCTTCGGAAAGAGTTCTTTCCTTGTACTTTGGTTGTTAGTCCACTTGTGTGGCCGGCCATCACAGCTACTCCGTCGAACGTTTGTGCAACCAACCTGTAGTTTACGTCAAACTCAGTAACGATGTTTTTCACATGTTCAAGCAAAACCACTGGCTGTTCGATCTGCGCTAACATCAGTGAAAAAATTAACCTTTCGTGAACTTTACCACTTTTAGAATCAACGTATATCGGAGTAGTTGATAGTTGAGACAAATTCATAATGTCTGAAGTCTCGTCAAGGTGAAGGGCAACAAAAATAGCGTGCTTTATTTCTGACTTCACTTTTTCCAAAACTACATCACTGACTGTCCTTATTAAGTCATTTTGTATCCTGTTTGAAGTTCCGCGAAACACGGACGATTTTTCTAGGTGTGTATTTAACGTCGCATCGTAAGTGGCGAGTAAGTTCAATGCACCCCAGTTCAAAGAATCTTCACCCACAGAATGTCCTCGGAATGGTAATTCGTGAGTAGCTAAAAAACACACAACATCAATCAATCGCGTGATCACCTCTCTGTTTTTCTGAAAGGTCTCATTATATTGTACAGCGCTTGCAAGCAATTGAGCATCAAGCTGAATATCAATTCTAGATTTTCCAAACGTTCTCAGCCGTAATAGTGCAGAAATGTGTGACTGCGATTTCTCATGCTTTTGAATGGCATTGTGCAAGTTACTCAGATTATCATAACCGGTGTCAGACCAAACAGTTCGGTCTCTTGCAAAGAGTAAGCATGGCCAGCAAAACAGTTTATTAAATTTGGGACTTCCAGCAATCCATTCTGTTTTAATGTACTGCGAAGTTTGGAAATGACGAACGTACTCTTGACTTTTGTTTTTATGCGTCCCTTTAAGGTCGGGCATATCAGGAGAAGGTTTTCCAGATCGAACAATTTCTAGTATCTCACATAAGCTCCTAAAACGAAACGGTTTGTCCAACAGTTGTTCAATCACACAAATAGAGTCAGCCATCGCAAATATTACGATAGTTCAAACAAATAAGAAATTACCGTATATTTCACTAAATACTTCTACGTAAGTACACAATTACGCACTCACGACACAGCACTGTCCACGTTGCATGTTAGGCCTATTATGAAAATCATTAGATCGTACGCCCTCACAAACACGCCACATGGTCCATAACAACGCTGGTACCTACTAGTAGACAAGTTTTTCTCAAACCGTTACATTTAAGAAAAAGCTAATTTTCATTCTAAAATGAACTGGATATACGTACTGTCAAAACGTTCTTCACTGCTGTCAGTTATCACTCGCAAGAGCTGTTTCAGCAATAAGCCAAATCACAATAAATAAACGTATCATAAACCCGCACAAAGTTGCTTCACACTGCTACACCATGCGATCAAGCCGGGCAGCGTTGAGTTGACGGCTTACCAAGCTCACTTATTGGCGCGGTTACTACGCATGCGTCACCTTGAGCTCAACGCTGGGCGAGCCAAGCGGTATGTGTGTCGCGTACTCTCGCTAATGCAGAAATTCGTACTGCAGAATACACTTGCTGCAGCAACTGTTGTCATTAAAAAAATTGTATTGCCAAATGACAAGATAAAACTAATTGTTGCACTTTACAGTTGCATTACTGCTTACTTAGCTTCTCAAGTCCAACGGGTAAGCCCGGCTTAGCCTGCATACCCACAATGCACGCTACTGATTGATATATCTATATATATAAAATAAGAGTTTTGTCTGTACATTGCTCAGAATTTAAAAAGAATGGTATTTCTGTATCGGTCATGTCCATAGTAACAAGAAAATGCACTTTTTACTTTTCCGTAATTTCTGTCTGTCTGTCTGTCTGTCTGTCTGTCTGTCTGTCTGTATGTATGTACACGCATCACGAGAAAACGGTTGAAGAGAATTTAATGAAAATCGGTATGTGAAGTCGGGGGATGAGCCTCTACAATCTAGGCTATAAATCATTTTGCTCACGCTGAGTGAAATGGTAGTTTAGGGGAAGGCCTAAAATTGAATTCTCAACTATTTATGTTATTAGTGGTCTAATGAAAATCGATATTTGAAGTCGGGGGATGAGCCTCTACAATCTAGGCTATAAATCATTTTACTCACGCTGAGTGAAATGGTAGTTTAGGGGAAGGCCTAAAATTGAATTCTCAACTATTTTGTTATTAGTGATCGTATTTTAAAGAAAATGGGTATGCGAAGTTGGGGAATAAGTTGCTACAATCTAGGCTATCAATAATTGTATTCACGCTGAGAAAAATGGTAGTTTAGGGGAAGGCCTAAAATTTAATTCTCAAATATTGTTGTTATTAGTAATCCTCTCTTGATGAAAATCGGTATGCAAAGTCAAGAAATAAGTCGCTATAGTCTAGGCTGTAAATTATTTTATTCACGCTGAGTGAAATGGTAGTTTAGGGGAAGGCCTAAAATGTAATTCTCAAATATTTCTTATTAGAGGTGTAATCGATGAATGCTACATAACTAAGGTTATATAGTATTAAATTTCCTATTATTCATGTCTTATACATTGTTATCGTACTGGCTATGATCACAAAGATATGCATGAATTTGGATTTTTGTTACTAAGTCCATATCAGCGCCGAGTAACAAGAAAATGGGTAAACAGTATTTAATGAAAATCGGTATGTAAAGTCGGAGAATAAGAAACTACAGTTTATGGTATAAAATATTTTACAAATCACAGAGTCGAAAGAAAACTAAATGTGAAGGCCTACAATGTAGAAAGCTCATAACATTGATCAACAATAACATTACATTGACCATTGTTTGTCGTGATGTGCTTTGTGTCTTCTGTTGCCCTTCATCTCCGGTGGATAGGATTACTGCTGCGTACAGAGTAGTTTTTATTTGATTTACGTTGCACCGACATAGATAGGTTTTATGGCGACGATGGGATAGGAAAGGGCTAGGAGTCTTAGGTCTTAATTAAGGTACAGGCCCAGCATTTGACTGGTGTGAAAGTGGGGAAACCACGGAATACCATCTTCAGCGCTGCCGACAATGGGGTTCGAATCCACTATCTCTCGGATGCAAGCTCACAGCTGCGCACCGCTAACCACACGGTCAACTCGCCCAGTCGTACAGAGTGTAACAGCCTGTCTGAATATTGATGGGAAGTAGCTGGGGAGTTACATAACTTTCTTCTTTAGCATGCCTTTCCCCTGGTTTATAAATTTTCCGATACTACTGGTACGTAACACACTGGATCATCACAGCATTCGGGCTATTCAATCCCTACTCTGAGGCATTGATTGGAATGAACAGTGTGCATATTTAGCGGAATAATGGCAGATGAGTGTTCATGGCAATCTGCGGCCTGGTCATCCCAGCTCTGGAACTTTGGACTATTAGATTGGCACCGCAATCTAACCGCAGCACTGTTCGTTAAAAGTGATAAAACGTGCGGCTTTCCATTTGATCGAGTATTTTATATGAGAGCATTGCTTTTAATCGCTACATTCATACTTACGTTTTTGTAATGACCTATGTTGATTTCAGGTTAGGAAAACCACAAAGTCAGTCTTTCTGAGAATCCCGTAGCGAAGCACGGGTACATCAGCTAGTATATATATATAAGAAAACATAAAGGTCCAATAATACTGCCTTGAGGAGTTCCCCTCTTAATTATTACAGGGTCAGATAAAGCTCCGCATACTCTAATTCTCTGAGTTCTATTTTCTAGAGATATAGCCACCCATTCAGTCACTCTTTTTTCTAGTCCAATAGAACTCACTTTTGCCAGTAGTTTTCCATGATCTACCCTATCAAATGCCTTAGATAGACCGCAATACAGTCCATTTGGCCTCCTGAATCCAGGATATCTGCTATATCTTGCTGAAATCCTACAAGCTAAGCTTTAGTGGAATAACCTTTCCTAAACCCAAACTGGCTTCTGTCGAACCAGTTATTAATTTCGCAAACATGTCTAATACAATCCAAAAGAATGCTTTCTCAAAGCTTACATGCAATGCATGTCAAACTGACTGGCCTGTAATTTTCAGCTTGATGTCTATCACCGTTTCCTTTATACACAGGCTTTTCTTTATACACAGGGGCTACTATAGCAACTCTCCATTAATATTTGTTATAGCTCCTTCAACCAAACAATAATCAAATAAGTATTTCAGATATGGTACTATATCCCAACCCATTGTCTTTATTATATCCCCAGAAATCTTATCAATTCAAGCTGCTTTTCTAGTTTTCAACTTTTGTATTTTACTGTAAATATTATTTTCATCATAGGTAAATTTTAATACTTCTTTAGTATTACTCATCTCCCCTATCTGGACATTATCCTTGTAACCAACAATCTTTACATACTGCTGACTGAATACTTCGGCCTTTTGAAGATCCTCGCATACACACTCCCCTTGTTCATTAATGATTCCTGGAATGTCCTTCTTTGAACCTGTTTCTGCCTTAAAATACCTAGACATACCCTTTCATTTTTCACTAAAATTTGTATGACCCCCAATTATGCTTGCCATCATGTTATCCTTAGCTGACTTCTTTGCTAGATTCAATTTCCTAGTAAGTTCCTTCAATTTCTCCTTACTTCCACAACAGTTTCTAACTCTATTTCGTTCCAACCTGCACCTCCTTCTTAATCTCTTTACTTCTCTGTTATAATATAGTGGATCTTTACCATTCCTTCCCACCTTTAAAGGTACAAACCTATCTTCACATTCCTTAACAATTGCTTTAAATCCATCCCAGAGCCTGTTTACATTTTTATTTACCATTTTCCAGCGATCATAGTTACTTTTTAAAAACTCCCTCATGCCTGTTTTGTCAGCCATGTGGTACTGCCTAATAGTCCTAATGTTAATACCTTTTTTTCTTTCACATTTATTTTTAACTACGACAAAAACAGCTTCGTGATCACTAATACCATCTATTACTTCGGTTTCTCTATAGAACTCATCTGTTTTTATCAGGACCACATCCAAAATATTCTTCCCTCTAGTTGGTTCCATCACTTTCTGAATCAGCTGCCTTTCCCATACTAACTTATTTGCCATTTGTTGTTCATGCTTCCTGTCGTTCACATTACCTTCCCAATTGACATTTGGTAAATTTAGATCACCTGCTACTATGACATTCCTTTCCATATCATTTCCAACATAGCTGATTATCTTATCAAATAATTCTGAATCAGCATCAGCACTACCCTTTCCCGGTCTGTACACTCCAAAGACATCAAGTTGCCTATTATCTTTAGAGATGAGCCTTATACCCAGAATTTCATGTTTTTCATCCTCAACTTTTTCGTAGCTTACAAATTCTTCTTTCACTAGAATGAATACTTCCCCTCCTACCGTTCCTATCCTATCTCTACGATACACACTCCAGTCCCGTGAGAATATTTCTGCATCCATTATATCACTTCTCAGCCATGATTCAACTCCTATTACAATATCTGGTAAGTATATATCTATTAAATTACTTAATTCGATTCCTTTGTTTACAATGCTTCTGCAGTTGAGCACTAACATTTTTATGTCATCCCTACTTGATTTCCAGTTCCCTGTCCGCTTCACACCGCTCCCTGGGCCACCCCGTTTCCCTGAATGTACCTGCCTATAACCTTTCTAAACAAGTTTTCTAACTTATATGTATCACTGCGGTGTAAGTGAAGGCCATCTGAGCGGAGATCCCTGTCACCTACCCACCCATTAGGATCTAGAAATCTCACTCCCAGTTTCCCACATACCCACTCCATATTCTTATTTAAATCCCCAATCACCTTCCAGTCAGTATCCCTCCTACTCAGTATTCCACTGACAACAATCTCCGCTTCTTTAAACTTCATCCGTGCTGCATTTACCAGATCCCACACATTCCCAACTATGTTGGTACTTATACTTGCTTGCCTTCACCAGATATGAACCCCATTGAGAATTTATGGGCTATGTCTGCAAAACTCTGGAAACATTGTTACACTACCAGAAAATAATTAATTGAAAAATTTGTTGAAGAGTGGTATCATGAAATTGAGCCTGCTACTAGCGAAAAACTTGTTCAGTCAATGCCACAAAGAGTACAAGCCCTCAAAAAGGCTAAAGGTGGTATGACAAAGTACTGAAGCATGTCACATATATTGTAGAAATCCTGTATATTGATATTCTGAAATAAAACATTCAAATTATTTCTCAGTACTCTCTTAAAATATGTTTTACCTTAAAATATGCAGGTGGGAATATCTTTTTGACCAAGTGTACCAGCCCTCCCGACATTCTAAAATTTCTGGCGGTACCGGGAATCGAACCCACGCGCCCAAGGATGGCAGTTGTTAACACTAACCGTTACGCTACGGAGGCGGTGTAATGGCAAAGCCCAACAAAATACAGACGAAGGAGAAAACGAAGAATGTCATTGTGTGAAACTAAACGAATGGCATTTCGAAACATATATGTTACGGTCTTACACTGGCGTGTTTCACGTTATGGTCATCATTTACTTAGCTGTTGTAATAGTACTTAATGATTGGAGTATTTATTCCGACTGCTCGGCAGCAGGTCGCAGTTACGGATCTTGACGTCACCGTGGAGACTCGAGTACTTTGCACGGGTTACTCGTAGAGGCTCGGACTCGCCAGGCTCGATTCTCGGGAGTCCAAGCGTAACTCGCGAACATCGCTAGTTCAGGTCTGTCTGCAGATGCAGTGATGGCGTGAAATGTAGTGCTGGCAAGCGAAGACAGTTCTCCGTTGATTGAATCGGAGATACGATTGAAATGCCCCATCCGGTTACCTCCGGTACTACCGACGAATGGCGAGCATGTATACGGAGGGGAAACGGAGAGCGGCTGTAGTAAGAAGCGTTGGAGAGGGGAGGGCATCCGAAGGTGAGTCGTACGATTCGTAGCTAGCCAGTGCTCGGAGACAGGTTTGCGAAGTATAGACTAAGTAACTGGACACCCAACTGGGCACGGCAGTAAACAGTAGAACGCATTCGTGCAATCGCTCGTTGTGTTCAAGGTACGTCGGACATTTACCAATGCCAAAACGGAAATCGGAGGTATGGCATTTCTTTGAAAGCGATGCCAGTAGAAAACAGGCAAAATGTTCTTTATGCCGTCGGTTATATGCAGCAGGTTGAGGAACATCGAATCTTCTGGACCATTTAAGACGTTTCCATAAGGAAAATATTGAAGCAAATGCCGATAATGATAGTAGTGACACCGTAATGATGTATTGCGAAGATAACGAGGAAAAAGAAAACGATTGACGAAATGCTAAGGAGATTCATTGTAAGTGATATGTTGCCATTTATTTTGGGTTAAGGAAAATACATCGAAAGGTCTAAGTGACGTAGCCCTCTGGTATCTTCCTGTTCCAGCCACCTCTGTACCTGCCGAAAGAATTTTTTAAACGGCTGGGTAGATCATAACGGATCGGCGAAATTCACTCTCTCCGGAATCAGCTATTAAGTTAATTTTTCTGAACGGGAACCAAACGTATTTAACAGAACAATGCACACAGTTCATTGATTTATGCACATTACCTAGGTCCATGTTTATTTAATTTTTCAAAATCAGCAGTAATGTAGATATAACATTCTTTTGTCATTCACTGTGATCTGTATGTAAGCTACGTGGCACTGTACTGCGTTACTTTTGTTTATATGATACCAATAACATTGTTAGAACATGCTCCTATCCAATCTACCATGTAGTAAATGTATCAGTAAGAATTTGAAATTACCGCATGACAGATTACTCGGAAGTAAATCGGAGTTCCGAATGAATACGCGCCAAACATTCGCTCCGGGAAAAACTGCTCCGTTACCAGCACTAGTGAAATGACATTAGTGGCCGAATACGTTTGACTGGAGTGTTTACAAGTAGGAAAGATAGTAATATGAAAATACGGTTGTAATAACAGACGACAAATTGGGGGCAAATGTTCGTTTATAAGAAGAGGAATTAGAGGCTGGAGATGTTCTGTCATTTTCCAACCTCTGTGAAATTATTTAAGGAAAGAGAATCTGCAACCTGGGCGACAGTCCTATATGTAAATCTGATGTAACTGGGTTCTGAATTAAAATGAACAATTTCTGAGCAACATTTGAAAACATTTTGTAGGATATTGTTGGCTACCTTGCAATCACGTTTGTTACATTTTCGGAACGGTTACTGAGAATCGTGCCTCATCGCAGATATCATATTTTCTTTGTCACAGGTATTAAGAAGAACAGTGAAATAGCCGTTTGGAAGAGGTTGGATACCCTTCGTTAAGTGTCAAATCCATATGATCGTGTCGAATCATTTCGTATGACGCTGCTTGCCTGTAAAAAAAAGTAAATTCGTTATTGGCTTAAGATGTGTGTCAGGTTTAGCTATTCCTATAATTAACTGCCTACGTGATTTGAAAATTAATTTTCGGTACCGTACTTGGCCATGGCAGTCAACACCAACTTGTTGATATAAGCCTCTTTTTTTTAAAAAAAATTGCTGTCTAATTAATGTCACGTTGGTATAGTTCAGTTCAGTTCTGGTGGGAGAGACATGCGTATATATCGCGTTCGCAAGGTATGCTCAAGAGTATAAGCTATCATATGTTCCCTTATGTTTATGCAAAACGCATTATTTTGAATTCATTTTAGTCATTGTGGAGTAGCCATCCTGCTTGATTGTGTGTTCTGCAAATGTTATTCCTTTCTGTTGTATGGTCACTATAATTATACAGCAATTTCCAGAGTTGTTCTACAGATTTTAGTGCGCCTTCTCCTATTCTGCATCAATTAGAGCTGTTGTTGTTATGGGTGGATGATACTTGTGTAACAACTTCAGTATTGGCTTCAAACCAAGGTACAATGTTGATAGGAAAAGGAAACCCAGAGTAATGAAAAATAAAAGTCAACAGATTTCAGGAGTGCATGACTGTGGATGCGAATATTTTTAGTTTGGAAGAGAGGGTTGTGACTTCTGTGCGAGTACACGAGCGGTTGTATACCAGAAAAGCCATGAGAATAGTCTTGAAGATTTTGATGCTTGTTTTGGTCAGGGGCCGTTGAACAAAGGTAACTTGTTTAAATGAGGGGAAAAAAGTACTTCAGCATGAGATGTGCTAAAGAAGCAAAGCAAAGTGGGCAGAAACTTGTGCTGCCATTGCTGAATCAGTGGATCAGCCGCTTATCAAATCATCCAGAAAGCACACCACCGAGTCGCAAGTGCCATGATCAACAATGCATGACCACTTGACAAGAGACTTAAACCTTTCTGCACTGTGACTGTCAATGAATTAATAGAATGGGGATCTTGACAGGTAGGCCTACCAAAATTTGTCTTTTCTTTCTGAAAATATTTTCAACATGTGCGAGGCAGAAGAAAATTCTTTTTACAGAAAAATGTGCCATTTACCTTGTTTAAAAAAATCGGATCATCATCTGGGTTATTTCTATTTGATTCTATTCTGGAAATTTCTATTAAGATATTCAACAGAATCCTCTGCATGAGATGATACAGCAAGGTATAAATTCAGACTCTTATTTTTTTTTTTTTTGTCCTTGCTTCTTTGAAGGATTGGTGAATCGGGTGTCATATCCTTGCATGTTAAATACCTGGTTATGTCCACGGCTGCAATAAACAGGCATCACAAACACTGTCTAGTACCAAGAAAATAGTACACCAGCACATTTTGCTACTGTTGTCTGAAACTGTCATGGCCAGCACACAGCCCTGACCTTACCATGGTTTTAATATATTGTGGAATTTCATTAAGGAGAGGGTGTGACAGCACTGGTATGTTTCCGACAATGCTTTAAAAGCTGTTGTCCATGCTGCCTTCCATTAAAATGAACGAGATAACACAGCATTGTGTTAGTCTCTGCAGAGAACGTGGCAGACCTCACACTGATGTATTAGACGCATATCAGATGTATTTTAATTCATATTTCATTAATATAGCACAAGAGGTGGCCGTGCGGTTACGCTCGCGCCTCTGTGAGCTTGCATTTGGGAGATAGTAGATTTGAATGCCTCCATAGGCAACCCTGAAGAAATTTGAATGCCTCCATAGGCAACCCTGAAGAAATTTGAATGCCTCCATAGGCAACCCTGAAGATGGTTTTACACCATTTCCCATTTTCACCAGGTACACTGGGCTTGTACCTTAATAAAGGCCATGGTCATTACCTTTCCAATCCTACCCATTTCCCATCCGTCCATCGCCAAAAACTTTGGATGTGTTATTGTGACGTTAAACAAGTATCAAAAATATATATAGCACAAGTTCCTAAACTGTGTATTGTTCCATTTCATTTCTTTTTCAAATAAGTAGATATTTTTATACACCCATTTGCAAACAAACAAAAACTTGTACCATGTACAAGTCATGCGAGACTGAGCTCGATAGCTGCAGTTGCTTAAGTGCGGTCAGTATCCAGTATTCGGGAGATAGTAGGTTCGAACCCCACTGTCGGCTGCGCTGAAAATGGTTTTCCGTGGTTTCCCATTTTCACACCAGGCAAATGCTGGGGCTGTACGTTACAGTAATTAAGGCCATGGCCGCTTCCTTCCCACTCCTAGCCCTTCCCTGTCCCATCGTCACCATAAGACCTATCTGTGTCGGTGTGACGTAAAGCAAAAAAAAAAAAAAAGTCATGCGAGTGCTGATGTGTCCCATGCTAATTGCTAATGCTGGCTGTGAGCTTGCATCTGGGAGATAGTGGGTTTGAATCCCACTGTCGGCAGCCCTGAAGATGGTTTTCTGTGGTTTCCCATTTTCACAACAGGCAAATGCTGGGGCTGAACCTTAATTAAGGCCACAGCCACTTTCTTCCAACTCTTAGGCCTTTCCTATCCCATCGTAGCCATAAGACCTATCTGTGTCGGTGCAACGTAAAACCACTAGCAGAAAAAAAAAAAAAAAAAAAAAATTGCTAATGCTAATTGCTTGTGTGGAAGTGCCACTAAGGCCTTACATGTCCTTTCCTAATTCATGGATGCAAGACATCGAATATGGCCTTGGTAATAGCGTGAGAGAGTTAAGTGTAATGTACACATAGTGTGCCCCAATGGCACATCAGCAAGGCTTTGACCAGCTAGATAAAAGTTTGAGAGAGGTCGGACTTAGAGAGGCAGTTTGGATGCTTTGGCGCACCACTTGAACTGTGGTGACTACACTGACCACCAGTGTTGGACATTGTGGGAATGTGAGAGTACCCACACATGTTGAGAAGACTCGGGCTGACCCTAGTGGATCACCAGCAAGGGGGATCATTTCATTGTGTGACAGTCTGTAAGCACTCCATGGGTGTCACTCTACACCATCCAGACACAGGTCACAGCACTTGGAAGATATGCCTGTGTCCACAAATACATATCGAGGCAAGTAGCAGAGCAGGATCTATTGTTGTGGTGACCCTTCTAATGTCTTCCATAACGACCTGAACATCAGCAGGGACATTTGATATTTGTATTGAAAAGTGGTTTTATTACATCACTTAAAGTGAAAGACGTTTGAACTTCTGCTTGGTACGGGCAGCTTGCATATTGGTGATAAGTGCTGTTCAGTGATGAATCATGCTTCTGTGGTGACTACACTGACCACCAGTGTTGGACATTGTGGGAATGTGAGAGTACCCACACATGTTGAGAAGACTCGGGCTGACCCTAGTGGATCACCAGCAAAGGGGATCATTTCATTGTGTGACAGTCTGTAAGCACTCCATGGGTGTCACTCTACACCATCCAGACACAGGTTACAGCACTTGAAGATATGCCTGTGTCCACAAATACATATGACCATGGAATTCATGTCTGGAGACTTCCTAGCCAGCTTAGTGGTTCACCCATCATTGTAGAGCACAAGTATAATGGTTCCTTGATGACATTCCACCTTACACCATTAATCCATTAATGTTATTTTGAAAGGAATAAAATAAACATAGTATTATAAGGTGAAATCTCTTCAAGGAACTCTTAATACTTGTATTAGGGCGACAATATGGGCTTTACTATGAAATTCATTTAATTTAATCATTGTAGAGCGGCACTGTGACCCAGTAAGAGGTGTCGTGGTATGGGGTGCCATTTCTAATAATTCGCACTCCCCACTAATGGTGTTGAAAGCACGTTGAGGATGCGATGATATGTCCAGGAAATTCTGCAATTGTTGTTGCTTCCCTTCCTAGTGCAGGTCGACAACCCCATTTTCCAGCATGATAATGCCTGGCCTTACACAGCACTGGTATCCTTGACCTACCTTCGTGATGTCAACATGCTTCCTAGGCCAGCAAGGTCTCCAGATCTCTCAGCCATTGCTAATGTTTGGGACCAGATGGGACTGAAACTATGGCAGATCTGGAGGGTCAGCTGCATCAGCTGTGACAAGATCTTCCTCAGGAGAACATGTTACATCTGTATGCCCTTTATGTCTGTCTCCATACTGTGGGTACACAAGCATTTGTTACCCTTGCTTGGTGTGGTACAACAGATGGTTTATTTATACTACCATGTCCTGTGCCTTACTCTCCTCCTAAAATATGTCCATGTTGCATACTTTTAGAAAAAAGTTTTAATTGCAAATGAGTGTATAAACAAAGAAAATCTAATATATTGCATTTCAAAGCCAATAAATTCTAAAGAAACTATGTTGCACTATGTGTTAGAGCAGATAAAAAAATGCAGTTCTTTAAAACAGATTGAGTTCTGTGCTTTGAGAGAGAACTGTTCTCAACACACTGTGATTCACATACAGTACATGCACAGGGAGCACAGCACCGTTATTCATTTTGGCTTAAGAGGGGTCATGAGATTCAAGGATGACAGTATTAACTGTGTCTCCATGACAGCGGCAGACTGTTGATATCAAATCAGGTAAGTGTATCTGATTGTTATGAATAAGGAATCCAGAAGGATGCCATACACCAAAGGATAAAACAACGCGCAAAAAATGACTCTGAGGAATCTTCAGACCATGGCAGTTGGCTCTGTGTTATGGGAGGCTCTGAGCTTGTATTCAGAAGGTGGCCACAATCGACAGTCCTGAATATTTTTTCCAGGCTTCTGATTTTCAGACCAAACTGACCAAACTAATACTCACTTTAGAAATAAAAAATAATTTATATAATCCTCATTTTCAATACTAAACCACCATCTATATTAGATGGGATGATATCTATACATGTTTCAGCCTAATCTAAAGGCCATCCTCAGTAGAAGCTCAGTATTACATTTATGCAAACAAATAAAAAATACTGAAGTGTATGGAATTATAATACAATGATCACATTGTCAGTGTGACACGAGACTGACAAGGCCGTACCATTTGAGACGACAGCCTTTTAACAAATGATGCACACTTATTATTCCCGTTATTGACGGTCTGCGCAACACAGTGTTTCACTTTTTTAAAACAATTAGCAAGTTTTATGTCAACCAAACAAGTTTTCAGACGAGTGGATTTTTTACCTCAACATGTTTTTACTTTGTCAATTATGATCATTGTATTTTAATTCCACACACTTTAGTGTTTTTTATTTGTTTGCATAAATGTAATATTGAGCTTCTACTGGCCTTGAGAGTAGGGTGAAACATGTATAGATATGGTCCATATAATATAGATGGTTGTTTTGTGTTGAAAAGGAGGATTATATAAATACTTTTTATTTGTAAAGTGATAACCGTCAATACGGAATGAGATTTGTAACATGCAAACTAATAGTGGCGCTGCATCTTAGGGATAGCGAGTAGTTCTCTTACCTGGAGGGTCCGGGTTAGATTCCTGGGCAGCCCAGGGATTTTTACCTGAATCTGAGGACTGATTTGAGGTCCACTCATCCTATATGAGAACAGTTCAGGAGCTGTCTGACAGCAAGACATCAGCCTCGGTCTGGAAAGTCGAGAGAATTTGTTGCACTGACTACACGTCACTTTGTAATCTGCAAGACTTTTGAGGTGAGCAGCAGTTTCTTGGTAGGCTAAAAGCCCATCAGAGCTGTAGTACCATTAGGTTTGTTCCTTCTGGCTTGGCCTTAATGAGTGTTATCTGGGGTCGGCACTAATGTGAATTACCCCCATTGTGTAGCGGTGGTAGAATGTAGGCTCCGTGCTGCTGTGGTTGGATATTATGAGAACTACTTAGAGGCCTGTTCACCAACAGCTGATCGTAAAAAGCTAGAGTATGTGTGATGTTTAGATGCATTTATTCAATCATGTTATAGTACTATCTTCAGATTTTCTTTTCCAGGAAAACTGTGGGCTGCATTAATAGATACTAGTACCATAACCTGTCTTCGACAGTCAAAATTTGTATCTATAAGGTAATTGGAAATTTTAAATGGACTACTAATACAATATGTCTTATGAATAAAATTCACACTACTGGGCGAGTTGGTCGTGTGGTTAGGGGCGCACGGCTGTGAGCTTGCATCTGGGAGATAGTGGGTTCGAACCCCACTGTCGGCAGCCCTGAAATTGGTTTTCTGTGGTTTCCCATTTTCACACCAGGCAAATGCTGGGGCTGTACCTTAATGAAGGCCATGGCCGCTTCCTTCCCACTCCTAGGCCTTTCCTATCCCTTCGTCGCCATAAGACCTATCTGTGTCGGTGTGACGTAAAACAAATAGAAACAAAAATCACACTTTCCAGGTTTTATATAGCATTCAAATGGAAACAGAACAGGTATTGTAGTAGTTTTAGTGCATTTGTAGCTTGGAGTTGTACTTTTGATGTCTATGAATTGGTGTACCCTTGAGAAAGCTACGTACAACAGTCCAAAACGAATCACCATCAACAGCGCCAGATGCCCTCACTCCATATGAGCACTGTGGAGAGGTTTGGAATTTAATCCAAGCTTTTGGCAGACATTCTAGTGATTAGAAATTCTATAACACCGCCTTACCTCCCCTACATTGCAGGCAAACATTCTGATGGTAAAAATGGTAACAGAAGCCAGGATGTACACAGTTTGATATCATGCTGACAAATATAGCTGTGTACTTACGTCATCATGGTGATGAGACAAGAACTTCTCTGACAAGCTTTTTTTTTTTTTTTAAGTATAAAAGTTGTGGTCTTGAGAGGTTCATTATATTTTTTTTTCTGTAAAGAAGATAGCGTGGAATGACATCAATAGATGAATAAGTTTGAGTGGTGTCTTTGAAAGTAGGAAAGATCACATTATGAAGATAAAGATGGAATTCAAGAGGACAAATTGGGGAAAATATTCATTTATAGGAAGGGATTAGGGATTGGAATAACTTACCAAGGGAAATGTTCAATAAATTTCCAATTTCTTTTCAATTATTTAAGAAAAGGCTAGGAATACAACAGATAGGGAATCTGCCACCTGGGCAACTGCCCTAAATGCAGATCAGTAGTGATGTAGTGATTGATTGATTGATTGATTGATTGATTGATTGATTGATTGACATAACAATCTAGAACTCTTACCAATTTCAGCTCTTTCAGTTTTCTCACTATCACTGTGAATGACAGATAGACTTGAGATTTTTATATATAGATACCCCGCCCATAAGAGAACCAACAAGAATGGGGAGCAGCTAATCAGTCTGTGCACAAAGTATGGATTACTCTTGAAGTCTACGGCTTTTAAACGTCTACCTAGGAAGGCCATGACGTGGCGCAGCCCAAACAGCATGATGGGCGAGTTCCAAATTGACCACGTAGCAATAGATAAGAAGCACCACTGCGACATTATGAACGTGAAGGTTTTACGAGGAGCTAACATAGACTCCGATCATTACCTGTCCATGGTTAAGATGAATCTGAAACCACTGTATAAGACCAAGGCTATGCCTATGAAGAAAAAGAAGATTCCTAGGTTTGATATCACCAAACTTAAAGAGGACAATGCAAGTTACCAAGAGAGTCTGAACCAACACATCAATAGGATTAACACCACTACAAATTGGGACCCACTTCGGGATGCTATAACAGACGCGGCTCAGAAGACGATCCCCAACAGACCTAAAGGAAACAAGCACCCATGGTGGTCAAACGAATGCGATGAGGCTATAGAATCCAGGCGACTAGCATGGCTCAAATGGAACCATCATAAAAGCGAAACCAACCTACAAGCCTTTATTACACAAAGAAAGAACACCTCCAGTATCATAAGACGGGCGAAAAGAAAATACAACAAAGAACTGATTAAGCAAGCCGAGGAGGATTTTGGAAAAAACAACTCCAGAGACTTATACAAAGGTCTAAAACAACAGACGACCCAGTTCACACCCCAAACTTTACACTTCCAGAGAACAGACGGATCATTGTGCCTCAATGATGATGACTGCATCAAGACCCTAGCTGATTATTTCCAAGGACTTTTAAATGCTGAAGAACCTGCGCAGCGCCTCCCAGTTAGAGAACCAGCTAACCCGGACACCAAAGACATCCCTCCTCCCACCTACGAAAAAGTAAGAGAGACCATTCAACTTCTCAAGAACAACAAAGCTCCTGAAGAAGACGGAATAGTGGCAGAAATGTTGAAACAAGCTGGTGAGCAAACATTCAGGCACATACACAAAGTAATCCTGGACGTATGGGCTAAGGAAAGGCTCCCAGATGATTGGACATCAGCTGTTATCCATCCAATCCACAAGAAGGGAAGCAAAACAGATCCCAGCAACTATAGAGGAATATCACTCCTTTCAGTATCGTATAAAGTCTTTTCCAAGATTCTGGAACAGCACATAACAAGACAACTGGATAAAGAATTAGGAGAATATCAAGCAGGGTTCAGAACTGCAAGGTCTTGTGCTGAACAGATACAAAATCTGAAGACCATCCTTCAATATAGCAAGAAAAGATGCCGACAGTGGGTAGCTATCTTTGTCGACTTCCAGAAGGCATACGACTCCGTGGATAGGATCACACTCTTCAACACCTTAAGAGAACTGGGACTAAACGAAAAAATTAATAGGTTGGTGCAAGCCACCCTGCACAACACCACTTCCAAAGTTAAGTTTAGAGGTCAATTATCAGAGAGCTTCACAATCAAAACAGGGGTGAGGCAAGGAGATGGTATCTCATGCATATTATTTAACTGTGTCCTGGAAAAGATCATAAGAGAATGGACCAGGTCATTACCTGAGAACACCGGATTAAGAATGGGGTTTAAATCAGACAACCTGAGGATTCCATGCCTGGCCTTTGCTGATGACCTTACTTTATTAGCAAACGACATGCATGAGGCCACTATGCAGCTTCAAACACTGCACTCTATTGCAGCTAAAGCGGGCCTCATGATCAACATTGGAAAGACCGAGTTTATGACCAACATCAAAGATGCCCCTACAACAATGGGAGTCAGTGATACAAAACACATCAAGAGAGCTAAAAATGTGAAGTACCTCAGAGAGTGGGTATCGGAGGACCTAAGTGAAACGATGGCTCTTGAACAAAGGAGAATCAAATTAGACAAGGCCTACCATGCCTGCAGAAAACTGTATGCCTCAAAGCATTTATCAAAGAATGTAAAACTGAGACACTATAATGCAGTAGTCAGACCATCAGTCCTCTATGCAGCAGAATGCCTATCCCTAACTAAAAAAACCCCACTGAGAGCCCTGGAAGTGCAAGAACGGAAATTCCTGAGAAGAATAATAGGGCCAAGGATCCTACCAGATGGAAGGCGATGGTACAAACCCAACAATGAGCTCTACCAGCATCAAGAAAACCTCCTAGATGCCATCAGGAGAAAACGTCTGACTTTCTATGGACACCTATACAGAATGGATCCTAATAGATTATCCCATAAGATCTTCAAGGTTGCTAACAAAGGCAAAGCTACTGGATTCCCCTGGACCAAACAAGTGGACAAAGATCTTGCAGAGCTTAATATTAATCAAGCCGCCATTACTGACAGAAATGCATACCGTTTAATGGTCAAAACTAAACCTTTCCTAACATCCCTTACATCAGCTAGCCACAAAGGAGCCGGGAATTGGTCAGAGGAGCGCAGGAAAGAATTCAGCGAGAAAATGAAGGAATACTGAGCCAACAGGAAGGCTCAAGAGGCCACTAAGAACACAATCCAGTATGCTAAAAGGGGCAGACGAAGACAAAAACACAGCTAGAACACAAGCACCGTGGTCCACAGATGGCCTAAACGCAAAGAGAGAGAGAGATGCCCTCACTCCATATGAGCACTTCAGAGAGGTTTGGAATTCAATCCAGGCTTTTGGCACGCAATCTAGTGGCTAACCTGCTGGCTAACATTCTGATGGTAAAATATTTTTCAACCAATGGGGCTCGAACCCGCTAACCACGGTGTCAGATCATAAAGTTAACGCCTTAACGACCATGGTCACAGACAGACTGTTTACGTTCGTGCTTATCGATGGAGATAATGTGTTTTCATACCCCAGAATGGAAAAAAAAATGATTTGTTTATTTTACTGAAATACAGCATTTTTATTAAACAGTATGATGGTCAGCATCACATTATTCGTTTAACCCATGACTGGTACCAGCTGGAAGACAACAGAAGTCAGGCTAAACGTAGTTTGAACTCGTGTCTATAGATGTAGCTGTGTACTTACATCATCATGGCGATGAGATAATAACTTCACTGACAGAAATGTATTTTTCTCTAAAACAAGTATAAAAGTTGTGGTCGTGAGAGTTTATTGTATTTGTCTTGTAAAGAAGATATAACATTCTATAACTTGTACCAGTTTCAGCTCTTGAAACATTTTTGTTTTCTCATTATCACTGTGAATGACAGATATAATTGGGATTTAATACAAGATAATTTACAAAACTTATTTTAACCATTTTAAAAATATGTTATGAATTACGAACATATTATTGTAGCAATATTATATTTGCAAAGTAAACTGTAGTAGGCCATACCTTTTCAAGCACACACATCATAATTGTAGATACACACTGTACTCTGTTATACCATACATAGTCTTAATAAGGAAGACCGTTTAATGAACTGGCCAGTTTTGTGTGTGGCACTTGAGGTAGGAGATTCACCCAGTTTGCACCCGGCACTAAAACGCCTACAAGTTTTAGCTCGCCGGCTCGCAGGCAGGGGGTTAATCCCAGTGAAACTCACAGATCAGATGAGTGCAGACATTTACTTTTATTATTATTATTATTATTATTATTATTATTATTATTATTATTATTATTATTATTATTATTTGCTTATTATTTGAGATCGGATTTCTTGGCAGAATTTTAGCAGATTTTTAGTAGTATTTAGCGGATCTAGAAAATATAAGTTGGCAACATTGGTCTTAATATTAGCCGGTATAATAATAATAATAATAGCAGCCAGACTGAGTAGCTCAGATGGTAGAGTGGTGGCCTTCTGAATCAAAGTTGGCAGGTTCGAACCTAGATCGCCGGGCTGAGTGGCTCAGACGGTTGAGGCGCTGGCCTTCTGACCCCAACTTGGCAGGTTCGATCCTGGCTCAGTCCGGTGGTATTTGAAGGTGCTCAAATACGTCAGCCTCGTGTCGGTAGATTTACTGGCACGTAAAAGATCTCCTGCGGGACTAAATTCCGGCACCTCGGCGTCTCCGAAAACCGTAAAAGAGTAGTTAGTGGGACGTAAAGCGAATAACATTATTATCGAACCTAGATCAGTCCAATGGTATTTGAAGGTGCTCAAATACAAGTTTCGGCACTCCAGCATATCCAAAAACCTTAAAAAAATAGCTCGACATAAAACCAATAATGATGATAATAATAATATACCATACAGTAATACAGAGCAAATTGTGAAATTTTATACTGTAGTATTCCATTACAATCTTACAACATGGATTTGAAAAGGCAGTAGACAGATACAATTACAGAAATAGGCCAACATTACACAATATGAATAGCTCACAAAAGTACTGTATTTTAGAAATGTGTTTCATATGTAAATTTATATCTTCATCCTGAGGTAGTAAAACTCTTTTCAGGCACACCCCTAATAGAAATGAACTGCATGTATCGTTTTATTCACTTAATGGCCCTAATGCCAATCTTAAATTTCTGGCGGTATTGGGAATCAAACCTGGGTCTCCAAGGACAGTAGCTAACCATTACACTATGGAGGTGGACTTGATCATTCGTACTGTAAATACAAAAACGTAATGTAAATAATCATTCGTTGGCAACTTTAGGTGATCCTAATTTTTTTCTCATACAAAATATTTGATAATGTACACACATTTTCAAAATTAGGAATTTCAGTTGGTCCAGCATAAGTCCTCTGCCTTGTTACATTTCTCTCTCCCTGCGTTTGAGATGGGAGGTCAAGACCATTCTCAGGGTTGATCAGTTCACAAGGTGACATGTTTGGGGTTAACTGCATAATAATAATAATAATAATAATAATAATAATAATAATAGCTGAAATGTGCTTTCATGGGAACTATTAATTGCTTCCCTAGCAACATTAACCTACACTAGCATGATTTCTATACAGAAATGGACCTAACATATTTTCCTGAAGACAACATTGTTGAATGTATACATGAACATTAATCTCATTATCAACCATTACTAATACACAGTACGTTATATTACATTACATTGCCTGTATCATGAAATGGTAGGGTATCTGGCGAACCATGTTTCTCCTATCACAGTAGCAGTTATTAGACTACTCTCCTGCCATTTCTTGCGAACTGTTTTTCTTGTAAATTTAATACATGACCACTTTCTGCAAGTTTGGAAGAATTTGGCTGATTGCTGTCATATAAAACACTGAAATCCGTCTGTTATTATTTAGTCAGCCGGGACAATACATGACAGCAGATATTTACGTGGTGACACACTAACTTATAATGTTCGCCATTCGCAGTGCAGTGGAGCATTTCTCCCATTAATGCATGGTGCTTATACCCACTGTATCCCCTGCCTGTTGTAAAAGGGGACCCAAAGGCTTTCATTTTGGGAATGTGGGTTGGTGAGCACAGATCCTCTACTGAGTCTCGCATTGCTTCCACTTGCTTGTGTCAGACTGCTCGCTTTCATCTTGCTATCTGACCTTCTCTGGTCAACTCTTATTCTTTTCTGACCCCAAGGACTGTGAGGCTTGGGGAGACTTTAATTTTCACGCCCTTTGTGGCCTTTGCCTTTTTTTGCCGATACCTTCATTCCTTGTAGTGTCGGCCCCCTTCCTGTGATTGGTGTTTAGAGAGGATGGTTGCGTAGTTGTACTTTGTCTTAAAATAATAGCCACCACCACCACCCACCACCGTTCCTGCAGTGAAGGCAATCTCATCTCAGCACATATTTATCCATTTGTTTTGTAATGTGTGGTTATCTATTCCTGTACACTTGATAGTACAGTAGTTCAAGGGTAATTAATTCATTTATTTCTAATATCCTATTCAATATGTGTCATGGTCCAAGGAGGAGCTCAAGGACATCATGATGAACAGTGGCGTGTACTGAGGGCTACCAAGCCTATCGGTGAAGCCCAAACCCCAAATGAGAATGATGGTAATCTAAAGCACGTTATATTGTAGGCATCTGACACATTATTCCATTTACAAAACTTGAAGGCAATGAAAAAAACATTGCACGTATTTCTGAGAGCAAGGCATCGGCGACCAATCTCACAGCCTAGGCTCTGCGTTCCTCTCCCCTTGACCCCTCTTGCGCGGCTTTCTGCTGTATGACCGATAGCTGCGGGGACCGATGGGATAGGTGTGTTAGGCTTCGGTCTATCCGATCGCCACTGCTAATTTATAAACCATGAGTTCATCATCGTATATACTTCCTCACGTCATCCTTCTGACTTAATTATGTAGATAACAGTGTGTTGGTATTTCACTCCCGTTTACTTCTACATCCTTGTAGGATGACACTGCAGGGCTGCTGTTGTAGGAATAATATAGTTTTCTTTTTATAGGTAGATGTGCAGAAATGAAATGCATTCTTTCAAGTTTAGTACTTTCTCTTGTTGGCTGAGATCAAGCCCGTGATCATGGGTTGGACACCACCATTGATCTCCCGAGGAAGCTAAGAAATCAGTGAACGATGGGTACGACCACTGGTAATACTGTAAAATTCAAAATTTTAATTTAATAATAATAATAATAATAATAATAATAATAATAATAATAATAATAGTGCATGGCATCTGTATAGTCTTGGTGGTGACCTAATTAATATGAAATGTATAGCGAAGACGCCATAAACACCCAGTCCTCGCCAAAGACTTTAATTTGCTAAACCTTAGGCTACCATCTCCACTGATCAGGTGTTGAGGATTGACAGTAGCAGACGCCAGGGCAGTAGCTTATGAAGCAGCCTTGACAACACTGCAGGCTTCTCCGTTGGCTATTGGCTGCAGCTCAAAATGCTTAAGGCTGGGCGTTCACTAAACCAACAATCGAAAAGGGGTAACCTAAGTCTAGTGGTAGCCCACGTCTTGATCCCACCGTACACAACTGATAAGTCCGGCTCCATGGCGTTAGCATACTGGCCTTTGGTCCCAGGGGTCCCGGGTTTGATTCCTGGCAGGTTCGGGAATTTTAACCATAATTGGTTAGTTTCCCTGGCACGGGGGCTGGGTGTATGTGTCGTCTTCATCATCATTTCATCCTCATCAATACGAGCAGTTCGCCTTTGGGCGTCAAATCAAAAGACCTGCATCTGGCGAGCCAAACTTATCCTTGGACACTCCCGGCACTGAAAGCCATATGCCATATCATTTCATTTTTACCATTGATAATGAAAGAGAACAAAGTGAGAATATGGGCCTGTACCCGTATTATCAAGAAGACTTAAATCGTGAAGACAGGTTTATCATCAAACATTATGATAAATAATTAGTTAACGAAGGAGGTGGATAGTTTCTGTTTGTTGGGATCAACCATCAGTAGAAGTGGCTCAAACAGTCCAGAAATTTGCCGAAGACTTTCCCTTGAAAGGTCTGGATAAGATCCTAAGGTGTTCAGATGTATCTTTGCATACTGAAGTCAGAATGGTTAAGGCATTAGTCTCTCCCATAGCTACAAATGGTTGTGAAGCGAGGTAGGAAGCATATAGATGCTTTTGAGTTCTGGTGTTGGAGTAGGATATTTCATATCCCTTGGATAGCCAAGAAGATAAATACGTGGGTCAATCAAAATGTCAAAGCAGATCTGACTCTTGAGGTATTCATTACAAGATTACAGCTGTCATAGTTTGGACACATTATAAGATGCTCTGATTCATTGGAAAAGACTGTTATGCTTAGGAAGGTGGAAGGGTCTCGGAGATGAGGGCAGTCAGTGTTGAGATGGATAGACTCCACGGCAGCTCTGAAAATGGTTTTCCGTGGTTTCCCATTTTTACACCAGGCAAATGCTGAGGCTGTACTTGTAAAGCAACTAGCCAAAAAAAAATTTAAAAAATATAGACTCCATCAAATCCAACATGAGCATGTCACTGAAGGATCTGAAACATATGGTTGAAGATCGAAACATCTGGAGGCAGCCCATCCATGAAGTTGCCAGGAGTCGATATTGACTTGGCACGTGATCATCATCGTAGTCCAAAAGACATTTTTATGTTTGACTCATCAACATTCACCAACTTGGTAATGAGCCACCTTATATGAAAACACTCAGCAACCTTCCCCAGGCAACCTCTGAAAGCTTGGCTGTATAGTTCATATCTGCTCTGTATATGAAGTAAATGAATGTATTTTTTTCTTGGGCCACAAGAAAATGTCTTCACAGGCTGTGTAACTCCTACAGGTCTTATTATAGCCTATACATGTATCTTTCAGAACTTTTTATTATCGCTCTGCATTTTATATCAAATGTAATCATTCAGTATGTTTCTTGTTGTTGCAGGTTGGTGCAGTGAATAAATACAAGCTGACAAGATTCTAAGCTGAGTATGAAAGATGGGTCTCAACCTTACATACCTCACAAAACTCATGTTTGCTGTGCTGGCACTTATGTTTTATTGTGAATTTGTAATCTACTATGTTGTATTATTACAGGCAGGTACCTTATTCGTCACTGGCATATTCATTTCTCAGAAATGAGGTAGTTTCATAATGTTTCATAATGAAAGGTGCATTTTTTTCCAGTGTTTATGGCCTCAGCTTGATTCTAATCGAGAAGATCATTCCATCCCTGTGAAGTCGGAAGTACACCCAGTCCGTGCGTTGCTTTTGGCTGATACTCATCTGTTGGGCTCTCGAAATGGTCATTGGTTTGATAAGCTTAGAAGGTGAGAGCGGTGCTGTCATCTTACTAAATAAGAATGTAGTGTCCGCCTATCGGTACATTATGAGAAAGTTGACATTGTACACAATGTGGAGACGATATCTGTAATTTTTAAAAGTTTTGTCTGCCTGCCATTTTGTTTATTAAATGTAAAAACTGCTACCATAATCTATATTTTTGTGAAATTTCCAAATATTAAAGTAGAGATGTCCATAAATTCCCTGCACTTGATTTTGACTTCATCTCTTTAATAGGAACTATCTGCCTGGTGGCCATGATAATTGAGATGTCAAGGCTATATGGTCTGATACTGTGGTTATCCGGTTCGAGTCCCGTTGTTGGAAACAATTTTCACCATCAGAATGTTGACCAGCAGTGTAGGAAAGGTGGTGGTATAGAATTTCTAACCACTAGATTGCGTGCCAAAAGCCTGGATTGAATTTCAAACCTCTCCGCAGTGCTCAGATGAAGTGAGGGCATATGATACTGTTGATGGTGATTTGTCCATTGGATGGGGGCGTTAGCGATCACCAGCAGTGAAGATCATTCCTTCATGCGGCAGGCTCTAAGCACCCCATGGACTGGACACCATTCAGAGATGTATCGTGGCCTCTGGGAATACGCCTGTGTCCACCAGTACCATATCTAGGCGAGTAGCAGAGCAGGATCCGTCATTCCTTACGACATCTACCATTACAACCTATGTTGGAGGATGTTTGAACTTCTGCCAGGAATGACCAACATGTCAGCGTGCAGATTGGCAACGAGTAGTGTTCAGCAACGAATCATGGTTCTGTCTGGATACAGACGACCGCCAAATTCAAGTCTGATGATGTCCCAGTGATCCAGGCTTCTTTCTAGAGTGGTACACCACCCCATTGAGACATGTCGTGGTGTGGGGTACCATTTCCTACAATTCCCGCTCCCCACTTGTGGTAATTGAAGGAACCCTTACCATGAGGCGATACGTCCAAGAAATTCTACAACCGTGTTCTTCACTTCCTGGTGCAACTTGACAACCCCATTTTCCCTTTGTGATATTTCCTTGGCCAGCAAGGACTCCGGACTTCTCGCCCATCGAGAATTTTCAGGACCAGGTTGGACGGCTATTTCAGAAGATTTGGAGGGTCAGCTGTTGCAGGATCTTCCTAAAGAGAACATCCGACATCTGTATGCCACCGTACCCAATCATATGCCTGCGTGGCTCAAACAGTTCTACTTTAGTGGTAGAACTGCGATTGTCCATCCTTTCTTCAGCCAGACTTATCTTCCTGCTTCTTTAGTTGCTCAATCAATCAATCAATCAATCAATCAATCAATCACTACTGATCTGCATTTAGGGCAGTCACCCGGGTGGCACGATTACGGAAGTCATCGTCATTACCGATATTCTGGAATTTCAACTTGATGTGGTAGGATATTTCAATGCTTCTTTTTTTTTTTTTTTCATTTCATATCACTATGACCTATGTCTGTACCAGTTTATTTGTGTCTGGGATGGCTCCTTTATGACGCACATACAGTAGTTGCTGGGACCTCTCATAGCCATTAGTTGTCCACAATAATCAATTATTTAAAAATGGAGTAAAGTGACAAAAATTACCATGTTTGTTATAGAACAAGGTATGGGGAAACTTACAAGGTGCAAAACAATGTAAGTGTGATTGGTCAAACAAAAAGGTACCTGAAGGTAGTCTGTTATTTTCCCTTCAGGTCTCTTTTTATGTGACCACTGTTGTGTGTATAATATTACTTTTTTTGGGTCAAATTTCAATTCAATTTCACTTGTGATCAATTTGGAATGAAAGTAGAGTCATGATTTGTTTTTCTTTTTCCCAGGGAATGGCAGATGTATCGAGCCTTTCAGACGGCAATGGCTATTCATAAACCAGATGTAGTTTTTGTTCTAGGTAAGTTCTCTGTTTTTCTTTGCTAACCATCAAGGCCGGGTGCAAACTGAGCCACTAGCCCCTGTCACAAGCTTCATTCTGTATTTTGTATGCAGTTAAAATAGATTCGACACAGACTGTACTACTTGCTGCGGTATTGGCCATGTCTCATTACTTGTAACTGCGATTGTCCATCCTTTCTTCAGCCAGACTTATCTTCCTGCTTCTTTAGTTGCTCAATCAATCAATCAATCAATCAATCAATCAATCAATCAATCAATCAATCAATCAATCAATCAATCAATCAATCGATCAATCAATCAATCAATCAATCACTACTGATCTGCATTTAGGGCAGTCACCCGGGTGGCAGATTCCCTATCTCTTGTTTTCCTAGTCTTTTCTTAAATGATTGAAAAGAAATTGGAAATTTATTGAACATCTCCCTTGGTATGTTATTCCAATCCCTAATGCCCCTTTCTATAAATGAATATTTTCCCCAATTTGTCCTCTTGAATTCCAACTTTATCTTCATATTGTGATCTTTCCTACTTTTAAAGACACCACTCAAACTTACTCGCCTACTAATCTTATTCTATGCCATCTCTCCACTGACAGCTCGGAACATACCACTTACATTTATTCAAAACAATTTTTGAAGGTGTCCATCTTTTCAATACAGTTTATTTTTCTTTACAAGTAGAATCTTTACATTAACGTTGATTTAGTTGTTGGGACATGTCACCCTCATTTAAGGCATCATCAGCCAGTTTCTCGACTCGAAAACCTTAACTACAACCAGAATTCTGATTATAATAGTTATTAAAACTTTTTAAACTATTAAGTTTAGGTCAACTTAGTCAATTATTTACAAATTCAAACTGACAAACCATATAGGGATATCCATCTTACTTATGTTCTCTCAATAGTAGTTAATAGAAGTGGAGCAGTTAGAACACCTTCATAAAAGAGTTTTAGAACATTAAAGTGTATCATCTAGAATACATGTCCAAGGAAGAACCATCATATTAATAGAATATAAGACTAATTTTAAATAAGTAACTAGAGTGATTCACCAGTGTTAAATTCATAGTCAAGTTTGTGTATCCCAGAACTTTTATTTAAGGATTAACCTTGTCTCACTGCATTATACTTCACACTAGTAGATAATCTAGTCAAATAGGTACTTTTATGTATTGTTAAACAATAAGTTTTAAAATAACAAACTTAATAGTTCAAAACATTTGAAACATTTAAAAAATACATCGATGTTAATGTAAAGATTCTACTTGTAAAGAAAAATAAATTGTATTGAAAAGGTGGACACCGTCAATAATTGTTTTGAATGAATATTATATGACAGCTCAATACGGACCAAGAAAATGAGATTTATAACATGTAATGTAGTAGCCAACCAGGCAAACAAAATTCCAAACAAGTTTCTCAACCTGATCATAACAGCGCAAGTTAATATACTATATGTACGGCTATATTAAATGCCGTGTCATTATTAATTCCGTTGTTGGGAATAAGGGTGCTATACCATCCAGGAATGGAACCTAACACGACTAATTCAGATTATCACCAATGAAGTTGTCAACACAACAGCCTGTCCACATGTGGTAAACTCTATAAAGGGAAGCTAGGAGTGAGCATCCACATAAGCCGATCTCATCCGTATCTCATAAAATTTAACTGCCGGGTGTTTTGGACCGGGAAGCTGATGCACGGCTTTGGATAAGAATTCCATGAATTCTTTGGCACGATTACGGAAGTCATCGTCATTACCGATATTCTGGAATTTCAACTTGAATTTTTCCATCGTTTCTTTTTATGTCTGTGTTTTTTTAATTTTGTATAAGCGCACTGTGATTCGTTATGTCTGGTGTGTTTTCATTGATATTGCCTGGAAACGGGATATTACTATCATTTGAAAGTGGTGCACAACCACTTCTTGATTTCCATTCAGGCTGCTTAGCTAAGAGTGCAGTTCTATGTTCTTGTGGATGAGATCGGCTTATGTAGATGCTCACTCCTAGCTTCCCTTTATAGAGTTTACCACAATGTGGACAGGCTGTGGCGATGACAACTTCATTGGCGATAATCTGAATCGTCGTGTTAGGTTCCATTTCTGGATGGTATAGCACCCTTATTCCCAAGAATGGAATTAATAATGGCACGGCATTTAATATAGCCGTACATATAGTATATTAACTTACGCTGTTATGATCAGTAATTACCAACTGGGTAATTTGCACATATCACTGTAGAACATGAAATCTAACAGTCATAGAACAGTATTAAAGCGTTGACCATATGATAGGTAATACGAACATGGGACCGCGCTGGATTTGGTTAAGGGGCATGGACACTTGAGTGGTCAGATTTTCATTCATCATTATGTCTTGATGGTGTGACTGGGGATATTAAATAGGCCTATTTAAATACTTGGCTGCAATCCTCATACTGCAATGGCCTTTTTCTCCAGTGTGAAAAACTAGGTGGGTTCGGAGGGATGCCATTCATTCAGTATGAACAACAGGGTATCTTCGGAGACTTTGTTTATTTCTAAAACACTTCGTTGCATTCTTTACAGTAGAATGGCTTCTCTCCAGTGTGTATCATTATGTGTAGCCGGAGGTCACTTCTCCTACCGAATAATTTGTTGAAATTCTGACATCGAAAGGGCCTTGCCCCGTTATGAAGAAGCATGTGGGTGCAAAGATTACTAAGTAGACAAAACGTCTTATTGCATTCCATGCAGGGGTTAGGGTTTTCTCCAGTATGTACAGCTGCATGTTATCAGAGGCTACCCCTAACTTCAAACGCTTTATTGCATTTTTTACAGTAGGATGGCCTTGTTCCAGTGTTGCTTAGGAGATGAGCTTTGACTAAACGTTTAATTGCATTCCTGACACTGAAATGGTGTCTCTCTATTGTGAACAAACAGGTGTTTTTGTAGATTACCTCGCTGGGTAAACATTTTCATGAATTTCCGGCACTGGAATGGCCTTAATCCAGTATGTATAACAGCGTGTGTTCGGAGTATATTGTTAGTTGTAAACGCCTTGTTGCATTCTTTACAGCGGATTGGACTGTCTTTAGTATGAAGCGTCATGTGTTTTCGGAGGCTAGATCTTTTATTCTTTCAAACATTGTTACAATCCTGGCACTGGGAGGACTTTTTGCCATTATGAACAGACAGGAGGGTTTGGAGCTGAAATCCTTTGGTAAACGTTTTATTGCATTCCCTGCACTGGAATTGCCTTAATCCCATATGAAAAATTGTGTGTCTTTGTAGAATACTCTTTTTTGTAAACCGCCATATTGCTTTTTTCTTACAGCGGAATGGCCTCTCTCCAGGCGGAGGTTACCACTAGTTGTAAACACTTTATTGCATTTGATACAGCGGAACGGTTTCTCTCCAGTATGTGTACGCTTTCCGTATTTGTTGACTAACCTGGACCCTTGGATAAGAGTACACAGTTGAATTCTTCATATTCTTGACTAAAGAATCTCCAAGTACAACAAGACAAAATTTAAGCTTAACCTCCTTTGATTTACTCTGTTTATTAGGACTCACTCCTGCGTAATCAGCTGTAATATCTTCTGGATTCCCAAGGATATCAAAGCGATTTGCTGTTGTTATGGGCAATGTGTAATTTATGTCGCGTGTTTTCGTTGGAGGTGCTTTCAATTTTTGTACTGTCATGTATTATTCTTTCTTCTCTTCTACAATGTTTTCACGATCTAAAAGACAATGGATTTCTTCTTGTGCATTTTTCGAGGTCTATTCTTAATACTCTAATAATTTTCTCCTCAGTAGCAAGCTACGACTTGATTTGGCGAATGACAGCAATGATAATCTGTAGTCATTTCATCATAGGTCGCATGTCCATTATGTTTTTTCCATAGACCACGTTAGTATCATGTTTTTATTATTTTTCTTGACCCTGTATGCATAAAACCTGTCTACATCATAACTTGCTCTTTTTACACTTGCATGTTTCCCCACTCTATCTGTGTACCGGTACTACCGTTTTTAATCATGACTTAGCAAATTTCATTACAGCGTACTTCAAGTCTGAATGACTTGCAACAACCCTCGCATTGATGTACCAGACCTCTGGTCCACATGGGTTTCGTTGTTCAGGTGGTTGATTTGCAAGTCGTTCTTCAAACAAGTTAGAAACTCCACAGTGCTTGGGACCCTGAATACTGTCCTGTCCATTCCAGAATACAAGAATATCCACTACATAAAGTGCTGCCACATGAATTTATCATGGAATATAATTAAATATATTCTTGTTCCACTATGCAAAATAATTGACTTGTTATTCATAGCGCCACTGTTCCAACACTGGCTAAGATTTCAAACACTGCCACATTACACCAGTTGTAATTGGTTAAGTTATGTATCATCTTACGGAAAGTTTGAATGACTTGCAACAACCTTCGCATTAAGGTACCAGACCTCTGGTCTACATGGGTTTGGTTGTTCAGATGGTTGATTTGCAACTCTTTCTTAAAACAAGTTAGAAACTCCACAGTACTTGGGACCCCGAATAATGTCCTCTCCGTTCCATAATACAAGAATACCCACTAAATAAAATGCTGCCATACAAATTTTTCATGGAATAATTAAGTAAATATATTTGTCAACCCATTAACTCTTGTTCTACTATGCAAAATAATTGCCTTATCATTCATGGTGCCACTACTCCAAAACTGGCTTAGATTTCAAACACTGCTACATTACACCGTCGTAATCAGTAAGTCACGTATCATCTTATGGAAAGTTGGCACTCACTTCACCCAACAATCAAAAAACATCTTGCGAATTCACTGTATATTTCGGCCATAAACAACATACAAACGGGAGCACTCCGTGCCTCATATCTTACTCACTTCGAACATTTCAGAGCCTAGACTATAAGACTAATTTTAAGTAACTAGCTAGAGTGATTCAGTAGTGTTAAATTCATAGTCAATTTGTGTATCCCAGAACTCTTATTTAAGGATTAACATTGTCTCAATGCATTATACTTCACACTAGTAGTTATTCTAGTCAAATAGGTACTTTTATGTATTGTTAAACAAGAAATTTTAAAATAACATAAACTTAATAGTTTAAATTTTTTTTAAAAAGTATTATAATCAGAATTCTGGTTGTAGTTAAAGATTTTGAGTCATGAAACTGGCTGATGATGCCCTAAATGCGGGCGAAACATGTCCCAATAACTGAATCAGTGTTAATGTAAAGATTTTTACTTGTAAAGAAAAATAAATTGTATTAAAAGGTAGACACCTTAAAAAATTGTTTTGAATAAATAAGGCGAGCGGCACATTTACGGGCTACTCAAATTGAGGCACCGCAAAATGGAAGACATCCAACTTTTTATGGCATCAGTGACAAAACAGGTGACCTGCTGGTCGACTGGAAGGAAGTGCGAGAACGCTGGCAGAGCTATTTTAAGAAACTTTCAACCGAAGAATTCCCCCACCCACCAATCCCAAACCACCTCCGCTATTGAAGGCCCAGTGAAGGAATTTGACGTCGCAGAAGTTCAGGTGTTCTGAAGGAGATGAAACCAGGGAAAGCCACTGGCCCTGATGATCTTCCGGCAGAGTTCTGGTGCTCTGAACGGTGGGATGCGGCAATATGGCTAACACAGCTTTTCAATCAGATTATCAAAGAAGGTCAAATACCATCAGATTGGCAACGGAGCATTTTGTTTTTGTGAGAGTATGTCAAAAAGTTTATTATTAATCTGATTTAGAAATAAATTCCATTGAATGCTAGGAACCAGATTGACTGCTTCAAGGTGAGTCTCGTAAAGTTTATTATTTAAAAAAAATTTTTTCTTATATAAAAAACAAAGTTCGTTTTTCAACCAAATTTTGTTCATTTTTTGTTGCGTTTGGATGGAATGTGGTGCGGAACGATGTTTTTTGATAGTTGCTTTCAGAAAGTTAGGTGTTAAATTGTGTATAATGCATTGTTTCAAGAAGGTAATATCTTTGCCTAATTTGGCGACTTTAATTTTAAACCCATATATTGATAGCCTTTTCTCTTTGCCTGGTTAGTCGTTTCATTGATATTTAGAAATTTCATGATCCGTACTGAAGTGGAATTACAATAATTGAAATTAATATGGGTCCTCCTCTTCAATATAAAGACATTTATTAATGTGAATTAATTACATGTCATTCACATGAGGTACTAGTTTCGGCACTAAACTTGTGCCATCATCAGCCAACGAGTCAAATCAGACAAACACAATACAACCTTAGAACAATACAACTTTAAAACACACTGTAACACCTGCATAGATGAATATTAAATAAAATATGGTACCTGATGATATTGCACTTCATATAAAATCTTTTTAAAAATGACGACGACTCCGTTGTTGTATACACATGTACACATGGTGGTGTGTCCAGCTTGTATATATCTTTAGTTCTTTGATCTTGTTGAAGTTATGCTGCAGAGTTTAATGTCATGTGAAATTAACACTTTGTTTGATCTGTGGTTTGGTTCCGAAAAATAAACGTGCATGTGATGAACTTGGTTAGACTCAAAGAATTAATTCTCACTTCAATATGGGGTTTTGGAATCTTGAGCAGCCTGTTTGATCGGTGAACAGAGCCAGACTGTAGTCCAGGTATATACAATATATATTATATAATTATTGTATTCATTCTAGCAATTTTATCTCTTACCATGAAATCAACAATAACAATCATTATTATCTGCCGCAGTTGTCTTGCTGTCTTGCTAATATCCTCCAGCAATGTTTGAGCTGATGCCTCTTGTTCTTCCATTACAACTATATTGTCAGCCCAATTTGCATCTTTGAAAGATAGGGATTTTGTACTGCTTTAAATAACTATTTTTTCCCCCTGTAATCTATTCCTTAAAAATGTCTATTTAGTGAATATTCTTTATTTTTTTACGTGTATCAGTGCATCCTTGTGTGTTTAAACTGGTATCTTTTATTCTTTACCTTTCCAGGGGACTTATTTGATGAAGGTCTGTGGTGTAGCGAAAAGGAATTTGCCTACTATGTTAATCGATTCAATGATTTATTTGAAGTTCCTGATGGTACCCAGATTTATGTAGCTGTTGGTAACCATGACATAGGCTTCCATTATGGGTGAGTGCATTCAATTCTTTTGATTTACAGTTCAGGCTTGTTAAAGTCACGTTCTTGCTGTGGATGTTGTTTACCTGTACATGCAGTATTGCGGTTTGGTTGGGCTGACTACGGGGAGAACAGGGTGTACATAACAGTGATTAGATAATTTGATTTATGTAATGTATTACCTCTTAACTGTACAGTAGAGAATTTCTGCTTTGCTGTTTCACTCTCTGAGTACATATTGTGGACTAAAAAGAACAAAAATGATATGTAAGCTCATTGAATAAAATAATAGTGTTCCTAAAAGCTAAACTAGTGGAATAATTTAAGAAGGAACCAAATTTTCCAGTGTCGATTTAGGTAATGTAACCTAAAAACTTTTCAGTCTGTCGAACACACTAGTTCAGAACATAATACATAACACTCTACCAATAGCGTAGCCAGAATCGACCAATGGTGGGGTATTATAGTTACAAAATGATGATAGTAGTAGAACACAATGAAGATGCTTGAATGTGTGTGGTGCGCACATGCATGAGTGTCATAAGGACACTGATACGAGTAAACTATGTTTATATTCAGATTGCAGTACCAGTACATTACAAAATCTTACATTAAAATACAGAATAAGAACAATATGATCAAGGTGAATAGTTATACGGAAAATGGTATGTTCAGATTTCAATCTAAAATCCAACTTTTGAGGCTTCTTAGAAAGTAGATTCAAGAGATCTGTGGGCTTTACAATTTTGTCTCTGTGAATGTTCAAAAGAGTCGACCTTCACTTGTTTATTGTCAGTGTGCTGTCCTTCTGTACTCTACAAAAGTACAAACTATTGAGAATGACATGTTTCACTCTGCTGCAAGAACATCCTCAGATTCTATAAAATCACTTTATCATGTGCATATGTGTACCATATTGTTTATGTTGTGTAAACTAGTCGGTGATTATGAATTGGTGATGTTATGCACAAATAATGAATGTATTAGTTCTTTACGAGGTCAGGTATGAAGTTAAATCTTAGTAGGGAGTTTTTATGACTGAATCCCCTTCCTGACGTCAACCTCATCGGAGGTGTTAATAGGATGAAATGGATGATGTGATTATGATCGTAGGAAGGGAGAGGGTGAAACCTGGTGCCGGTACATAGCCTGCTCCTGTCGAATAGCACCAAAGGGTCTGCTTAAGGCTTAACATCTTCATCCAACGGACAAATCACCATTAACAGCATCATATCCCTCCACTCCATATGAGCACTGCAGAGAGGTTTGGAATTTAATTCAGGCTTTTGGCACGCAATCTAGTGATTAGAAATTGTATACCACCATCTCTACTACCCTGTCGTCAAGCATTCTAATGATGAACACTTTTTCGACCAATTTGACTTGAACTGGCTAACTACGGTGTTACTGAGCTCGATAGTTGCAGTCGCTTAAGTGGGGTCAGTATCCAGTATTCGGGAGATAGTGGGTTCGAACCCCACTGTCGGCAGCCCTGAAGATGGTTTTCCGTGGTTTCCCATTTTCACACCAGGCAAATGCTGGGGCTGTACCTTATTAAGGCCACGGCCGATTCCTTCCCACTCCTAACGCTTTCATGTCCTGTCGTCACCATAAGACCTATCTGTGTCGGTGTGACGTAAAACAACTTGTAAAAAAAAAAAAAAAAACCTACGGTGTAAGACCATATAGGCTTGATGCCGTAACGATCATGGCCACCAGGAGGGCTAGAGGACTAATACATTCATTATTTGTTCATATTTGTTCGTAACATCACGAATTCATGATCATTCACTAGCTCATACAATGTAAACAATATTGTACATATATGCACATGATTTAAAGTGATTTGATAGAATCTAAATAGAATTCTTGTAGACTGAAAGATGTCATTCTTTGTTTAATAGTGTGTATTTTTGTACAGGTATGTTATGTATTATGTTTTGAACTGTCCGGCTCCATGGCTAATTGGTTAGCGTGCTGGCCTTTGGTCACAGGGGTCCCGGGTTCGACTCCCGGAATGGTCAGGAATTTTAACCACCAGTGGTTAATTTCGCTGGCACGGGGGCTGGTTGTATGTGTTGTCTTCGCCATCATTTCATCTTCATCACGACGCGCAGGTCGCCCACGGGAGTCAAATCGAATTACCTGCACCTGGCGAGCCGAACATGTCCTCGGATACTCTCGGCACTAAAAGCCATACGCCATTTCATTTCAGTTCATGTTTTGAACTAGTGTGTTTGACAGACTGAAAAACTTTTAAATTACATTACTGAGTGTTACATTCTCATTTAAATCACAGTAAATCAGGTACGTTGACTCTGACACAGTTGATGCATCTTGGCAACTGGTCTTTCAAAGTTAGGTGTGAGCTTCGTAGTGCAAGCAGTTCTCATCACACATCCAGTTCATGTCTGTCAGCCAGGCTCTCGGGTAGAATTTGTTGAGCTTCATCTTGGAAAGATCTGCTCGCAGCCATTTGTACTACCGAATATTGATGTTATGTCAGCTGCAAATTTATGAAATTTTGGGAAGCGAGTGCAATCATTTATTTATGCTCTTCTTTAGTTTTGTATTTCTTTGTAAATCAATTTCTATAACCCTTGGACTTGCTCTCCACCTGAAAACTGAACGGAGGTTGGGTTGTGCACATGGCGTGTATATTCATACAGTGTGCTGTGTCTAACATGCCTGGTTTATAATATAATTATTGGAAAAATTTGTGTTGGTTTGACAAAAGCTCATGTTCGACTGTCTTTTCAGGATCAGCCCATATCTTCAGGAGCGCTTCCAGTCTGCATTTAATGCTCCTCCTGTCCATATTGTGACAATAAAAGGAAATCATTTTGTTATATTAAACAGTATGGCAATGGAGGGCGATGGCTGCTTCTTGTGTCGACCAGCTGAGTTACAGTTGCAGAAAATCTCTCGTAAGTATGAAATGCATTTGCACCTATCCGACTAATGTACCCCGATGTGTACTTGTGGCATACAATTGACATAGTGCACATCATCTCAGAGTGGATGGTCTTTCCCTTTCTCTGAGAAAGTGGAAACTGCATAATACCATCTTGCGTGATGATGAAGCAGTCCGTAGACCATTTCATCGGCTTTTTGAGGGATAGTGGTCTGTTTTATCGTTCGTCATCATCATCATCAGCATCATTTCACAGTTCCAGTTCCCAGGGTACTGTTAATGAGCCTCCTCCATTCCATTCTATTCATGTATGATTTCTTCTCCGTGATGTCTGCTATTGTTGATCCCATGTCTTTGATGTCAATCTTAACAATGTCCATCCAATGGGTTCTAGGCCTTCCCACCATTCTTCTTCCTGTCACCTCTCTCTCTAGGTTCAGTTTGGCTATTCTTTCTGGTTCAATCCTCATCACATGTCCGAACCACCGTAGTCTAGAATTACTGACTCGATCTGGTAGCGATGTCTTTATACCATTTCTCTTTCGCACCTCCTGATTCCTTATCTTGTCCAACTTGGTTTTTGACCACTTTGTACAGCAACTTCATGTTTCCTTTGCTGTTTTCCTCCAGTTTCTGAGTGAAGTCGTCCCAACATTTCAACTTTTCCTCCTCAATTATTCTTTTGGTTTTCAGTTTCTTATCACGGTACACTTGTTCAAGGATTCTGATCTTCACCTCATCCCGTATATCTTGTGACTTTAGTTTTTCATGGTCCTTTTCTCTCCTAGCCTAATTTCTATCCTTTATGGCTGTTTTCACCTTTGTGTTCCACCAGGATGTTTCCTTCTCTCATACTTTTGTGCTTGTCTTCCCACACACCTCAATGGCTTCCTTCACTAGATCGTTCTTCAGTCTAGTCCATTCTTCTTCTCCGCTCTTCATTTCATCAGTTGATAGCTGTCTTTTTATACGATCTTGATACTCGGTTCTCTTTTCCTTGTCAAGGAGTTCCCATACTTCGATTTTTGGATGTCTCCTTGTTGTTACCTTAGGTACCTGGATGTCTTTCAGGTCTGCCACTAATAGCTGGTGGTCACTATTAAGGTTCTCGCTGGGAATTACCTTGACATCTGTTATAAGACTTTTCCTCTCTTCATCTATAATGACATAATCAGTAACAGACTTGTCTTGGCTGTTCCAACTGTACCTAGTAATCTTTTGAGAGACTCTTTTCTTGAACCAGCTATTTTTCACCATCAGACCATTCCTCATGCAGAATTCAAGGAGATGCACTCCCTCTAAATTTCGATTGCCATAGCCATGTGGTTCCAACACCCTCTCATAACCATTCCTTAAAGTTCAAATCTGAGCATTCACGTCTCCAATTATCACTGCCTTCTCGCCGTCAGTGGTCTGTTCTAGGTTCTCCAGGAATTTGTTCTTATCGTCTTGGCTGCGACCAATCTGAGGTGCATACACCTGTACCAGTGTCCACTTCTCTTTCCCTAGATGTATTGTTGCTTTGATGATCCTCTCATTGACATACAAAATCTCAGTAATACTCTCAGAATCTTTTGACATAATCAACCCAACTCCATTCCTCATTTGCTTATTGTTACCATGCCAGTAAAGGGTATGGTTTTTCCTGAGTTCTTTTTTCCTTTTACCTTTCCATTTGGTCTCACTCAGGCCAAGGATAGATAATGATCTCCTTTCCATGAGATCTTCTAATTCCTCACACTTTCCAGTTAGGCTAATTTTGTTCATAGTCCTTATTTGAGTTTATAGTCTTTTCCGTGATATATGCATTATCACATGGTCCATTGTTTTGTCTAGGCCTGTGTGTCCTCTTATTTTACGATATGAGGCTCTTTCTATTCTTGAAAGCAACTACAGGCCAAATGTACCAGAAGATTTTCTTTTAGGGTTTACTCCCTTAGCCTTTCATAGTCTCCTACCATATCTACAAGGCAGCAGTTTCCAATTAATATATTCATGATAATTACTTTTATAATTTTTGTCCTAAAGCCACTGTAATAACCACTACAAAAACACCCACATAAAGCCATTACTTTCAAAGGATTATAACACCATCACAGAAATAATTTCTTTGTTCCATCACTTAATGCACTCAAAAGCCTTTAAAAAAAAAACAATGAAATTTTTTTTAAAGATAAACAAGTTCTATCACTCAACCACAATTCAGTCTAAAAAAAAAACCTGTATAAGGAAAACTTTAACCTTCAAAGAGCAGGATTAATTCGTTTATAGTACCATAGCAACCATCATAAATCCTTCATTCCATAATTTTCACCTTTTCCAAAAAAAAAAAAAAAAAACACCTAAAAAATTCATGACACCAATAAATGTATCTATCAAAGATGACTTAAAGTTACAGAAACAGCAACAACAAATGTAAATAAATTTAGAAAAACCACAATTATAATAATATTATTACAGAGCTCTACACACATGTTGTCGTCGATATCAGGTTGAATTAATTTAGGTTAGACTAGCTGATGTACCCGTGCTTCGCTACGGAATTCTGCATTGCATATGGAATTCTAGTGTACACGTTGTGAGCAAGATTGTATTAAATTGCATAGCTTTTAACGTTACCTTAGAAACGTGACAGGGAAGTCACCAAACATCTTTTCTCACAAGAAGACTGAGTTAGGGAATTTTCACTGTATTGGTAGACCTGCTTGCCTACCATCAGTTACAAGCAGGTTGGGGAGTCTTCATTATAATTGTGGACACTCACCCTCCACCTGCCTGTTTACATCCTCAGAAAGACCGTCTTAGTGGTTTTCCCAACTGAAATGAACATACATTACAATGACGTCAGTAGGAATGGCACGACTAAGAGCAATGCTTTCGTATGAAATACTCGATCAAATGAAACACCACACATTTTCTCACTTTTAATGAACAGGACTACACTGCCGATCTAACAGTCCACAGTTCCAGAGCTGGAATGACCAAGCCGCAGACAGCCGTGATTCGTGAACACTCTTCGTCTTTTTTCGGTGGGGAGAGGGTCGAATAGTGGAGAATCCCAGGGCAAATCTATGCCCTTTTACTAATCTGTTTCCTAGGAATACCCGATAAGTCGGAAACTATCAATTCACTACACTGGCAGCGGAAAAATCTATCTGACTTGGAGGCAAATTTTTCCTCCAAGCCAGAGGAGAAACCCCCTCTTCACTGATAATTTGGAATAAAATGAATGTAGAATTTAATAAAAGTGAAGAGGAAGAAGCTTTTCTTAAGAAACGGCTTTTTTCACGGTTGTATTTTGAGTTAAGTGAATTGTGGTGCTATAATTTTGGAATCTGTGCGGTTAGAGCACGCGGCTGTGAGCTTGCATCTGGGAGATAGTGCGTTCGAATCCCACTGTCAGCAGCCCTGAAGATGGTTTTCCGTGGTTTCCCATTTTCACACCAGGCAAATGCCGGGGCTGTATCCTAATTAAGGCCACAGCCGCTTCCTTCCAACTCCTAAGCCTTTCCTATCCCATCGTCGCCGCAAGACCTATCTGTGTCGGTGCGACGTAAAGCCAATAGCAAAAAAAAATAAAATTGGAATAGGTCTAAATTGTTATTCTAGACCAGGTACTACTACTACTACTACTACTACTACTACTACTACTAAGTCAGCCTCTGCCTTAAGTATGCACTGCTCATTCAAAACTGGAATACCGTACTATGAAGAAACAGTCTGTTACGTACCAGCTGTATCAGAAAATGTATGAACCAGAGAAATGGCATGCTAAAAAAGAAAGTTTTCTAACTGCACGGCTATTTCCCGCCAATATTCAGTCAGGCTTTTGTACTCGGTACGCAGCAGTAATCTCATCTATCGGAGTTGAGAGGCAGCATAAGGGGCAAATAACATCACAACAAACAATGGTCAATGTAATGTTATTGTTGATCAATGTTATGCGCCTTCGATATTGTAGGCCTTCACATTTAGTTTTCTTCCGACTCTGAAATACCACTCATCATAGTCGGTACAGTAAAACTGAAAAAAACATAAATGATCAGACATTGTATTCTCTGTTACTTTTGTTATCTAACACTTTTTGATAGGACCAAAAACATAGATATTTAAAAATTAAAATTTAGGCACCTTCCCCTAAACTACAATTTCATCCAGTGTGATTAAAATTGTTTATAGCTTAGACCAGGGCCTCTCAGGGTGCATGCGCTTGGTGCATGCACTGTGCACGGTGCAAAAGACGACTTCGCTTGGTTGACCAGAGTGCAGACCCCCCACTCCTCTATTTGGAGCAATAGCGCTTACTCTCTCTTTCCTCACGCCTGTCTCGCTCGCTCCCCCTGTCTCCCTCTTCCGCACTTGCTTAGTAGCGCTCCAAATCCGAGCTGAGTTGCGCCGAGTAGAGCCGAGCTTAGCCGAGTAGTCCAGAGAGGTGGCGTTGGTCCGACCCAAGCCGAGCGGCACCGATGCACAGTGCACGGAGCTCTTGCGCCTCGATTTGCACGCATGAGATTTTGGGAGTTTGAGAGGCCCTGGCTGAGACTGTAGTTTCTTATTCCCCGACTCTCTATACTGATTTTCATTAAATTCTGTCAACCCATTTTCTCGTGGCTCGGCGTCGTTAGGGACTTTGCAACAAAAATACAAATTCATGAATATCTGTGTTATCATAGCCGGTACGGTAAAAGTGTATAAGACATAAATGGTCGGAAATTTAATTCTATAAAACTTTGGTTATGTTGTATTTATCGATACGATCACTAATAATATAAATATTTGAGAATTAAATTTTAGGCCTTCCCATAAAGTACCATTTCACTCAGCGTAAATACAATTATTCATAGCCTAAGTTGTAGCGACTTATTCTCCGACTTTGCATTCCAATTTTTATTAAGATAGGACTAATAATAACGTAAATATTTGAAAATGAAATTTTAGGCCTTCCCCTAAAGTACCATTTCTATGAACGTGAATAAAATTATTCATGGCTTAGATTGTAGCGGCTTATTCCCAGACTTTGCATACCGATTTTCATTAAATTATCTTTAGCCGTTTTCTAGTGATGCGTGGACAGACATACAGACAGAAATTACGGAAAAGTAAAAAGTTCATTTGCTTGTTACTGTGGACATGACCGATACAGAAATACCATCCTTTTCAAATTCTGAGCAATGTACAGACAAAACTCTTATTATATATATATATAGATTAGTCTCTTAGTATTTCTTGTTATTTTAAGTTGTTTTCTGCTACGGAATTGTGTAGACTGTACAGGTAGCATTTCAACTATGAAAATAACAGCTCTAAAAGCATGTGTAGAGTGCTTAGAAGTTTAAAACAGTGAGATAAATATGTTGTAAAGTCCTGGCACTGCAGAGGACTGCACTGTAACAGTGAGATGGCATCGGCATTTCAGAATGCAGAACAAGCTGCTGAAGGGGAAAGAGAGCTGAAACACTACTTTTTGAATTAATGTGACTCAGACGATTACGAATTTCAAATGACCATGAAATGCCCATGGAGAACGTAATTGTTTTTTGCAAGTTGTTTTATGTCGCACCAACACAGATAGGTCTTATAGTGATGATGGTATAGGAAAGGGCTAGGATTGGGAAGGAAGCGCCTGTGGCCTTAATTAAGGTACAGCCCCAGCATTTGCCTTGTGTGAAAATTTGAAACCATTGAAAACCATCTTCAGGGCTGCCGACAGTGGGGCTCAAACCTGCTATCTCCCAAATGCAAGCTCACAGCTGTGTGCCCCTAACCGCACGGCCAACTCACTCAGTGAGAAAGTAATAAGCGTTGTCAGTGTCAAGCAAACCAAAATTGACAATTCCTTAAGTTAGCCTTGTGTTTTTATGGAAATTTTTTTTTTTTTTGCTAGTGGCTTTATGTCGCACCAACACAGATAGGTCTTATGGCGATGATGGGATAGGAAAGGCCTAGGAGTTGGAAGGAAGCGGCCGTGGCCTTAATTAAGGTACAGGTACATTTGCCTGGTGTGAAAATGGGATACCATGGAAAACCATCTTCAGGGCTGCCGACAGTGGGATTCAAACTCACAATCTCCCGGATGCACGCTCACAGCCGCGCGCCTCTAACCGCATGGCCAACTCTCCCGGTTTTATGGAAATGATTTAGTATACTGTACATATTTGAACTGATGCAGAAATCCTAGTGTTATAGTGAAACCTCCCTGTTTTTGTATGTTATAAACATTTAAAATAAACGAATGTAAATATAGTAAGTGGCTATCAGCTTGCCCTCCCATTCCTGATTTGATAACGTAAAAGAAAATCACGCAAGTAGAAGTAGGTTATTATGATGTTGTGACTAAGTAGATTCAGATCAAAAAATGTTTTTAACTACAGGACATTCTTTTTATTTTCTGAGGCTTTAAAAATTTGAATTTTTCTTAATAATAGACACTTCTCAAAAACGCACACATTTTTCATTCCCGAAGGTGTCCGCTGTTGGGAAGTTTTACTGTATTTGCAATTGAACTCAACACCTTGTAAATTAGACATTGTACAGATGTATGCACCGACATCTGTTGCTCCAGGAGATGAGACAGAAGAATTCTATAGCCAGTTAGAATGCTCTGTTGATGGCATTTCTCAAAGAGAAGCTTTCATCATTCAAGATTACTCCAGTGCCAAGATAGGTGATGGTAACCATTGTGTAACTTAGGTGAGGCTATTCATCTCAAACTGCAGAAATTAAGAGCAAATCCTACTGACTTTGCAGACTTAATATGGAGCAGCCTGAAGGCAATATGAGCAGTGCAAGTATGGAAGTACATAGAAAGACCTCATCATATCCAAAACCACACTTAAGTGCCAATAATTTTTGACTAACAGAGGAAAGAAAAGCAGCTGAAAAGAAACAATGATAGACCTAATGATTATTTACAAATGCATACATCAGTGCACACTTGATAAAGCAAACCAGATTCATAAAATTTATGAAGAAATTGAACAGCATAAGCAGCATAGTCATCCCTATGTTCTCTTCATGAAGATCAAGAAAATTACCCTTGACTTCAAACCCTGTTCATGGATTGTGGAAGATGAAGATGGTACCTACATTGGAGAGAAACAACTGGCCATAATAATCATTTCATGTGGATATTTCTAGCCAAGTGCAACCCTTGTAAGGCAGACCCTTCGATGAGGATGGGCGGCATCTGCCATGTTTAGGTAACTGCGTGTTATTGTGGTGGAGAATAATGTTATGTGTGGTGTGTGAGTTGCAGGGATGTTGGGGACAGCACAAACACCCAGCCCCTGGGCCATTGGAATTAACCAATGAAGGTTAAAATCCCCAACCCGGCCGGGATTCGAACCCCAGACCCTCTGAACCGAAGGCCAGAACGCTGACCATTCAGCCAACGAGTCGGACACTGGCCTTTGAAATATGGAAAATGTACTGTGAAAATCTATGTGCAGATTCACATCATTCTTGAAGAAATTGGAAGAGCTTGAGGTCTGTTTAGTTTATAAGGAACACATAAGAGAATAAACACTGTGCCAGGCCACTCTCCTACCAATTCATAGGAATATCAAGGATCTTAGTGTTGAAGGCCCACCACCCACCATTGAGAACAGCCAGGCAGGCCAAGAAATTGAAAGACTGTGGTCACAGGCAGCTCCCGAGTGTTTATGTTCCAGAAAGCTTTGACCTACCTCTCAGTTCATGTTCATCACAAAACGCGACTGATGTGCATTTCCATTGTCTCGCCTGTCCTATCTCCCCCCTCCCTTTACTTCGCAGCTGCAACTATTTTTCAGATTGACCAACAACACTCTTTCTCTATCCCCCACTGAAAAGGCTGCAGCTGAAAAGTTTGGACCCATGTTTTTCTTTTCTTTATAATTTATGCCTGCCTACTTACATGGTAAGTCGCTGCTCTCCTGTTACCTGTGGATACATATTTTGCTCTTGTTAGCTTTTTTCTAGAGTATTTACCACTCTGTATTGGTTACTCATTTGAATGATGTCCTTAAGGTGGTTTTTGTCAAATGTATATTCAGGAAAGAGAGAAAAACCATAGAAAAATGGTGTGTAGTGATACATTCGGTCTCAGAAATGAAATATCCTTCCTTTATGTAAGCAGCCCACCAACATTCCCTAAGAAGTATTCTTCCTTATATACAAGAATGGAAACCTGGACTCTGTAAATCAGCAAAATGCAACCATTTTCTCTGTTGCTATTTGACGGCCAAGTTTTCTATTGTCTCCGAAAGAGCCCACATTGTGTCTAGCCTCTGGTCTGCCATATCCGGGCTAAGTGGCCGAGATGGTTGAGGTGCTGCCCTTCAGACCCCAATTTGGCAGGTTCGATCCTGGCTTAGTCCGGTGGTATTTGAATCTACTCAAATATGTCAGCCTCGTGTCGGTAGATTTACTGGCACGTAAAAGAACTCTTGCACAACAAAATTCTGGGACCTCAAGTTTCCAAAAACCGTCAAAAATAGTTAGCGGGACGTAAAAATAGCAAAATTTTTATTTGATCTGCCGCTTTTGGTAAAAAGAAGCAAATTACACATTTAGAAATTATTATGGTACGTGCTGGATGCAAGACGATGCTGCCACTTTTTATAAGATTTGTGTTGTGTAGCTACTTTTTAAATTAAAAAAAAAAATGGTGTGTGGCCTTTGAAGAGGTCTTTAGAGTTGACCTGAGTCGAGTAGAGTAGAGTAGAGTAGAGTAGAGTTGAGTTGAGTTGAGTAGGCGACCGGCATGTCTGTGAGGATGGGACCCTACCTTAGATGAATTCTAATGATGAAGACAGCACAAACACCCAAGCCCCGAGCCAGAGGAATTAACCAGTGAAAATTAAAATCGCCAACCCAGCCAGGAACTGAACCCAAAATCCCTTGAGCCAAAAGTCAGCGCACTTACCGTTTAGGCATGGAGCCAGATGCTATTTGTCATGACCAGTGGTTTTGTCAAGAGATACTAGAGGCTTGAACACTGATTCATGGCCTGACCTGGTGGCTTACGCCTCTAGACGCCCTTTACTTGCCATGCAAGTCTGGGTTCAGGGTTCATTAATGCTTCTGACAGGAGAGTAGTTTAACGTGCTGACATTGACAAACCTGCTGAGTGTCTTGTGATGTCATCCAAGCTGCACCATGTTGGATCTCTAACAACGGGCTGGGAAGCTTTGCCTACAGTATCTTACAAGTAATAATATTAGTAGATTTTGTATATATGTGGTTTTTTTTGTTGTTTCCCTTTTATAAGTATATATCATTATATAACTGTGAATTCTTTTTATAAGAATTTTCTTTTTTTTTCTTTTTAAGGCAGGTTGAAATGCACCAGGGGGATAGGAAAGTGTGAAGCTGGCATGGAACTATATCAGTATAGTCGACCAATTCTGTTGCAGGTAAGGTACAGCTTGCTGATGGGTCAAATGTTAAAATGATGTATAGTCGCTCAAACAAAGAATGAGCACATGGTATTGTATGTTCTTTGCATGCAATATCTTATCTGACTTAATTTTAACTATCAAAATTCACCTCCCATACAAACCCTGCGGATATCCTCAACAAACATTATGTTCATACAAATTTATACAATCCATGCACTCAGTTTTTTTGAGCAACTGTACAATCCCTTGTGAATTAATTCAAACAAGGTGGGTTTTTTAAATTTTCCCAATGGGTGGCAGCATATTGCTTATTCTTAGATCCTGCACTTTGGATGCGTGATTTGTTTATCGATTCAATAGTAATATCTTGGAGAAATCATCACACACAACTTAAACGAGAAAGAAACATGGATAAATAGAACTGACAAAGTGAATAAAGCCCAATTTCTAACCTGGTCAATGGCCGGGCTGAGTGGCTGAGACGGTTGAGGCGCTGGCCTTCTGACCCCAACTTGGTAGGTTCGATCCTGGCTCAGTCCGGTGGTATTTGAAGGTGCTCAAATACGTCAGCCTCGTGTCGGTAGATTTACTGGCACGTAAAAGAACTCCTTCGGGACAAAATTCCGGCACCTCGGCATCTCCGAAAACCGTAAAAGAGTAGTTGGTGGGACGTAAAGCAAATAACATTATTATTAACCTGGTCAATGTATAATATGAAATACCTGTCAATAGACACTAAGATCCAACACTATAAAACCGTAACTCTCCAGGAAACGCTTGTAAAAACCTGTTCCAAATTAAAAACAAAAGAAGAACTGATCAGCTCTTCAAAACTGAATGAAGAATTATCATAAATAAAAAATACCAGATGGAAGAAGTCTGGAGTATTCTTCCTAATGAAACCGTCTGCTGAGAGATTGCCCCAATCACCAGCACAATGAAGAAAAAAAAAGAATCTCATATTTCTTTCATATCTTGCGACTGTCAGGAAATCTGCTTTTACGACAACTGGTCATGAGAAATCTTGGAAAGAAGACACGAGGCCAATGGATCCATGAAATTCAGTAGGATTTGAGATAGCAGATGCAAAGATTGAAAATAAAATTAACACCCTACTTAAGACTCACACAAATTTTCAGCAGAAAGGATGCATAGGAGGGTTATAGCAATTTCAGACGAATTGAGAAAATTATTATTGGAATGAATGAAAATATACTGGGCAGGTCACAAGAACCAAACGTTCAAAGTGAACGTTGAATGACTCATGTGGTCCAGTGTGGCCAATAAAGTTAATAATAATAATAATTCATGTGAAGATTGAAGAATTTTAGGGTTTCCTTATGAGATGTGTGTTATCTGTCTTCAGTGAATACAACTTCTCAGAAGCGTCTTACGATTGTATGGCAGAATATCTGAAAGAGAGATAGGTGCCAAATTTTTTTGTTAGTGCAAGCACAGTAAATTGAATTATTCAGTGACATAGAGTGGCTCAATTTCACCTAAAAGAAAAGGAAACTGGTAGGAAGAAGAAAACTACAACTGATGACAGCAAATTAAACCCCAGGCTCACCTCTATAGACTTGACTTGCGAATTGAGTGACTGAGGTGAGTCTACACGACTGATGTTTGTCGTAAACTTCTAGCACGTAAAAGAAAAACCTCCAAAGAAACAGTTTCTTACAAGAGAAACGCACAGGAAACATCTCGTGCGGGTATTTAGTAGTCCTAAGAATTGGACTATAGACACCTTGAATTGCAGGGGTTTCAATATCTATGCAGAGTGAAGAATGAGCCAACAAATTCAGCCCAGTTGCAACAGACAGTGACGATGTTTTAGGGGTCTTCATGCATGCATGCAAGTCGATGGCATGATGAAATGACTCGTACATCGAAATACTGGGAAGAAGAGTTCTTTGTGAGCTGCAGAAAAGATTTCCTTATGGTGATACAATTTCTAAGAATTATAAGACCGAGCTCGATAGCTGCAGTCGCTTAAGTGTGGCCAGTATCCAGTATTCGGGAGATAGTAGGTTTGAACCCCACTGTCGGCAGCCCTGAAGATAGTTTTCTGTGGTTTCCCATTTTCACACCAGGCAAATGCTGGGGCTGTACCTAAATTAAGGCCACGGCCGCTTCCTTCCCACTCCCAGCCCTTCCCTGTCTTATCGTCGCCATAAGACCTATCTGTGTCGGTGCAACGTAAAGCAACTAGCAAAAAAAAAAGAATTATAAGAATTTGTATCACAAGTAGATCTTCAATACGGACAAAAAATGAAATTTATAACCTGCAGTTTCCTGATGGTGTCGGAATTTTTCAGCATAACTTGACTTTTTGCCATACTTGATATATTAGAAAAGAAACAAAAAAACTTTAAAAAACAAAATATCACATTTAAGAGAGAACAAAGCTGAATCTGAAGAACATAATATAAGAGTAAAATAGACTAATTCAGACCTTAAAAAAATCCCACCACTGTAAATTTGTCGGATATTGCCTTTATGGATAGTGAAATGAGTCTACTGAATAAGGCAACAAAATTTAATTGGCCTAACCATCGTCAGATAGAAGATGTAATAACCACTATAGCTGAAGTAGAATCTAACATAGGAAAATTGCCTTTAGAATCGCAAAATGATACAAGATTCGAGGTTAAAAAGAAACTTCCAACTTTAGTAAAAGAGATAAAAAATAACTTAAATCCTGACCTCACTAAACAAATCAAAGAATTAAAAGACTAAAATTAATGAAAGTGGTATAATATTAACCAAAGCTGATAAAGGGGAAACTACAGTTATCTTAAATAAGCAAGATTGCATTAAGAAAACAGAGGAATTTTTTTCGAATGGAACCTATTTGATAATACAGAAAGATCCTACAGTCAAAATTCAATGGAATCGAAAGAAATTGCTTACAAATTTGTCTTTCCTTTTTAATGAACTAGTGTGTCAGAAGCTAATTAAATGAATCCTAAGATACCAACAACCAGAGCCATGCCCAAAGTCCACAAAGTTAATATACCCATGCTGTACATCAATTTTTGAAAAAGGACTATAAATTTAACAATAACTCTACAATCAATAACTCAGTTGAATTCTGTGATAAGCTTAATAAATTTGACCTACAACCGCATCACAAAATATGTTCATATGATATAACTAACATGTACCCTTGCATACCGATTAATGAAACCATTAATATAATCAAACTTAATTTATTCAGTCACAGCAAATTAAGTAGGTGTGAAATAGAAGAATTCATTAATGCATTGAGATTCGTTTTAAGTAATAATTACATTTAATCAAAAGATATATCATCAAATGCGCTTGGGAATGGGCGACCCTGCATCAGGTATACTAGCTGATATTTATATGGATCATCTGGAACATGTTAAAATTTTGAATAACATAGAAGGACTACACCTTAGGCTGAGATACATGGATGACATGTTTGTCATAATAGACAGTAAACTGAACAATAGTGATAATATTTTGGATTTTTAAAATAATTTAGACAGTAACATCAAATTCACTAAAGAAGAAGAAAGCAACAATTTGTTAAGTTTTCTAGATATAAAATTAAAGAGAGTAGGAAATAAATTCGACTTCCAAATTTATAGAAAGCCGACGTTTGCTCCAATAACGATTAAGAATGAGTCACTCCACCCCAATTCCCACAAACAGGTAGCATTTTTAAGTTTGGTTTATAAAGCCGTAAAAATTTCACTAGCAAGTAAGAGTTTAAAGAAAGAACTTAATTTTATAAAGGTCATGGCACTCAATAATGGTTATAAAATAAGAGATGGCTAACAAGTTCATTAACAAGGTGAAAATAAAATTGGCCACAAATCTCATACCAGATAAAAATAAGAAAACCAAGTTTGCAACTTTTACATTTACTAACCCAGCTATATACCAAGTCACTAATACCATTAAAAAAATGAGATGTTAACATTGCTTTCAAAACCCAAAACACGAACCGAAATATTTTTTTCAATCGCAATAAAGTTCATATAAATAGCAATAAATATCAAGGATCTGGAATCTATAGGCTTGCATGTGCAGAGTACAATTATTCGTATGTTGGCCAAACTGGCCAGAGCTTTATGATAAGATATCTTGAACATGTAAATGCAGCAAAACACAAGAAACATTCTGCAATGGGCGCACACATGCAAGAAGCTGGACACTCTTTTACAACTATTGAAAGGGATTTATGAATTTTAAGGAGAGTAAAAAAAGGGAAAAGAAATGACGGAATTGGAAAATATATACATTCATTTAGATCAGCAATACAACAAGAATAAAAACCTGAATGATGAAATTGAAATAAATTCTTAGTACAATTACTGAAATTAATACAAATGCTTAAATCTGATATAAATAAATTCTATAATCATTTTAATCCGACAAAAGTTAGTAGTTTATTGATACAAACAAACTCAACTCCTCCTCTTACTTCTCCTAGGCAGTCCCGTCCACAATCTACTGTAGCTATCAATACACCGCCTACCTTCACTTCCCCTTCCCACTCCCTGCCAAAACGCAAACTCATCCACGCTCACTCATATAGTACAAGGAGCACAAACGGACCAACAAGTAATTCTCAAGAGGCTGTGAGTAACACTAGGTAATTACACAGCAGCAGGAAGGGTAAGTGACAATTCTTTCAATAAGAAGTTTATACAGAATTATAATCGAAGCCTTAAAACATATTTTTTATTTTTATTACAGATATATCAACAAGCTCAATTTGGAAATGTACAGTGTTCATTCAAATTCTACTTCACATTAGAATGTTTTCTTTTTACCAACAAGTTCGTTCATAAACAATACTCACGTATTGACAATATAGGATTAATGCCAGTACATTTTGTACAAGTGTTACTCCAGTAACATCGAGAACAAGATAAGTGTTCATAATATAGGCAATTATCAACTGCATAAAATCGTTAATATAGTTAACGAAGGTTCACTAACAATTACACAAATCAAGTAATAGTGAATCAATACAATTAGCCAGATCTCACAAATGGTTTTTAAAATGATTTTAAATTGGATGTTCAACAGATGAGTTTCGTCAATAAATTTAAAGGACAATGTTAACACTAAGATTTTAGACAAATGTGTTTTAATTTAAAGACATCATTTCTGTTGTATATGATTTATAAAATATTATAAGATTTGTCACTCATGTTTACAAAGCATATTTTAGCTCAATAGAATATGTTTACAATCTTATCAAACCTTGGGTAAATGTTAATTGGCTGATGATGCTCACAAAAAGGAGTGAAACATGTACCATATTAACAATTTAATAAAGATGTAAGTCCTCATTAGCTTATTATGTATTGAATAGGTGGTATTTAATAAAATTATAAGAATTTGGTTCAGTGGATGAACCTACAATTGTCTTCATCTACTTCTAGATTTCCTTGTTTTCAACTGTAGGACACTTCAGACACTAGCTACTAAATTCATTTGAAACATAAATTGCGCTCTTATATCGTCATTTGTTGTGGGAGCATAATTTTTCTTGATTCTTTTGTTTGGATGTTGATGCTTGTTGTCATGGTTTATATTCGTGTTAATGCCATTTGTTTATGATATCTGATGTGGAGGACTTTTGAAGAACAACAGATTAATAAGGAAATAATGCAAATGATCAAGGCTATGTACTAAATGTATGAAACCTCTGTGAGAACAAAATTTGACCAAACAAGGTTGTTTGAAGATTGAGACAGTAAAGTGTATTGTTGCCCATGTTGTATATATATAATAAGAGTTTTGTCTGTACATTGCTCAGAATCGGTCATATCCACAATAACAAGGAAATGCACTTTCTACTTTTCCGTAATTAGTTATATGTTATTAGTGGTCGTATCGATAAATACTACAAAACTAAAGTTATATAGTATTATATTTCCGATCATTTATGTCTTATATATTGTTACCGTACCGGCTATAATCAGAGATATTCATGAATTTGGATTTTTGTTACTAAGTCCTTATCAGCGCCGAGTCACTAAAAATGGGTAAACAGGATTTAAAGAAAATCGGTATGTAAAATCTGAGAATAAGGAACTACAGTCAACGCTATAAATAATTTTATAAGGCGCCCTAATATCGCAGAGTCTAAAGAAGACTAAATGTGAAGGCCTACAATATAGAAAGCTCATAAAATTGATCAACAATAACATTACATTGACCATTGTTTGTTGTGATGTGCTTTGTCTTCTGTTGCCACTCTTCTCCGATAGATAGGATTACTGCTGCATACTGAGCGTTTTTTTTTTTAATTTGCCTTACGTCGCACCGACACAGTTAGGTCTCATGGTGACGATGGGATAGGAAAGGGCTATGAGTGTAAAGGAAGCGGCCTTGGACTTAATTAAGGTATAACCCCAGCATTTGTCTGGTGTGAAAATGGAAATCCACGGAATACAGTCTTCAGGGCTGTCAACAGTGGGGGTCGAATCCACTATCTCTGGGATGCAAGCTCACAGCTGCGTGCCCCTAATCACACGGCCAACTCACCCTGTTGTACAGAGTGTAACAGTGTTCCTAAATTGGCGGGAAGTAGCTCGAGAGCCACTCCTCCGTTTCATAAATTTTCCGATACTACTGATACGTAGCATTCTAGCTATTCAATCCCTACTCTGAGGCACTGATTGAAATGAGAAGTGTGCATAGTTAATGGAATAATGGCAGACAATTGTTCACGGCTGTCTGCCGCTTGGTCATTCTAGCTCTGAAACTTTGTACTGTTAGATCAGCACCGTAGTACTGTTCGTTAAAAGTAAGAAAATGTGCAGTTTTTCATTTGATCGAGTATTTTTTATGATAACATTGCTTTTAATCGCTACATTCCTATTGACCTTTTTGTGATGACCTATGTTGACTTCAGTTAGGAAAATGACAAAGTCAGTCTTTCTGAGAATCCCGTAGCGAAGCATGGGTACATCAGCTAGTTTATCATAATCATAGAAAGAATCAAAAATGGAGTGGACAAAATTGGCAAGATAATGGGAGGTAGGAAGTTCAGCTGCAATAATAATAATAATAATAATAATAATAATAATAATAATAATAATAATAATAATAATAATAATATGACTTTAGCTGAGCTACCATCAAGTAGCGCCACCTACACACTACGTTTTCTTTGTCCATTCTGGCACGTCACGATTGTAATCTCCATGTCCATTGTTTCACTGCATCCATCTGTGATTTACGTATGTAATAAATAGTGTCATTTTAATATAAACCGTGCTGACCTTCTTACTTTCCGAATCATCGTGCCTTTTCAACAGGTTATGGGCCCAGAATGCGCGTTTGGAAAGTGATTGGATGTGTAGTGATAAAATACACTGAGAAATAGACGCTTGATAATATTGTGTCGCGCACGGTTGGCGAGGTTGAATTAAACATTTAGCCAAGTGACTTCTGCAAAGAAATAGTGTGTGAAGATGAACACTTCAAGTATGGTGCGCATCGAGACGTTATCAAAAGACAATTTTGACACGTGGAAAATTCACATGAGGGCTGTGTTAGTAAAAAATCGTACGTGGGCGTACGTAGCTGGGATAGAGGTTAAACCTGAACCGGTCAGTGAGAACGCGGCCGCTATTACAGAATGGAAAGAACTTGACAGTGAAGCAATGTCAGATATCATCGTGGCGATTCAACCCTCGGAATTGAGACAGGTAAAAGATTGTGTCACTATCCCGCGAACTGTGGCAAAAACTAGAAACGATTTACCAATCGAAGGGGCCAGCGCAATAAAAACATTATTAAAGCAGATCGTGCTTCAAAGAATGAATGAAGATTTCGTTGTAAAAAGATAGCGCGTAAGGTGAAGGAGTGCAAATCGAGTAAAAATGATCATGACAATGCTCACAAGGCCGAAGGAAGTACCTCGCTATGTATTACATCAGAACTGAACTCGTGCAAGTTCGTGATGGACCGCGACGCAGATACAGTGTGGTGCCTCGACAGCAGCTGTACATCGCACATGCATAAAAATCTGGACTATTTTTCACAAGTAGAAACCAATGTTTCTGACGTTTTAAAGTTAGCGAACAGTTCTACTACGAAAATAAGTGCAAAAGGTGTTGTGATAGTGTCAATGAGCGTTGATGGTTGTGATAAAAGTTTCAACCTGTGTGATAGGCCTACATTATACGTACCTCATCTGCGTACTAATCTACTTTCAGTCGGGAAGATCGTAGACAGGGGTCACCGTGTAGTGTTTGACAAAACATCCGCTCGAGTTACAGATGCGAACGATAGTACCTTATTCATTGCATGTAGAAAAGTCAGACTTTATTACGTTAATGGGTCGTACACCGAAGAACAGGGAAAACTTGCCCGAGCTGAAGATACGCGCAAAGGGTCAATTATGGACTGGCACATTCGATTGGGGCATCTAAACATAACGGATCTACGTGAGGCAGTGAAGAATAAAAGGATAGAGGGAATCGAAGTCATCGACACTGAAGAGGATTTTGAATGTGAGATCTGTCTCCAAGGAAAGATGACAAGTACCCTTTTTCCGAAGAAGTCCGATAGGAGAATGGAACTAGGGGAATTGATTCATTTCGATATTTGTGGCCCAATGAGCATTTCCTCGAATGGAAACGCGCGTTATTTCACCACATTTGTCGACGATGAGACTGGATGGTGTGAAGTGAAGTTTCTTTGTCAGAAGAATGAAGTCATTAATGAGTTTCAGGACTTCAAAAAATGTCTGGAAACACAGAAAAACGCGAAGATAAGGATTTTGCAGTCTGATAATGGTACGAAATACGTGAATTCCCAATTCGATGCGGTGTTGAAAAGCTGCGGGATCCTACGACGCCTGACGATTCCGCGTAACCCGGAACAAAATGGAGTAGTGGGAAGGAAAAACCGTACGCTCGTCGAGATGGCCAGATGTTTATTAATGCAGTCCGAACTTTCTCCTTCTTTCTGGGCAGAGGCTGTTTCAACAGCGAATTACATTAGGAACAAATCTCCTGCAAGTAAACTGGGTGGACAAACTCCTTACGAAGCCTGGACGGGAAAGGTTCCAAATATTTGTAAATTCGAAAGATTTGGATATGAAACCTACTGCCTAAATCAATCGCCGAACATAGGAAAAATCGACCCTCGAGGGAAAAAGGGCATATTCCTCGGATATGCGGAGCAATCCAAAGGTTTCAGAATTTAGATATCACAGGAGAGAAAAGTGGAAATCCCATGTGATGTCAAGTTTTTGAAAGGAGACAGAAAAGAGCAAAACTACGGTCTTAATATTTTTCCAAGTCAGCACGCAAATGTAGAGCACTTTGATGATCATCCCAGGATAAAGCCAAAGCAAGTTGATCCTTTCATTATGTAAACACAGAACGAACAGAAAGCACCAAAGATCCGGATAGTTCTGAAGAAGAATTTCTTGGTTTTGAAAATGAACCAGAACCAGAAGTACGACAATCTTGACAAGCTCCAGGGAGACCAAAAATGATCCGTTCGGGTACACGAGGCAGACCTCAAAAGCTTTGCCAGGAACATGATGGAGGACAAATTGATTCGGTATGTTTGGCTCAGGTTCCAATTCAGATGGCATTTTCAGGTCCAGAGAAAAATGAGTGGATGCTGGCGATGGCAGATGAATTTGTCTCTATTCTAAAAAACAAGACCTGGATCTTGTAGACCGCCCAGAAAATAGGATGACAATTTGAAGTTGTGTAGCCCTTAGGAATAAGTACAGGCAAATGGTAAGATCACAAGAAGGAAGGCTAGAGTCGTGACCAGGGGGTTTTCCCAGAGGCCAGGTATAGGTTATACTGAAGCATTCGCACCAGTAGCACGACTCAGCTCAATACGAATGGCTATTGCGCTCACTGATCATCATGGAATCTATGTCCGACAATTCGATGTAGCAACTGCATACTTAAATGGAATTGTTGAAGGGGAAATCTTTAAGGAAGTACCGAACTACACCAGAGAAATACTCGAATTCATTGTACAGGAAAGTAATGCAACATCCGAGATCATAGCTGAAGCCAAGAGGATGCTGAAGATGTTGAACAAGGATTGTGTGTGCCGTATTAAAAAGGCTCTGTATGGCTTGAAGCAAGCTGGCCGCTGTTGGCACCGACGCTTGAATGAGCAACTACTAAAGCTTGGTGTCAAACCAATGTCCGGCGATTCGAGCGTCTGTGTGAAGGGTTCTGATGCTGATGCTCTCCTAATCATAGTTTATGTTGATGACATTTTAGTTTTGTCATGGAACTCGAGAGAAATTGACGAGGTCTACACATTTCTACAAAAGTCGTTTGAGGTCAAAGACCTAGGAGACATTAAGTACTGTCTCGGGATTGAGTTTTCTCGAGATGATTCTGGTATCACCTTGAAACAAAAAAGTTGTGTTATGAACATCTTAGATCGCTTTCGAATGTCTGATTGCAAGCCCGTGGCCACACCAATTGAAGCTGGAATTAAACTGTCAAGATCAAATACTTGGTCCAAGGATGATGGCGAGAGGTCCCCCTACAGAGAGCTCATAGGTGCTCTTATCTACCTATCAACCGCAACGCGTCCAGACATATCTCATGCAGTGAGTGTCTTAAGCCAATACAATGATTCTTTTGGCAAAGAACACTGGCAAGCAGCAAAGAGGGTACTGAGGTACTTGAAGGGTTCTTCTGATGTGGGAATCGCCTTTGGAAGCAATACCAGTAATTTAACTGGCTATGTAGATGCTCATTGGGCTGCATGCATCAACGATAGCTGGTCATACACTGGCGTTGCCTTCACAATGTATGGCGGAGTTGTATCTTGGGAATCCAGGAAACAACGGACAGTGGCATTGTCCTCTACGGAGGCTGAATATATGGCCTTGAGTGGGGCTTCAAAAGAGGCAGTGCACTTACTACGACTAGCAAGGGAGATAGGCATTAACAGTGTGTTGACTGTACAGCTATATAACGACAACATTGGAGCTCAGAAGCTTGCTGGAAATCCTGTTTTCCACTATTGGACTAAGCACATTGATGTGCGACATTATTTTGTATGAGAGGTTCTTTCATCTGCGGACATTCACCTTGAATACTTGCCAACTGAGAGGATGCCTGCAGATATATTAACCAAGGGACTACCAAAGGATAAGCACTGGAAGTGTTTAGAATGTCTGGGTGTCAGAAGACTGAAATGCTGAAGCTGGTTCAGCCTTCGAGAGGGGGTGTTGAGAATATTTATATATATTCATATGACTCTGGCTGAGCCACCATCAAGTAGCGCCACCTACACACTACGTTTTCTTTGTCTTTCTGACACGTCACGATTGTAATCTCCATGTCTATTGTTTCACTGCATCCATCTGTGATTTACGTATGTAATAAATAGTGTCATTTTAATATAAAGCGTGCTGACCTTATTACTTTCCGAATCATCGTGCCTTTTCAACAAAATAATAATAATAATAATAGTAATAATAATAATAATGTAACGAGTTGGCGGGGTAGTAGGATCAATTAACACTAGACTGGTAGCTTCAATACTAAGATTTATTAGCTACTCCCTAAACTACACAAGACTACACACAACTTTTGCTCATAACACACACTTACGCAGTTCGCGCGCTCTCTCTCCCTTCGTTTCTCACTTGTTCTCACACTATACAGTTTTACACTTACACACAAGGTCCCGCGTCGCACGACTACACGTTCTCTCCTTCGCCGATAGTCCGCACTGTAGCACACTAGTCCGATAATCACGGCAGTCCACAGACTTCACTACACTGGCAGTCACTCTCGACTGAATCACACCAAGTTCTAACTCAGTCTAACTCTCACCAACTCACTCTCACTAACTCTCACTGACTGCAGGCAGGTCGTTCCTCTCTTATATACCTGCGCTGGCCCTTCTAGAATCGTCCGGATGCTTGATGGATCCAGAAACCTTGCGAGATGGAAGACTCCAGATTAATAGTCGAGTAATTTCCGTCGTCCCTTGTAGTGTGACCACGGATAGAAGAGAGAAGGGCTGGCCCAGCACTTAAATGTTGTTCGCGATTGGCGCGGTCGAGCGTGAGGGGGGTGGGGCGATGGGTGACGAGCTCAGCCCGTAGCAAGTTGGCATGGCGGATGCTATAACCATTACATTGTCCCCTCCTTAAGGCTGCTCATCCTGAGCTGCTCCACGATAGTCTGCAAGACGGATTGTTCGGTTGGCCACCACCTTTCCATTGGGGATCCGCTGGGTCTGGTCGACGGTGTCCTCGTCCCCGTTGATAATGATCAGCAAGTCCTCGCGTGGCAGCCGGAACTTCGGTGGTTTTCCTTTTGTCCACACCCGCGTTTACCTTCAGGGCTTGAGCGCCTTCGTAGTCCTCTGGTGCGATGTCTGGGACTGGCTTGCTTGCCCCAGATTTAGCCTTGCTGAATTTCCTTTTCTTCCGGGGTGCGGAATTTGATATTCGTACCGGCATGCAGCTTCGTGCCGGAACAAGTGTCCTGGTCAGGTGGCATCCTCGTTCGTTGGTCATCGGTTCGTCTTCCATTGCTACTCCGTCTCCTAGTAGGGGTCCCTCCAGCCATGCCATTGCAGTTGGCGCCTCTGTCTCATGAGCCATCGTCAGAGCCTCTTTATAGTTCTGTTTCTTGCCGATCGTCCTCCCTGGACGGACCTTAGCGCCACATAGTTTATCACAGGCATTAGCCGCCTTGAGCTTGGTGTCACTTCGCGATAACTCTTCTACGATTATGTCGCCTAGTTGCTCGATCTCGGCGTCGGTTATCCGCGGCGTTATATCTGTGCATTGAGTCCTCTCCTGCAACTGGACTCGGTAGGTGGCTCTCAGTTGGTGGATACCGCAACGTACGTTGAGCACTCCCACAACCTCCTCGTAGGTCGAACTTGGCTGGGGGCTGCGTAGAACTATCATCTTCTGTACACGTAGTCCAGCGATCAGGTATTCAGCACTCTTCTTGGATGTCGATCCGGTCTCGAACTGGGTCCGGCATGTTCTCTTGGAAGTAATCCCGTCGTCCTGTAGGGTTTCCAACTTCACGATGGTGGAGCCGCCGTCCCTGCTAGCAGGATTCTTTAGCGTCTCCACAGCCATTGTTTCTGCACGCAGGGCACTCACTTCCACCACTGGGCCTCGAACTCCGGACTCCACAACCGTGAGCATCTCTTCGGTTCCCTTCTCGTCCAGTTCGTTATCATCCCGTACATCGTCATCATCGACCTCGGTTTTGAGAGAGCGCACTTCGTTTTCTGACTTTAACTACTCGCTCTTCCGTTCAGTTGGTTCAGATTTGATCTCCGCTCAGATCTCAGTTCACTAATGAGTTCGCCATAACCAGATAAAATTTTATTTTCAAGTTCACTAAACTTGCTTAGAAAAATCTGGAGCTGTTTGGAAATCATTTCACTAGTAGAAATTTCTGTCGACTACAATATATGCTACCAGGTACTTTATTACGTGTTGGCAGGGTTGATAAATAAATAAATAAATAAATGAGTACAGAACCTGGTAGCGTCCTATTTCTAAGATTTATTACCTAAGCACTACAATTACAGATTCACACACACAAACATATACACACGATAGCCGAGCTTACAAGTTACACAAGTACACTTACACGGTTCTCTCTCTCTCTCTCTCTCTCTCTCTTGGTTTCTCATGTTCCATCTACAATGACACACACACACAGTCATCAATTATTTACACTACACTTTCTCAGCCACTCAGTCACACTCATTAGCGCTGTCACGGTCCACAGCCTACATGTCAGTCTCGCAGGTCGGGATAGTATCCGCTGTTCACTCAATCCGTCGAACCCTGTTCGCAGTCTGCACACATCGGCCCCCAGTGTTCCCTTCGCGTTGCTCAGAACACTCAAGGTTCTTCTTCAGCAGCTGGCTCCAAGAGACTCACACACACGACGTCAGGGAAACGCGAACGAGTCCTCGGCTTCAACAGGTAGATACTCCATCAGGCTGACATCTCAGCCCAGGCTATCACTGACTGCGCTCTTCGCTAACTCACACCAGCGAACTCAATCTCGCTCACTCACTAACTAACCCACTCTAACTCTCACTGACTGCAGGCAGGTCGTTCCTCTCTTATATACCTGCGCTGGCCCTTCTAGAATCGTCTGGATGCTCGATGGATCCAGGAACCTCGCGAGATGGAAGACTCCAAATTAATAGTCGAGTAATTTCCATCGTCCCATGTGGCGCGACCACGGATAGAAGAGAGAAGGGCCAGCCTAGCACTTAAATGTTGCTCGCGATTGGCGCGGGCGAGCGTAAGGGGGGTGGGGCGATGGGTGACGAGCTTGGCCCGTAGCAAGTTGGCATGGCGGACGCTATAACCGTTACAATAATAATAATAATAATAATAATAATAATAATAATAATAATAATAATAATAATATGCCCTCAGCTACTATGTCCAGGCATTTTAATTTGGCTCCAATTGAATCAGAGGAAGAGCTCATCGTTTGGGTGCTTAAAGTTGTGTACTCTCTAATGACAGGCAGTTACATGTCATTGCAGAGCTTTTAATGCAGGAAGAGGCTGCACTTTTGAACAGTTTTAGTAACGGATTATAGTTAAATAGAAATGTATTGTAATAGTTTCTTTCTCAGCCGCTTCAAAAAGTACCTCTGTTATCAGTTTCTGAGCTACAGGTTATTTAATAAAACATATTTAATTTGGCCTCTTCTATCATCCCTACAATTGTGAGGTATGAATTTTGTTACATCCAGTATGATCTATACATGTTTCTTCATTTTCTGAAATACTTATTCCTTTAACTTTTTCAAATGTTCAGACTATCTACGTACAGTACCTATCCAAGATTCTTCCTCTAAGCTTCACTCTCAATGACATCCTGTGCGAGTGAAGTGTAATGTTTATATATTATCTTTTGCAGCATTTTCCAATGTATCGAGAGTCTGATGCAGATTGTCATGAGCCAGATCAAGCACCAGAGGATGAGAAGAAGCAGAAGTTTCGAGAACGCTGGGAGTGTCTTTCCAAAGAATCTTCGGAAATGGCATGTATTCTTCCCCAAGAAGCAATTGTCTCTCCCCCCCTTTTCCTAACGTCCTTTGTGTATGTTAATTTCCTTCTTCCTACTTTCGTGTTTTCAATGTGCATTTACCTCAAAATTAAAATTTTTAGGAGTTATGGCAGAATTAATCTGAGGGTGGGAAATATAAACTGATCATCTTTTAATTCTTTGTGTTATAGGTAACAGAAGGAACAAGGAAGTGACAAGTGAAGTCATATATATATATATATATATATAATAAAGAGAAATAGGATGAACACAATGACAGGTCAGTGTGGTAAGAAGAGATGAGGACAATCTCCACATCTTCAAATAGACAGGCTCTCTCATCAGTCCCTCAGCCCAAATCATCATCATCATCATCATCATCATCATCAATGTCCCACTCCACTCGCCCGGGTATGGTTAACAAGCCGCCTCCACTCCTTTCGGTCCTTCCACTTTTTCTTCTCCATTACTTCCGCCACATTCAATTCAGCTTCTGTTATGTCTTTCCATATCTGATCCATCCACCTTCTCGGTCTTCCAACTGGTCTCTTTGCTTAACTTCTCTTTCCAATTCCCTTCTTGCTACCCGTTCTTTTCCCATTCTTTTTACATGTCCGAACCATCTCAGTCTTGCTTTCTGTATCTTCTGTACTAATAGTTCTATATTTAGCTCTTCTCTAATTGTAATATTTTGAATTCTATCTCTTCTTGTCTTTTTAACTGATGTTCTTAAAAATTTCATTTCTACTGCTTGGATCTTACTATCTTGTCTCTTATTAGTTACCAGCGTTTCTAGTCCATATGTTACAATTGGTATGAAATACTGTTTATATAATGTTAATTTTATTCTCTTGGATACTTTGTCATCCCATAAAAGCTCTCTGACTTGATGCTAAAATGTTGTACCTTTACTTAGTCTGTTATTAATTTCAGGGTTGATTTCATTACTTCCATTAATAATGCTACCTAGATATGTAAACTGTTCTACATTCTCTAACCATTCTCCGTCTATGTTCACTTGGCTTCTCCTTTTCTCTTTTCCATAGTGCATGACAGTTTTCTTTTTACTAATTACCATTCCAAACTCCTTCAGATTTTCATTCCAAACGTCCAATCTCCTTTGTACTTCCTTTTCTCTCTTTCGCCAAATCACCACAACGTCGGCAAATACCAAAGCATTCACTTCATTACTACTGATACTCTGTTTTACGCGTTTTATGATTTCATCCATCAATATAAATAAACAATAAAGGCGATAGTGCACTTCCTTGCTTGAGATCTTGCTGAGGCCTCGGCCCAAATATTAGGTTTAATCCTTAATTTTCCTTCCCTCTCTTTTATGAATGCCTTCATTCTTCGACGTATCGAATCACTTATTTCTTCTCGTCTGAATGACTGTGACTACCACAACCACAAGAGGCTCAAAATTGACTCCTTGTTAAAGCAATCATGAGCTGTTGACTAACCATCTACTAGTAATATTCTGTTGACAAGGTAATTTGGTAAGCTCTAAGTTCTATGGTACCCTGTTAAGACTCCCCTTTGACTGGGGCATGGAATACATAAATGTTGTGTAAATACCAACTAAATGAGATGACTTCTCACGGACTCTCAGATTAATTGGCTGAGTGGATTGGTGATGCTTGGATTGCTAGCAGAGTCTGATGCTGCTTCCACTTGTTCTAGCCTTCTAACTTTAATTTTCTATTGAACCAGAACCCTTATTCTCTTCCAACACTGAAAGTATTACATTTGAGAAGCGTGTTTCACTTCCTCTGTGGTCCTTTTCTTCTTTTGCCATTAGCTTCATTGTTCGATGTATTGGACTTCTTCAATTATTCTCCCTGTAGGGTGGGGGCATTAGAATACATCCATGGTTTCACCTACCTGTTGTAAGAAACGGGGTCCAGGGGTTCTGAATTTTGGAGCATGGGTTGGTGACCACAGTTACCCTAGCTGAGTCTGGCATTGCTTCCACTTAACTTGTGTCAGGCTCCGTGCTTTCATCTAATCTATCTGACCTGCCTTGGTCAACTCTTATTCTTTTCCGAACCTGGTGGTATTAGGTTTGCGAGAGTATATCTTCATTTTTCAAAATGTCAGACCTCTTCCATTATTCCCTCTGATTAATGTTAATAGATGATGGTTGCCCAGTTGTACTTCCTCACAAAACAGCAACCACCATCACCACCACTACCAATTCATTTCTGCTTCCCAGCTTTATCAGAAGGGCCTTGACAGATCTTTAGTCTGTAAAGTAAGATGTACACAGGAAAAAGAAAGAGACAGCAAAAGTAAAAATGATCACAGTTGGCAAAAGGCTCCTCATAGGAGGAGGAAAGGACCGAATGAACTTGCATATGAAGATGTGGAGATTAAGTTTGTCCTTTTATGTTTTCATGTTTGTTCTTGTCTGCTCTTCCTGCACTGACCTCTCATTGTGTTTATCATGTTATGTGTTCCTCTCTTTCTCTATATGACTTCAGAAACCTTATTGGAGCACTCAGCACGTATTGTGTCTGTTACAAATCTTGCGGTTGTGTGTCTTCACTGAGAGTGAGAGTGTCTTTATGACTTATGTGGATGTCCATGGGCTGTGTCTTGTAGTTGACTGGCAAATGCACATTCTGAATGCATGTTTAGTGCTCTCATGTGGTCTCTTGTGCTCGAAATAACTCCCAGGCAAAACAATGAATTCAAAATAGCCACATTAAATACCATAATCCCGACTAAATGTGAGGAGCTTTCAGATCTTGGGGAGAGGAGGAAGATAGATACTCTTCAATTCAGGGAAAGCAAGGGTACTCAATTTCTGTGGGAAGGATATTACAGTGAAACCTCATTAGTGCATTCCTTAACACGTTTTCCCACTTAGCACATCGTAAATTCAAAATCCCAATTCTCATCGTATTAAATCTATATAAAAATACCTCACTTATCATGTCACAAATTTTAGCTGTTACCTCTTAGTATGATCACTTTTTACCTCGTCCTGAAAACGTTATTTGTCATCCCTTTGTGGAAGATACATGTGTCGCATACATGAGCAGAGTCTGTGGATGGATAGGACAAACTGGAGGAGGCTCGTACACAACCGCACCCGGCTTGCTGGAGCGAAGAAATGATGATGATGATGATTGTGGAAGGAACATACTTTCCAACTCGGGTAAGAGCGCTCGCCGCAGTTGTGTGATAACAGGAAAAGGCCTTGAATTCTCAAATTTCACAGGATAAATTGCACCTTTGGGGAACAAGCCATTAGCCTCAGAAATGCTCAGATTTGCTTGCCGGTTAGCAGTGAAACTGCAGAATAACACAATGAGCCTGTTTGTGCTTGTGTTTTGCATTTCATTCAGGAGTTAGGAAAGTATTTCATGTTTAGTTGTACAGTGAAGGGTAGCGAATATTTGTTGCGCGATAACCTACATATGGAACATAATCGTGTGGAGTTTGACCAGCGTGGTGCATATTTGTCTTGTGATAGCCTAATTATGGATATGGAAAAAAGTCGTGAAATTCCTTACCAATGAAGACAAAATTAAAGTCTGTCAACAAGTTGACTGGCATCCACATCTTCAAGCGTGCAGAGTTGGCGTGAATGTTGAAGTTTGCACCTTCCAGTTTTGACTCGATCACTTGGTCGGTCGAAGATTTGTTCGATTAAAAATGGCGGTCAGAGTCATTCTGTTGCAGTCGCACTTGGCTGTGTATAACCTCCATTTCATTGTCTAAGTGTATGACCAGAAAAATAATGTTTAATAACCCACTGGTCTGAAATGAAAGGCTTCTACTAACATTTGTTTTAATAAAAGTGTTATCTTCAATAATACTTCTATATTTTTATGGGTGCCGTTCAATTGTTTTCATATTTGTTGTTTGGTGTTTTTACATTTTCAGTGCAAAATTGTTATTTTATAAGCCCCAGCTGAATAAGTTTTCATATTTGTTCTCTCGTGTTTTTCACACCTTTTAATACTCTCTTCTCATAATGTTTTCACTGTACCCGCAGATATACAATGTAAAATCAACGTCCAATAACAGACCATTTATATTGGTATATGAATTTACTCATTCAGGATAAATATTTCAGGTTCCCTATGGGAATCAAGCTAGGTCACCGGCCTCTAATAGTCCCAGGTGAACGAAACGAAAATTAAAACTTCAAAATGTATCCACTGACTAGAATAAAACGACTGGATATTTATTTATTTATTTATTTATTTATTTATTTATTTATTTATTTATTTATTTATTTATTTATTTATTTATTTATTTATTTATTTATTTATTTATTTATTTATTTATTTATTTGTTTATTTGTTTGTTTGTTTGTTTATTCAGTAGTACGTTTTCTCGCTTAACACGTTCTTTTTCCTTGTCCCCTGCAGAATGTCTTAACGAGGTTTTACTGTAACTACTATTTTGGCAATTATAACAGGAAAGAAACAATAAATGGAGTGACATTTGTCATCAGCAAGAACATTGAGCTGTGTGGGGTGTAGAATATGTAAATGAATATGCTATTCCTGGACTACATTTCACAAGCATAAGTGGACTCCACCTTTCCACCATATTTATTGGGCTGTTAGACATTCCAGTGATCCATGTACAGTGAGTGGCCCAGAATCATTTCATTCTTCCTTCAATAGTCAGTTCTACCATGTAAACCCAGATATATATTAATACAGCCAAAACTGGTTAGGACATTTTTATGGGGACCGAAAAAATGTCATAATGAGAAAACATGCTAAAAAACTTAAAAAATTATGCTATTGAATTTAAAGTTAGGTTTCAACATAAAAATAAATATGATTAAGACAAAGAAACATGTCCTTTCAATATTATAATTAATGAAATGAACAAAGAAATAATTCATTTTAAGAACACCAGCATAGTAAAACATCAAGGAAGAATGTTCTTAGAAACACGAACTATGTGTGTCAGTATGTACATAAGAAATTTAAAATGCACAAAAATTGTCAAGAATTTGATTCAGAATAAAGAAACACGTTTTTAAAAATACACAGAGTAACTGGTACATTATCACTTGTGTGTAAGAAACATGTCTAAATTAGACTGCTTCTTCTTTTGTTCCAAATTACATACAAGATGATCAAGTATGGTGACGTAATTCATTACAGTCATCCACGACAAAACTTTACACATAACGTCGCACTGTGTCCATAGCTTCTGCTGCTGCTGAATGCTGTGCAGATATCACCAGTTTCATTTGGGTTCTTGGTCATTACTGTCTTTATCAATCATCATCTGTTCATGAATTTTGTCTACTGCCTGCACTTTCACCAGGTGGCAACATTATCATTACATTCATCATACATGGCAAAATTCTCCTCTTCTTCTTCTGCCCCTAGCTGGCTACATTCTTCATCCATGTGATCAGTGCTTTCCATTATTTCCATTGAAACTTCATCAGTAGCTGAACGAACTAAGCCCACTTAGTTTCAAATTGTGATCTTGTTTACACCTTCCCAAGCAGATTTTAAGAAATGCATAGAATCTAAAAATTGAAATTTTACGTCAAGCTGTTTCTAGGAGAGCCATCCTCTTCTTCACGAGCATCTTTCTATATGTATTTCTGCTTCACGCACTGGATGATGCTCTCTTCCAGCAGTTGGAGATGGCTTGTACAGTTCGCAAGAAGGAACACTGCATGTACTTTTCTCAAATAAGATGTATCAATTGGGTGTGCAAGATGTTCTAAAAAATTGATGACGTCATCCAAGCATTGGTATTGCCGTGTACTGACATGGAAAGGTACGTACATTCTTAAAACTGCGTGGATTCTTCCACTTCTCTGTTATGAGTGGCATCAGTTTCTCCGTACCGCTCTTGTTGCAGCATAATAGCACTATTAGTCTCTCTACTGAGTTTACCTCCATGGCATTTCTCACCCTTGAACGCACATATGTACGTTCTATCAGGAAGAAGCTGGACAAAATTGCATCGCTTCATCTCCATTAAAAACATCATCAGGGCTATAGTCCTGTAAGATTTCCAGCAGTGTTGTATCTCTCCAACTCTGAACATGACCGATGTTGACACTGGCAGGCTCCCCCGCGTACGGATTTGTTTGAAATTTTATTATTTTTTAAAACCTTCAAGCCATCCCTTAGATGCCTTGAAGTTGGCTGCTAAACATGATGCCTTGGCCCAAATCACTGTTCCATCAGTAGGAATATTCGAAGCCCGAGCTTGTGGATAACATTTCACCAGAACATCTTCTAAATCTGGAAACTGCCTTTTACGAACACGTTTCATTTGGCTGCTTCCTCCTGCCAGACAAGCATCCTCAGTCTTCTTTTGGTTGCTCACAATTGTGTCTAAAGATGTCGTAGAAATGTCCAATATCTGGGCGATTTGCACACATTTCATGTGTGGATTAGCATCCATTTTCTCAAACTTTTTTTCATTTGTAAACTGTTTAGCTTTCTTCTCCATAACTGAATGTCTTGCAAACCACTTTGCACTATGCCTAAGTACAGTAGGCCTAATTTATGTACGCTGTTACACAATTCACTTTTAAACGTAAAATTAAGCACCAACACGTCGCTGTATACGGAAGTACAGTAGGCCTAATTTATGACGTTGTTACACAATTCACTTACAAATGTAAAATTAAGCAGCAACACTTCAGGTGAGCTATTGTTGCGTATTTCAAACAACCACTACAAAGACTGACTTAGGACTGATGCTCCCTGTAGCTGCAGGCTGACGCTACCGTGCTATGTAGTCCGGGGCAGTGAAATAAAGTTCTCTACCAAATTCTTACCCAGGCCAGCTGCCGCTGGCACGTGCGTGCATCATGGCTGAGAACGCTAATTTAAATTCCTTATGGTGAGAGTTACGAACGTACTAAAGAGTGACATAAATGTGCTATCCAGGTTTCTTTTATGTATTTAATAGGACATGGACCGGAATAATGGCATAATAACCAGGGAAACATGCTAGAGAAGAATGTCTTAACCAGTTTTGACTGTTATCAACGTATATTAATGTGATTAATGTGTTACAAACATTCCAAACTAAGTCATTCACAGAGTTAAGTTCATTTAAGAGAAACACACAAAATATTGTAAGGAAAGAGACTGGAGAAATATTAAACAAAATTTTTAATTCCTATTCAACTGAAATATGTGGAAGGAAAAACAACTCGACTGCAGTACTGTGTTGACATGACTGAACAAATGTATTCTTGAAATTTAATTTTACTTCTGACAAATTTCAAAGTCTTCAAAATTTGTGTAAAATAGGAAGGGAAATGATGTCCTTGTGGTTTCAACAATCTGCTTTAACTGGCCCAAGTGGGCAGTAATTAGTGGAAATTGGTTCTAATGTGATGTGCATGTTAATTTCTGAGCGGTTATCATTCAATAGTTGACCACAGTGGCTAGTTGTTTAACTTGTGGATTTATGTGAAATTTAATTTATGTATCTTTGCGTTGCAGTAGTTGCGTCTTGGTTGAAGTTGGATTTTGTAGTGGTTCTCTCGTTGCAAGCAACTGCTTGTTTTATGGTAACTTTTTCATCTTCACACAGTGGAATTCACAAATTCATCATACTTCCCTGAAGACAGTAGTAAAGTGTTACCATCACATTCATTATTGAAGAATGTAATTTATTATTTTTGTGGATGTTGTAAAGAACATAGTTTATTTTCCTTCGTATATTAAATGACTGTCTTTCTCTTGAATTCTTGCAGCTTTATGATTATCTGAGACCTCGACTTATTGTGAATGGTCACACCCACCACGGGTGTCGCAATGTTCATCGAGGTGACATTGTCGAGTACACTCTGCCATCATTCAGCTGGCGAAATAAGGATAACCCAAGCTTCATGCTTGTAAGTATTGTGTTTATAATTCTACAATGCCTTCATTGTTTCTTCTGCCTTCTTGTGAAAGTTCAGCAAAACCTCACAAGATGCTATGGAATTTGTCTGCCCTCTCTTTCTCTCGCCGGATGGAGCTTTGTGATGTTAACACTCTGTCATGACGAATATAAGTCCAAGTGTGAGGACTCAGCCATTATAGCATGATAGTTTGTGGTCCCGCCACTGCAAGCACTGCAAGCGATTATATCCAACACGTGCTCCTGTAGTTCTGGCAAGCACATTATAGAAAAGTGCGGGAGACGTTACTGTGCGAGGTATTTCAGTGAATATGTTGAATTTTCTTTGCTTTCCGTTCCTAAACTCGGTTCATTGTGTGTTGTGTACTTCAAGCATGTATGTTATGTGGCTTGATTAATTTAATAATTCAGCATGCCGTACTGTTTTGTGCCTGGCTGTAAGTCAGGCTATGGCAGAGTAGTTGATGATATGCGATTTATTTCACCACTGAGGATAGGAATCAATTTGAAAATGGGACAGAGCTATTCCACGGAAGGATACTGAGTTAATGCAAAATTGCAGAATTTGTCGTCTTCATTTCTCTGATGATTTGATAGCAAAATCAGATAATTTTATTATGAATGGTGAAAAAGTGGATATATCTCATGTGAGATGGAAATTACGTTGAGGAGCAGTGCCTTACATTTTTCCTAATTTGCCGAAATACGTTTTAAGTGAGATTTTAAGTCCTGTGAAACTCCCAATGGGGAAAAGAATCTAGACACCATCAGGAAAAGAAGAGAGAAGATTGAAGACGGGAGTACCGAGCTTGATAGCTGCAGCCGCTTGAGTGCGGCCAGTATCCAGTAATCGGGAGATAGTGGGTTCGAGCCCCACTGTCGGCAGACCTGAATATGGTTTTCCGTGGTTTCCCATTTTCACACTAGGCAAATGCTGGGGCTGTACCTTAATGAAGGCCACGGCCGCTTCCTTCCAATTCCTAGGTCTTTCCTATCCCATTGTCGCCGTAAGACATATCTGTGTCCGTGCAACGTAAAGCAAATAGACAAAAAAAAAAAAAAAAAGACGACGGGAGTGCAGCAGCAATGGGGAATTAAAAGGTCAGTCTAATGTTGATAAAAATTCGGGTCAATCTAGTGTAATTTCTCATGACGAAAAAGCACTATTATCGCCCAAAAGGCGCATAAAAATGCTCATTGAAATTTAATTCTAGCGATATCCAGTCTAAACTCAGCAAAATTGAGAATTAATTTGCTGAAGAAGCAGGTTAGAAATACACTGGCATTTAATTATAGAGATAACAAACACCTTAGCAAGAAGCAAAAGATCGACACCATGCTTAAGAAATGCCAGGTGAAATCTAATGGAATGAGGTAACGAGGTACAGAAACAAATTCATTTTATAGAGTTTATTGTTGGAAATAAAATCACTAAATGTATTCCATATAAAATAAAAAAACACAATTGAATCTTCAGGAGCTGGCTGTTGTCTTCAACATATTATGGATATTATCCCCAGACTTGTTTAACATTTTCTGAAGTGCCTATTTTTCTTCAGAATGAAGGAAATCTGGCAATATTTTCAATCTTGAACATCTGCCAAATCTTCATGAAAGCTTTCAAAAGTCCAGTAACTGACAAATTGAGTTGGTAGGTAAATAGTTCATGGGTGTATTTTTTAATATCCTGGGAGTTATGTGCTATTTATCTGTATATGTACACTCCAGTAACCTGTGCTTTCCGCAACATGTGATGAAGGCCGTAGCTCTTATTTCCTGCATGATTCTTTCCATTGTACCGTGCCATGGTATTTTAATTGTAATCCCTCATTGTTTTTTAAAATACAGTGTATATATTTATCAGTTACGGAGTTTCCTCTGGTATCATACCTAAGACCAGCTTATTGGTACTGTGGAGCTTGCCTAGTCTAGCGCTGCCTGGCAGGGCGTGCTTGAACTCGAGGAGTCCTCACACTTGTTCTTATATTCGTCGTGACTCTGTGACCTTGTGATCATCCAAACTGCAATCCCAGTCAAATTAATAGGAATATGATTCCTTTTTCAGTAATTTTCGCAATGTTTGACAACAATATGCATTGATTACTGCGCGGGTTGGCTGTGAGCTCACATTTGGTAGCTGGTGGGTTCAAACCACAGCATCGGCAGCCTCGAAGATGGTTGTCCATGTATTTTTTTTACACCAGGCAAATGCTAGGGTTGTGCCTTAATTAAGGCCTCTGCCTCTACCTTCTTAATCCTAGCCGTATTGTATCCTTGCAACACCAAAAGCCCTTCAGTTCATTTGTGTGATGTTAAACCAGTAGCAAAAAAATATGAAATTATCATCATCATTACCATTTGTTGGTGCATTGTGTAAATTCTTGTGGCATTTTGTAAATTTTTGTGGTATTTTAATCAAATTATGTTTGAGGACGAGTCAAATGAAAACTTTTTTTTTTTCAATATATTTTATCAAGTGAAAGTAGTGCGCAGCTGTATCAGTTTTGTTTGTAATCTCTGTTTTTTTCATTGCAAACCTGGAGCACTTAGATTCCTGTAGGAAGAAGAAAAATTCTTTGGTTGTCTGTACAGTCACTTGTGCACCATCTTCATCCTCATCTGAATGAGATGTCTTTCTTCCCAGTGCTTCCTTGAGTGGCCCAGACCTGTGGTAATCACTAGGGAAGAGGTCTGGTGAATATGATGGATGTGGAAGACACTTAACATACAGGTCTTGAAAGTTTTGGGCAGCATGAAGCAGAGTATTGACATGTTGCTGCTGTTACAGAAGTGCATCACCATACTGAATCATAATTCATCAGTAACCTTTCTAAATTAGAAACTAAATAACAGACTGCTGTTTTTCTTTTGTGCATGTCTGAAGTGAGGCAACTGTTGTTACACTTGTACTTTGATGGGGTTTGCTTGTCAGCACACTGCTGCCACCTGTAGCCTTTGTCGCAGTACTGCCAGTGGACAGGACTGTGGCATGATATTTCAAATTTTTATTACACTTTTCATTTGATTTGTTTTTGTAATAGTGGTTAAGTATAAATAAGAATGGTTACTAATCTTTTGTTTCAGGCTGTGTTCACACCAAACAATTACTCAGTGTCCAAGTGTGCCATGCCCCAGGAATCAACTGTGAGGAAGCTCTATTTGCTGGGTAGTTTGTTGATACTCGTCTGGATAATACTCACTTACAGAAGACTTTGTCGAAGGTCTCGCTGGTTTAAAAGCATTTGATTTGTTGTGTTTACTTACTTGTGAGGGACAGAGACCTTAGTACATATTATTATAACAGTTTCAAGCTATTTGTACCTTCAAGCATGTTTCCAGCATGTTGATGTGAAAGTGTAGCCTGGAGTGGGAAACTTACTAGAATGTATGTTACTACCCTATTAAGAACAGACTGTCTCGGTGGTGTAGTAAATTTTTATGGTGTGAGTTTTAAAAGTTACAGTATAAAGGAAGGATTGATTCTGTTCATGAGGAAGGCTGTGTAATGTTAGCCATGACTAAAATTTGAAAGATAGACATCTTATGACTATGAAACTTTTACCACTAATGGCCATCAGTTTTATAAGCACACCTTCAAAATTTCAAGTAAATTGCTCATATTTTCTGAGTTATTGAGTATTTTATGAAATTAATTGTGACAGTACTGCCTGGCTGGTTGCCTGGATGGTCAGTCAGCATCAAGACCTTTGGTTCAGAAAGTCTTGGGTTTGATTCTGAGCCAGATCCTCTGATTTGGAGGCTAGGTGTTAGTATTTGTCCCAATACACTCATTACAGTGCACTGCCAACCACCACAGAAACGTTCAATAGTGAATATGTTGCTCCACAGAGGATTGGTATCAGAAAGGGCATCCGATGTGAAACAGGGCCAAATCAGTATGTGCGCCATAGTTTGCGTCCGTGACCCCTTCAGGAAAAAGAGAAAGAAAAAGGACGATTGCATTATTAAAGAGCTTCCTCGTGCAGTAATTTTGATTATAATTCATTTTATTTTAGACATGACAATAAGCTTTTGGGCTTTTGCCGTGTCTAGAAAACAAAGTGAAATTCTTTACGGTTCGCAGAGAATTTTGCTCTGCGTCTTCAGAAGAAAATCTTGACTGTTCACGAGGAATCAGACTAATCAGAAACTAATGTCGTACAAAAATAAATATAAATAAAAATAATAAAATAAAATAAAGTGCAATGAAAGACTCACGGGATAGAAGAAACAAATAGAGTTGAAGAATACCGAGCTCGATAGCTGCAGTCGCTTAAGTGCGGCCAGTATCCAGTATTCAGGAGATAGTAGGTTCGAACCCCACTGTCGGCAGCCCTGAAAATGGTTTTCCGTGGGTTCCCATTTTCACACCAGGCAAATGCTGGGGCTGTACCTTAAATAAGGCCACGGCCGCTTCCTTCCCACTCCTAGCCCTTTCCTGTCCCATCGTCGCCGTAAGACCTATCTGTGTCGGTGCGACGTAAAACAGCTAGCAAGAGTTGAAGAATGGGAAGAAAGCCTTTAGAAAATACAGAGCATAATGAGTGCGGGTCAGTCAGAGCAGGGAGACAGAACAGGTGTACACATGTTATGAAAGTATGACACTTAACACATAGCTTGGAATGAACCATCTGGTGACGAGAAGAGTACGAATTTGGAAAACACTGAATCGAAATAACAATAGTGACAGAACTGGGAATAGAACTAGCTATGTTAATCCTTAAGGGCTGGCAACCACGTATTACTTAAAGAATTACGTAAATAATTTCACCATCAGGCGAGCTGGCCATGCGGTTAGGGGCGCGCGGCTGTGAGCTTTGCATCTGGGAGATAGTGGGTTCGAGCCCCACTGTCGGTAGCACTGCAGATGATTTTCCATGGTTTCCCATTTTCAAACCAGGTAATTCACACCTGAATTAAGGCCACGACCACTTCCTTCCCATTCCTAGGCCTTTCCTATCCCATCGTCGCCATAAGACCTATCTGTGTCGGTGCGACGTAAAGACAGTTCTAAAAATAAATTTTAAAAGAATTTCACCTTATTTTCTTTACACAGGAAAAGCCCAAAAGCTTATTATCATATCTGCAGTTATGGAACATGAAGGATCAATCTAAACATTTTAATGTCAATGTACTGTATTTTTAAAACTGTCTTCGAACAATTGTAGCCCCGTAAGACTCGGTCTACCTCACAAACAGAAATTTATATAACAGGTATAACAAATTATAATCAAATATTCAGACTGAAATGGTGATTTAAAACTTTGCAGGATTTCTTCAGCACCATCACAATGATTCATTGTAATCCAAATCCCTTCCTATAATCTTCAGAAAATGCAGGTTTGGCATCTCAAGTTCCCAGTAGTAGACCACAAACCTCAATTGACTGCAAGTGATATTAATTTTTGAAGACATTTACTGTGGGTTTGTAAATACTCTTCTTTTCTTGGTGTACCTCTGTATCTTATTCATTTCCCAATTTAGATTCTGTTCTGGGATCCACAGTTACATCATCCATGCCACTTCATAACTTCCATTTGGCTTGCTGGTGCAATAATTATTATACATACGTACATACGTTATCATTATAGACCGTTGTGCCTTTCAGCATTCAGTCTGCAAGCCTCTGTGAATTTACTAAACATTGCCACAATCCTTTTATTGCAACTAGTGCTGTTGTCTCATTTAGTTCTATATCTCTTATCTTTAAATTGTTAGGAACCGAGTCTAACTATCGTCGTCTTGGTCTCCCTCTACTTCTCTTGCCCTCCATAAAAGGGGCCATTATTCTCCTGGGTAACCTATCCTCCTTCATTCGCCTCACATGACCCCCACCACCGAAGCCAGTTTGCGCATACAGCTTCATCCATCGAGTTCATTCCTAACTTAGCCTTTATCTCCTCGTTCCGAGTACTCTCCTGTCATTGTTCCCACCTGTTTGTACCAGCAATCATTCTTGCTACTTTCATGTCTGTTACTTCTAACTTATGAATAAGATATCTTGAGTCCACCCAACTTTTGCTCCCATGAAGCAAAGTTGGTCTGAAAACAGACCGATGTAAGGATAGTTTCGTCTGGGCCCGAGCTGACTTCCTCCTTACAGAACACTGTTGATTGCAACTGCGAGCTCACTGCATTAGCTTTACTACACCTTGATTCAATCTCATTTACTATATTACCATCGTGGGAGAACACACAGTCTAAATACTTGAAATTATCTACCAATTCCAGCTTTGTATCAGCAATCTGACATTCATTTCTGTAGAATTTCTTACCTACTGACATCAATTTAGTCTTCTAAAGGCTAATTTTCATACCATACTCATTGCACCTATTTTTCAAGTTTAAAGATATTGGACTGCAGGCTTTCAGCACAATCTACCATTAAGACCAAGTCGTCAGCATAGGCCAGACTGCTTACTACATTTGCACCTAACTGAATCCCTCCCCCACGAACCTGCTACGAAGGCGTAGCAGGGGGAGAGGTGATACTCCCACGTGGCGCGTCCCAGGTGGCGGATATGGGGGTCCTAACCGGCTTGCCGGCGGACTAGAGGGAAATAAAATTACCTCTCGCGGACCAAACACACTACCCCCTGTGGGTGGGGGACGCACATGTAGAATACACCCGCGGTACACCCTGCCTGTCGTATGAGTCAACTAAAAGGAGTGACCTAGGCGCGGACATGGATTGCGGTTTGGTATAATGTGTTGCACCTCCTGTGGATGGGAGGGGTTGAGTACATTCACAGGTAATTCCTGCCTGTCGTAGAAGGCAACTTAAAGGGTCATGTGGCCATGGTCCCCTCTTTATTTTTTCTTATTTTTCTGAGGGTCAGATGTAGACCATTTCAAAATTTTGATGTGCGTGCTGCCCGGAGATGGGCCTCTTACGTGTGCGATTACGCCCAAAAGCCAGCAACTGTCCACCCAGGACCATTGCGTGGTGGGAGCGCCATGTACCTTGGCAGTGGTATCCGCCTGACAACACAGGTCCCCGCATAGCCGAATGCCAGAAGGACATATTATTATTAATTATTTTTTATTTTTTTCTCTATATTTAGTGCTCTGTACACGCTATGGGGTACTTGCTATTGCGGGTGACTGGAGGAAGGGAGTCTTAGTGCTCATTGCCTCAGTCATCCCGTATTAGGCATCATCCAACATCGGACCCCGGGCAGCACCTGCTATGACCAGGTGGGTATTGCCTTGGCTGCTTGGTTCGGCTACAGAGACCCCTGATCGGAGTGGGTGGCATTCGGGGAGGAAGCTATCGGGCATGGCTTCCAAACAAAGTCGGCTGTCTCAAGGTGGTCCCCCACCTAAGTCTTTAACTTTTGCTTCCCTGAGAGGTTCAACTCCCTGGGAACATGCGCAGCGTGAAGGAATGGGATCCAGCTTCCCTAGGTTTCTGGTCGCTACCAGAACCGATGGGCAGGATTTTAAGCTGGTGTAGTCGATCCTGTTTAGTAGGCACATCGAAGGCGTCTATGGCGAACTGGAGGAACTTAAGAAAACGGTAGTTTGCTTCTAAAGACTCGTACAGCACTGCAAGCTGATCAGTTGCTTAAGCACGAGCACTTTGGCGAAATCCCCGTCAAAGTGGAGTAGCATAAGTCCTTGAACCTGGTTCGTGGAGTCATCTTTCACCGCGACCTTATTTTGAACACTGACGACGAGTTGATGGAAGACATGAAGAACCGTGGCATGAGACACATCCGGCGCATTACGCTCAAGGTCAACGGTGAAGACGTTGCTACTGGTGCCTTCATTGTCTCTTTCAAGTTGTCAGTGTTACCAGAGAAAGTCAAGGTAACAACTTATCGTTGCGATGTGAGGCCGTACATCCCGCCTCCTATGCGATGCTATCAATGCCAGCGATTCGGACATACGGTATCTCGCTGTTCAAATCAGGCCGTATGTGGTACATGTGGACGAGTAGCTCACGGCGCGGAGGAGTACACAACTCCATACAAATGCACTAACTGCTCCGGTTTTCATTCTCCTCGGGATCGGAATTGTCCGACATACCTGAGTGAGAAGAAGATCCAGGAGATGAAGACCCTGGATGGTCTTTCCTACCAGGAAGCGCGCCGTAAGTTTAATTCTACGAATACACCTGCCCGTACACTTGACTATATCTTGATAGCTCAGAGTCTTCCAGGTTCTTCATTTACAACCTCGACACCTGTCCAGATCGCTGCGCCCAAGGCGACTGTTGCTGCTCCCAGCAACGTCGCAAATAGTCAAAGCTCCAAGGAAGGGACCACCCCACCTTCGACCAACCAGAAGACTAAGGCCCCCCGCCCCCCAGGAGGTCGACGAAAGTCGTGCCCCAGCCGGCGGAGGCGGCATCGTTGACCAGGGCTGGGAAACCATCTCCCAGCCCGTCTAAACCTGAAGAGAACAAGGGGAAGAAGAGCGCCCGTCCTGAGCATTCTCGGACTTCCCCTGCGAAGGAGAAGTCGTGCCCCCCCATCTGGGGGGTATGAGTCTCCGCCACGAGGCACTCCTGCTCCCAAACCTGCGCACTCTCCTCGTAGGGGACCTACTCGCCCCCTAACAGCGTCGAAGTTCTGGGCGGCACCCCTGCCATCTTTTGATGACGGGATGGATGTCGCACTGTCCTCTACATCTACGGATGTAGAAGTAGATAGTGTTTAGGCTTACGAGCATTTTGTCACTCATAACCTAACACTCCTTTTATAGTCCACACTATGGCACTGTTACAGTGGAATTGTAACGGTTATGACAAGCATCTTGCTGAGTTACGTCAGCTCATTAGTGAGTACGCAGTGAGTATAATATATATTCAGGAGACCAACTTCAGACCTGATCATTATACGGTCTTGAGAAATTTCAGACAATACTCGACAGAACGGTACTATGCTCACTGGGCTTCTGGTGGTGTAGGCATTTTTGTCCGTTCTGACACCTACAGCGAAGAGGTTCCATTAAGAACCCCACTTGAGGCTGTCGCTGTTCGCGTTCCGCTGCCTGTCATAGCAACAGTGTGTAATGTTTATCTTCCACCCGGCCAGCATCTGAACATAAATGATGTCGTTGATCTTATAGCTCAGCTTCCACCACCCTTCCTCTTATTGGGCAATTTTAACGCCCATCACCCCATATGGGCCTCTGAGACGCCTTGCCCCCGAGGAAGAGAGCTGGAAGCACTATTAACAGATCTGGATTTATGTATTTTGAACACACGGGAACCAACTCACTTTAGTGTACGCTACGGCACATATTCTCGCATAGACGTAAGTCTATGCAGCCGAACGTTGGTTCCACTGTTTCGGTGGAATGAACACGATCTCTGTGACAGTGACCATTTTCCCATCATCCTTACTTTGTTGAAACATAAATCCATCGAGGCTCCCCCTCGATGGCGCCTCGATGGATTCTTAAACATGCTGATTGGCCAAAGTACACATCACTAGCTGCCTTTAACGATGATATCAGGCGAACTGTCGGCGAGGAAATAACTTACGTCACCCGAGTTATTCTTGCTGCTGCTGAGGAGTCCATTCCGTTTTTCTCGCGGACTCCTCGCCGAAAACTGGTTCCTTGGTGGAACGATGAAATAGCAGCAGCCATCAAAGAACGCCGTCGCGCTCATAAGCATTACCGTAGACAGCCTACTGGGGCCAACTTGGTAACATTTAAGAAACTCCGCGCTAAGGCGCGAGTTCTTATTCGACAAAGTAAGAAGGCTTCATGGGAGAGATATGTGTCGTCTTTGACGTCACATACTCCATCATCCCAAGTGTGGACTAAGCTTCGACGGATTTCGGGTATCTAAGGATCATCTTCTGTACCGGGAATTTCCATTGCAGGTAATATCGTCACTGAACCTGTCCTGATTGCTGACCATCTCGCTAGTCATTTCGCAGATGTATCTGGCTTCGGGAATTACCATCCTGATTTCCTCACTCTGAAGCGGGAGGCGGAACGTCATCACCTTAGTTTTGCCTCTCAAGCTTCAGAGGACTACAACATGCCCTTTACCAAGTGGGAACTACGCAGCGCCCTAGCGCTTTGCAAGGACACGTCTCCTGGACCGGACAACATCCATAACCAGATGTGAAACACCTTAGTGATGATAGTCTATTATATCGCCTTCGTGTGTTCAACCGAATCTGGACAGAGGGTGCTTTTCCGTCTCAGTGGCGAGAGGGCATAGTCATTCCTGTCCTCAAGCCTGACAAAGATCCTAAGTATGCAGGAAGTTACAGACCGATTTGCCCTACAAACTGCCTGTGTAAGCTGTTTGAGAGGATGGTAAATCGCCGACTCGTGTGGTGTCTGGAGAAACAAGGACTCTTGTCCGAGTACCAATGTGGATTTCGAGCCGCTCGATCCACCACCGACCACTTGGTACGCCTGGAGAGTTCTATCCTGGATGCGTTTCTCCGCAAACTGCACTTGGTAGCTGTTTTCTTTGACTTAGAGAAAGCCTATGACACCACATGGCGATATGGTATCCTTTCAGTCCTGCATCAATGGAGATTCCGAGGTAACTTGCCGGCGTTTATTGCGAATTTCTTGTCCCTCCGTCTATTCCGTGTCCGAGTAGGGAGGACATATTCGCAATACCATGTTCAAGAAAATGGAGTACCACAGGGATCGGTCCTTAGTGTCACTCTGTTCGTGATTGCCATAAACAGTATTGTTGCTGCTGCTGGTCCAGCAGTTATACCGTAGCTACATGTGGATGATTTTGCTCTGCACTATATCCCGCGTAATATGGCAGTCGCAGAGCGACAATTACAACAAGCTATTAGGAGGGTGGAGCAGTGGACCTTCGAACATGGCTTTCGGTTTTCTGCCGCAAAGACTTCTGTTGTCCACTTTTGTCGTCAACGTACTCTTCACCCTCATCCGGAGCTTTATTTAGGAAATGTCGTTCTTCCCGTTGTTGACACTTACCGATTTCTTTGGCTCCTTTTCGATAGTAAATTATCGTGGGAGCCACACGTGCGGCAGCTAAAAGTGCAATGCACCAAGAGGCTTAATCTCTTGAAGTTTCTTAGCAGCACTAATTGGTGAGCGGATCGCACGATGCTCCTGCGATTCTATCGGGCACACATTTTATCCCGGTTAGACTACGGCAGTGCAGCATATGGCTCCGCAAGACCAAGCTTTCTTGCGAAGCTGAACAGTATCCACCACAGCGGGGTTTCGAACAAGCCCCATCGCTAGCCTGCTCGCTGAGTCTGGTGTGCCGCCTTTACACCTGAGGCGCCAGCAACTTCTACTTACGTATGCTGCAAATTTGCGACAGATGCCACTTCATCCAAGCTATCCTTGCGTGTTCAACAATGGTAACCGTTTGTTGTACGCTGCTTGTCCTCGTGCGACGCGGCCAGATGGGATACGCTTGGATAGCAGTTATGAATTGTTTGACGTACCTTCGATTCCTTGCCTGGTCAGACAACCAAGTGGGGTACCTCCGTGGGTTGTACGACGACCTGAAATCATCCTGGATTTGCACACTGGCCCGAAAGGAGACATGGACCCTTCGATTTATCGGAGGCTCTACCTGTCCGTTGTTGGCCGCTATCCAGGTTCAGTCGTTGTTTACACGGATGGTTCAAGGACAGATACGCAGGTGGGCTGTGCGTTCGTTGTCGGAAATGATCGGTTTCTTTTTGCTCTCCCGGAAACCTGTAGTGTGTACACAGCAGAGCTTTATGCTATCTGTGGAGCTCTGCGGTACGCACTGTACAATGAGTGCCGACACTTTCTTGTGTGTACTGACTCCTTGAGCTCGCTCCAGTCTATTGCTACCCGTTTCCCTCGGCACCCTCTGGTACAGCGGATCCAGGACCTGCTGGCCGGGTGTTCGGATGCCGGCACCAGAATCACGTTTGTGTGGCTCCCCAGCCACATGGGCATAGAGGGGAAACGAGTTAGCAGATCAGGCTGCCAAGGAGGCAGTTACATTGCCCCTGCTGCCTTTCAAGGTTCCAGCAAGTGATATTCGCTCTCAGCTGAGACATCTGGTCATGTCTCATTGGGGGATGGAGTGGCAGGCAATTCCACTTCCCAATAAGCTGAGAGCGATAAAAGGAACAACGAAGGTATGGAGGACTTCCCTTCGGGCTTCGCGGAGGGAAGCCGTGGTATTATGTCGCCTTCGGATCGGCCACGGTATCTTGACGCACTCCCATCTACTGAAAGGTAAACCCCCTCCGGTGTGTACCTGCGGCGACCATCTTACCGTGGTACACATCCTTACAGAGTGTGTGGACCTGGTCGATCTGCGCCGTAGTCTTCACCTTCCGACTGCAATCCCCCTTATCTTGCGAGATGACGAGCAGTCAGCAGACCTCGTCATCCGCTTTATGAGGGATAGTGGTCTGTTTTATCGTGTGTAATGTGTTTTGTGCTAGTGTATTTGTGTCATTTGCGCTTTTATCCTATTGACTTGATTTTAGTTTGTGTTGCGCATTTTAATGTGTTATTTTAATGTCTAACGTAAATTATGTATATACATTTGTACTACCAGGCAATGCCTTACTCCTTTGTCTCCTATATTTTCTCTTATTTTATCCCAAAATAAGGCATTGCGAATTAGATCCACTGATTCTTTTAATCTCATACTCATTTTTCATCACTTTTTTTAAAACTCTTGTCAGTGGATGTGTTTTAAAATTTTAACTGTCACATATCATGTCGTCCATCTCGTTTCATTAGTTGCCGATGACCTTCGATGTTAGGCCCCTTTAAACAACAAGCATCATCATCATCATGAATCCCTCCCTGCCACTTTATATCTTTCAGCAGATGATCAATGTGAACTACAAACCGCAAAGGCGAAATATTACAGCCTTGCCTAAACCCTGAGTACCCTGAACCAAGAACTCATTCTACCATCAATTCTGACTGCAGCCCAATTGTCAACATAAATGCCTTTGATTGATTTTAATAATTTACCCTTAATTCCATAGTCCCCCACTATGGCAAACATCTTTTCCCATGGTATCCTGTCAATATGTTTTCTCTAGATCTACAAAACATAAACACAACTGTCTAATCATCTCTTAACGTTTTTCAATTACCTGACGCATGCTGAAAATCTAATCCTGACAGCCCCTCTGTGGTCTGAAACACACTGGTTTTCATCCAACTTCCTCTCAATCACTGATCGCATCCTCCCTTCCAAGATGCCAGTGAATACTCTGCCTGGTATACTAATCAATGAGATACCTCCATTGTTGTTGCAATCCTTCCTGTTCCCTTGCTTATAGATAGGTGCAGTTACTGCTTTTGTCCAATCTGAAGGTACCTTACAAACATTCCATGCTAATCTTACTACTCTGTGAAGCCATTTCATCCGTGCCTTCCCACTATACTTCACCATTTCAGGTCTAATTTCATTTATTCATGCTGCTTTATGACAATGGAGTTTATTTACCATCCTTTCCACTTCCTCAAGCGTAATTTCACCAACATCATCCCCATGAGGTTGGTTGTTTGCAGCACCACCAGGAAGATTTCCTTTTATGTTGAGAAGATTTTCAATATGCCATATTCATGCGAATAATCCCCGCCGTCGAATTATCACCGCACCCCAATTTTAGGAAGGTTCATTTTGAAAAAAAATTAATGAACTAAAATTCCTTGCATTGAAAGAGTAACATAGGCATAAACAAACATTTCATATCACTCCGCGCGGTCCACGTGGTCATTACACGCAAATATGAACGTGTAAATTTACAGATATAGCCGCTTTGCCTGAACATGTTTGAGAAATACATTATCACTGCTATAAAATCTATTTGTCATGAAAATTATCAAGTAGGTGTAGGTATTTCATAGATCTGAACTTGCAGTAGGCTCGATTCCCTGTAGATCGAAAGATTTGTTGTCTCTTGTATCACTAGTATCCTCTCCTAAATTACTTAAAAATTCATTGCGCTCCACGTCTTTCCACACATGGTCTTTTTTTTTTTTTACACGCATATTAACACTACTGGTGGAGGATAATTACTTTTCGTGCAATGTAAACAGTTGGAACAGACACACTGGCAAACTCAGATGTTAGTTTTGCGATATGGTAAAACCTCATTAATTTGAAGGCGTTGGGATGCAAAAATCGGAGTTCAAATTACTGTACATGATTTCGAATTAACCGCCAACTCGTACTTTAGAAATGCCAAACCTTGCAGCGTCAAAAAATATTATAAGATCCGTTACTGCGTGCAGTTAACATTGATTCACAGTTTAAACCTTTCAAATACAGTGGGAAAGAACTATTTCCAAAATCCAACAAGGTGCATTTACAGTATTCAAATAATGTACTTGGATAACTCACTGACAAACATAACCTCACGCAACGAAAGAAAAAAAGGAAAAAAGTTATTCAAAGACGAGAAGTCTATGCTGGCTCCCATGTGCAAGTACTTTATTCAATGAATTACAGTATTGTATGCATTTTTAGATGCCTTGTATTTGCACAGAAACTACCCTATGCCCTTAAAACATCGTGGCTTATTGAACTTTCCTATGACGAGGGGAGAAATTCTTTCGCTTCTGACTGCATTGCAACACAGTACAGTGACCCCATCTCCTTTTAAAAAGTCTGTTTGGGCTAGGCATAAAAAAGGCAGTGCAGTTTCATTGACATTGACAATATTGTTCGTTGCGTACGAATTGATTATAATTATGAGCCACGCTTTTCCGCCAACTGTCGTCAATGAGAATCATCAGGGTTTGCGGATTCTGCTTCTTCTCACACTGCCTGTTACGTGATAACTGTGAAGTTCCTTAAAACGCTGAACACAAAAGAATTACGATTTCACTCAAACTTAGCAGCTATGAAACGAACTGTCAACTCACCAAAGTGAGTGAAAGTGTGAAAAGCTACCCCTGTACATTACGGAAGATGCATTCTATCGTTGCTCAGAGAAATTTTGAATTTAAATTACTGTGTATTTTTTAAATGTAAAGGCAGTTCTAAATTAAAAGTCTGAATTATTTTTCTCCATCTGCGGATACACAAAGCACAACTGTACACCCAATATCGAAAGCTAGGTGAGCCAGGAGCATGTTTCCAACATTGACGCAAATAAAACTCGCACCCCAATTTCGTGCCTCAGTATGTAAAAAGAAAAAAAACATGCGGGAATTATTTGCATAAATACGGTATTCCGTCCACCTGTCCATTGATTCCCTGGGATCTCATGAGTTCACCTGAATTATCCAAAACACTGTTCATTTCCTTTTTCCCCTCCCTTACTAAGATTCTTTGTTACTGTCCAGAAACCTGGTTTCCCTGCTGCCTGATCTAGCCTTTCCAGATTATTACCAAAATTTTCCCATGACTTCTTTTTGGATTCAACAGCTATTTGTTTCACTCTGTTTTGTTCATCTACGTACAATTCCCTGTCTGCATCGGCGCGCTTGTTTGGAGCTATTTCTGATAAGCCTTCTTTTTATGTTTACAAGCTGCTCTCACTTCATCATTCCACCAAGATGTTAGCTTTTTCCCATCCTTACACACAATTGTTCCTAGGCATTCCCTTGCTGTTTCTACTACAGCATCCCTGTATGCCACCCATTCTATTTCTATATCCTGAACTTGCTTACTGTCCAATGTTTGAAACTTCTCACTAATCACATCCATGTACTTCTGTCTAATTTTCTTGTCCTGGAGATTTTCTACCCTTATTCGTTTGCAGACAGATTTCACTTTCTCTATACTAGGCCTAGAGATACTTAGTTCACTACAGATGAGATAGTGGTCTGTATCATCGAAAAATCACCAATAAACCCGTACATTCCTAACAGACTTCCTGAATTCGAAGTCGGTTAAGATATAGTCTATTATGGATCTGGTACCCCTAGCCTCCCATGTGTAGCGGTGAATAACCTTATGCTTGAAGAATGTATTTGCAACTGCTAAACCCATACTAGCACAGAAGTCCAGCAAATGCTTCCCATTCCCATTAGCTTCCATATCTTCCCCACGTTTGCCAATCACCCTTTCATATCGTTCAGCTCTATTTCCAACTTTCACATTGAAATCGCCCATTAGCACTATCCTATCCTTGCTGTTGACCCTGACTATGAAGACTATGAAGTCACTCAACGGTTCATAAAACTTGTCAACTTCATCCTCATCTGCACCTTGACATGGTGAATACGCTGATACAGTTCTTGTCTTAATTCCTCCAACTGCCAAATCTACCCACATCATTCGCTCATTTACGTGCCTAACAGAAACTACAGTATGTTGCTTGCAATTGTATTCCTGATAAACAGCCCTTCCCCACCCTCTGCCCTTCCCTTTTAACAACCGTCAAGTACACTTTATAATCTCCTATCTCTTCTTCACTTCCCTTACCCGAATATCACTTACTCGTAGCTCATCCAGATACATCCTCTTTGCTGATTCTGCCAGTTCTACTTTCTTTCTTCCATAAGCCCCCTTAATATTGATAGATCTCTGTCGAATTCCATTTTGTTCGCCAAGTTGTTTCCAAGGAGATCCTCGCGTACCAAATGTGAGTGGGACTCCATTACTCCCATAGGTCCGAGGCTTGCTTAAAATGTTCTGAGCTTGGTAAATTCATGAAGCAGGATGCTACCCTACTTACACATAGTCCAAGTGAGGATCTCTCCTCTGACGGGTTAGGGACTACTGGTGGATTGTATAGTCCTAGCTGCCTGAGCACAAGTGAGGGTCATGACTCAGAATAACCAATAATATAAATATGCTGTTGGAAGAGGCTTCCAATTTATATTTATGTAGGAAGGTCATAAAAAAGGGTCCGGAGAAACATTCCATACGTCTCCCTCCCGTCGGCTTCACCCCCCATGACATTCCCTATATTTTGTCCTCTGTTTTGCCTCTTTTGCCTCCTGCTCCTCTCACAGCCATAAACACACACACACTCAATCAGCTGACAACGTAAGGGAAGAAGTAAACATAGCGGGACCGACTGGGAGGTAAGCATTTTCATTGTTCCTTCGACACTTCACCACTGTATATTTACAGTAAAACGTCGTTAATTCGAAGTCGTTGCGACTCAAAAATCGGACTTCGAATTACGTGATTTCGAATTAACCGCCAATTCGCAATTCAGAAGTACCAACCCTTGCCGCGTTACAAAATATTCTAAGGCCCGTTATAGCATGCAGTTAACCTTGATTCACAGTTTATACCTTTCAAATGCCATGAAAAAAGAACTATTTCCTAAATGTATCCAAGAAGGTGCAATTACAGTATTCAAATAATGCACTCGGATATCTCACTGGTAAACATAACCTTACGCATCGAAAGAAAGAAAAAAAAACGATTCAAAGACGAGGAGAAATTTATGCTGGCTCCCATGTGCAAGTGCTTTATTAATTGGATTACTATACAGTATGCATTTTAGATGCCTTGTATTTACACAGAAAGTAACCGATGCTCTTAAAATCGAACTTTCCTATGACTATCCCCGGACGATTTCCCGCCATGGCACTTATTCTCGCACTTCAGAAATGTAAACACTTGCAGCGTCACAAAGTATTCTAAGACCCATTAATACATGCAATCACCTCGATTCACAGTTTAAACCTTTCAAATGCCATGGAAAAAACGATTTCCGAAATGTATCCAACAAGGTGCATTTACAATGTTCAAATAATGCACTTGGATAAATCACTGACAAACATAACCTCACGCAACGAAAGAAAAAAATCGCACAATTCAAAGACGAGGATAAATTATGCCGGTTCCCGTGTGCAAATGCATATTTATTGGATTTCTGTACTGTTTGCATTTTTAGATGCTTTGTACTGGCATGGAAAGTGCCCGACGCCCTTAAAACATTGTAGCTTATCGAATTCTCCTATGGCGAGGCGATAAAGTATCTCGCATCCATGTGCACTACTATGACCCCCATCCCTCACCCTTGTACGATTTCCCGGCTGGCAATTTCTCCTTTAAAACCATAAAACCGTTTGGGCTCGCATTAAAATAAAGCAATGCAGTTTCACCGGCAATGAAAATATTGTTCGGTGCGTACGAATTTATTATATGAGCCACGTTTTTTCGTCAACTGTTGGTATCGCCAGTGTTCGCGGATTCTGTTTTCCCGCACACTGCCTTTTGCGTGATATTACGGCGTTCCTTAAAAGGTTGAATACAAAAGAATTCCGATTTCATTCAACTTAGCAATCATGAAGCGCACTGTAGACCCACCGAAGTGAGTGTTAGGCCGCGTGCACACCGAGCGCGCTTCGCATAGTGTGTCGCGTGTTGCTCAACGCTAAGCGTAACCAGTGCTTTGTTCCTAAGCCAGGTGTTCACACCGTCCGCGCTCTGCTGCGCTCAACGCCTACCTTACAGCTAAGCGAAGCGCCAGACAACACGCAGTGTTGGTTAATTGCTTAGCGTTACCTAGCTGGTTCTGCAGCTATGAAAGAAGAAATTATTCATGCAGTGTTTCAAAGAGAAGAAATATGGAACACAAGACAAAAAAACTATAAAAATGCAACTGTTTTGCAAAATAAGTGGACTTACGTATCTACAACAGTTTTATCGCATTCCTACAGTAAACATATACAGTAATATTACTTCTACTGTCACACTTTACTGGGCTTAACATTGTGACAAGATGAAATTGCGTATGGGCTTTAGTGTCGGAAGTGTCCGAGGAGAAGTTTGACTTGCCAGGTGCAGGTCTTTTGAATTGACTCCCGTAGGTGACCTGCGTCGTGATGAGGATGAAATGATTATGAATACACACATACACCCAGCCCCTGTGCCAATGGAATTTACTAATTATGATTACAATTCCCGACGCTGCCGAGAATCAAGCCCGGGACTCCTGTGACCAAAGGCTAGTACGGTAACCATTTAGCCATGTAGCCGGACACTTTGTGACAAAGTGCATAGAATCTATAATTTTGCAAATGGAGGGTGGTAACGTGAAGAATATCACTCTGCAGGCTAGGAGTGGGCTTGGAAGTAAATATAATATTTCACACATTTACTTCACTTTTGTTACGATGATAAATTGTGTATGCTAATTGTAACAGTATTGTAAAATACTATTTATAATTATTAGATAAAGAGCGTGATTTAGCCGGAAATTTAATTTCCACGTATTTGCTGCACGGTGCTCCTGGACAATTGGGAAAATTGAATTTCTCCCAATACTTCTCTGCTACTTGTCGCCACATTTCAGTTGTAGGGTTTGGAAGGTCAAACGTATTTTTTTGTCATTCTTATAAAATTTATCACGATAAAGTCTTGCATCTCTGCACAAACGATGGAATTCTCCGAAAGTAATTCGTTCTTCATTAAATTCATGAATCTGCTTTCGATTCTTCTTTCTAATTTTTAATTTTAGGTAACTGTTATCCATCAGTAAACTGTTTCTAGTGTACTTGGATAATGGCATTAGTTTGTGACGACCCTGAAACGCCTCGCGCCAAACTAAGCTGAGAGCACGGCGTAGAGTTCTCGGTGTGAACAGCAAGCACGCCTGGCGCTATGCATAGCATTTCACGCTACACGCGACACACTATGCGAAGCGCGCTCGGTGTGAACGCGGCCTATATGCGGAAAGCTACCCCTCCACGTTCCGGAACGCGTGTTCTATTATGACGCGCAGCGGATAAATTTCGAGTTGAAATTACTCTGTAACGTACTATTGTTTTAAAATGTAAAGGCAGTTTCGAATTAAAAGTCTGAATTTCGGTAATGGGGCCGACATTGCACTTCGAATTACGAATTATCCGTATTTCGAATTAAACAATTGAAATAACATGCAAAACTGTATCTCATGTTTCCGGGAACGAGAGCTTCTTCGAATTAGGCGGGATTTTGAATTAACCGATTTCAAATTATCGAGGTTCGAGAAACATTCCATACGTCTCCCTCCCGTCGGCTTCACCCCCCATGACATTCCCTATATTTTGTCCTCTGTTTTGCCTCTTTTGCCTCCTGCTCCTCTCACAGCCATAAACACACACACTCAATCAGCTGACAACGTAAGGGAAGAAGTAAACATAGCGGGACCGACTGGGAGGTAAGCATTTTCATTGTTCCTTCAACACTTCACCACTGTATATTTATATGGTTTTTTCTTTATTTCCTATTTAAAAATAATGTTCATTTCTTTTGTTACAGACTCCATTCAGTATCTTAAAACTTTATAACTAAAACTTAACCTCAACTTCGGTTACTCTTTAGGAGTTTTCCCCGATCATCGTATTTTAAATTTTAAGTCTATCCTCAAGATATTAAAAGTACATAATTCGCCAGCTTTTGAAAAAAAAAAAAAAAAAGGTCCCTTTCATCAGACTTTTTATCTCAAACTTGAACATTGACTTGCTGAGGTTTTAATGCAACATGAAAGAACATTTTATCTTATCATCATCATCATCATCATCATCATCATCATCATCATCATCATCATCATGAACATCATAAGTGTTTCATATTTTGTTTGTGCCAATTTTTGCATCCTTTTTAGCTGAAGATGTTCTATTTTAAATACATGTACTACTAGCAAGATACCCGTGCTTCGCTACGGTATTATACTGAAATTTATAATTGAATGCTTATTGTTTTATATATAACCCGCCGATATTCACGATCTGACTCATTTTCTGAGAGATTACGGCAACATTCCTCCCATTTTTCAATCTTTTTTCCAGCAATCGATTTCGTACTTCCCGGGCTAGGTCCAGGTATTCCACCTGGTCAGTTGGGTCCCTAAATCTGTGCCATCTTTTCCTATAAGCATTTTTAATGTGGATCAAATCCTTGAGGAGATCTGGAGTGGTGTCGTCTTGGGTGCCTTGGCGGTACTGAGCCTGCGGCCGGACTGCATTCGTAGTCATTACCCGTCCAAGACCCATTTCCAGTGCGGTCTGCACATTTTGACGACGGTCCAGAACTTTATTATTAATATTATTATTATTATTGATGTTCTGGACCTCTCAGCAAGATGCAAGACCGCTACTTAGCGGTAAATTACATCTGCGGCCTTTGTCATTGCTGACAATGTGACCAGCACCATTGTCACGTGTAGACAAGTGCGCAGGATTTCTGGCGATACGAATGACATACTTCTGTGCATTATTGACCTTATTATAGAGGTGAACAATTGCACGGTCAATCTCATTCCTATCGTTTATTTCAAATGTGTTTAGATTTTTATTTATATGACAGGAGAATCTACTGTAATCTAAGAAGGTTCTCCAAAGGAAATGATGGCTCTTGAAAACGAACCCAGGAAAGATAAAAAAATGATCGGTTTATGATCAGAATAAGTACATTGAAAATCCACAGCCTGTTTCCAGTCATTCAACCAGGTCAGGAATGGAATGAATAAGCCCCCAGCTAGCGGTGAGGATAGGAATTGTGCCAGCCGCCGAAGCCTGTAGCACTCCTCTGGGGCAATGATTAATGAAATGAAATGAAATGATATTGGAGAGTGTTGCTGGAATGAATGATGGTGGGGAAAACCGGAGTACCCAGAGAAAAACCTTTCCCGCCTCCACTTTGTCCAGCACAAATCTCACATGGAGTGACTGGGATTTGAGCCACGGAACCCAGCGGTGAGAGGCCGGCGCACTGCCGTCTGAGCCACGGAGGCTTCTTATAATTACATTATGAACAGTAAAATCAATTGGTCTCACTTCCTTTTTCACCCCACCGTGGTTAAGTTGATTTAACCCCCCCCCCCCCCCACCCTGAAAAAAAAGAAGGCCGGTTTCTTTATGTTGAAAGGAGATTCCAAATACCAATGTTCACGTGTGTTCCCCCCCTCCGCCTAAGTGAATTTTCTGGCAAAAAATATTTGTTTCTTTAATAGTAAGGGATCTTCTAAATACCGATTATGTTCAGTTTTTAAGATATGTGTCCTCATGAAATGAATTCAACTCCATTTCACACACGCCCTCAAAGATGATCCCCCCCCAAACACGTCGTTTTATTTTTAAAGAAGATCTAAGTACCAATGTTCACGTCTGCAACAACTTTAGTTTTTATTAGATGTAAGTATCCTCATACAATTAATTCAATTAATTTTTCAATTTTTTCACCTCCCCCCTCCCTTCATTGGATTTTCCGAGAATACCTGTTTCTTTACTTTAACAGGAGATTCCAAATACCAGTTTTTACGTCTGTAACATTTTACGTTTCTGAGATATACTGTAGATATAGTCTTTCTAAAAATTCACCCCAATTTTTCACAAAAATATAAACGTTTCTGTATTTTTAAAGGAGATCCCATACACTAATTGTTAGGTCTGTAATATCTTCAGTTTCTGAGATACCGTATAAGTATCCTCATTAAAGACATTCAGCTCCTTATTCACACTTTTCACCCCACCTATTGGGATTTACAGAAAGAAAGAAAAAAAAAAAAATACATGTTCTTTTATTTTTAAAGGAGATTCTAATAATATCAATTTTTACATCCGCAAACTTTTAAATTTATGAGATATAGATACAATCATTTTTAAAATACACCCCCGTTTTACCCCCCACTATTTGGATTTTCCAAAAACAAAAAAACACATGTTTCTTTATTTTTAAAGGAGATCCCAAATACCAATCTTCAGGTCTGTAACATCTTCAGTTTCTGAGATATAGGGATCCTTATTAAAGGCATTCAACCCTTTTTCACCCCACCTATTGGGATTTTTTGAAAACAAAAAAATACGTGCTTCTTTATTTTTAAAGGAGATTTTAAGTACCAATTTTTACACCTGTAAACTTTTAAAGTTTTGAGATGTAGATACACTCATTTTATAAATTGATCCCCCCTTTTCACCCCCTTAGTGACGGAATATACAAAAATCCTCCCTTAGCGAGCACCTACATGTTAATATGAATGTATCCCCAAAATTTCATTTCTCTATGTCCAATAGTTTTGGCTCGGCGATGATGAATCAGTCGGTCAGTCAGTCAGTCGGTCAGTCAGTCAGTCAGTCAGTCAGTCAGTCAGTCAGGACAAGTTATTTTATATATATAGATTTTAAATAATGTAATTAGATTTTAAGCTGGATTATGTTTCATAATAACATAGACTAGCAGTAAAAAGCAAATAAGTATTGGAAGGTGGGATTCTCCATTCAACCTAATCTTAGTTGAATACACTCACCAGCTAATTTATCCAATCATTCAGTCACGAGGCATTGTTCCGCTTCATTGCAAGTTAATTTTTGCAGTAACCCTCTAATTACATCACACCTTGTTTTTGCTGAGACTCTCGTAGTCAGAATTCTTACATCCATTTTGCTTGTTTTTCAACAATAGAACTTTGAGAAAAAAAACAGAAACTTTAACCACCTAATCAATATACAATATTATAATCTTAAAGGATTATTTATGGAACAAAAGTGGACATGTTTTGGCTCTTGGAGCCATCATCAGCACTCATGCACTTAAATAAGATTAAATAAGATTAAAAACACATTAGCATATAGATGTATGAATTGATTTTAACATAAATACATTTGAAAGGAAGATCATGATTGCAGTATTGGTACTTGAGACAGTTCGAAACAAAATGTTGGGGCTCATTGATAAAAAGTTCATTAAATCACCACAAAATGGCTAAATATGTGTACTAACCTCATTGATGAAAAGTTCATGAAATTACCACAAGATGGCTAAATATATAATATTAAGATTAAATACACCAAAGATGAGAACTTCACTCTTGAGCTACTGCTGGGCATCCATACAGTAATCTAGTTGAAAAGAATGTATTTCACCTACGCACTTTACATACTTTAGTAAGACCATCCCACTTCAAGCTCAGTGATGTCATCGATGTGTATACTGTTCAGTGAATGTGATTCGGTGTTATTTCATGTCTGTGTGCTATTTTGTGATATATATTAATCACATTCAGTCGAATCAAGTGAATGTAATTACTGCTTAAGTTAGATAAGGAAATGTAATACTGTATTGTAAGTTTGATAATGTTGTACCTGACTACCTTCCAGAATATCCTCTAAAGAGAATTTTGAGACATATTTAAAAGAAAATTGTTTTGTTTCTTCATGAGTGATGTGTAAAATTTTATTTCTGGTTGTTCTCAAATGGATATAAAATATTAATATTTTATTGAAGAACTTTTATTTCAGAACTGTTAAGAGGGTAATACAACCATTTCTTAGTACAATAGACCGCATTTATTCACTGTAGTACCTGCAAAGTTAATACTTAGATGTTGCACCTGCAGCACACACATATAGTTGTGGCATGACAGTCTCTTGTTTATTTCTTAGCTACTTCACCTATTACACTGACATCGGAGAACTTACTTCCAACAATCTGTTGCCAACTGCACAACCTGGAACCATGGTTGTGTGTGCGGCAGTATTCACCAAGTTTTCTTTACACCTTTTCTTTATTGGTACTGGGCGAGTTGGCCATGCGTGTAGAGGCGCGCGGCTGTGAGCTTGCATCCGGGAGATAGTAGGTTCGAATCCCACTATCGGCAGCCCTGAAAATGGTTTTCTGTGGTTTCCCATTTTCACACCAGGCAAATGCTGGGGCTGTACCTTAATTAAGGCCACGGCCGCTTCCTTCCAACTCCTAGGCCTTTCCTATCCCATCGTCGCCATAAGACCTATCTGTGTCAGTGCAACGTAAAGCCCCTAGCAAAAAAAAAAAAAAAAAAAGATTTCTTTATTGGTCTGCGCATGTCCTGGCTAGTGACAGAAATCCACATCAGGGACGTTTAGCAGAGAGCCTGTCAAGCCTGTCTGATGTCAACCATTGGCATGCATTGTTTAGGATTTTTTTGTTGTACAGTGGTTGATAAGTTGATAATTATAAGAATTGAAGAAAGATCCACCTATTCAATACAAATTAATGTTTGTTTGCCCAACCCTTATCCCGTTTCTCTGTGGGGTCAGGTATGAGGTGAGATGAATCTGTTGTGGTGGGTTTTTATGACCGGGTGTCCTTCCTGACGTTAACCTCATCAAAGGAGTTAATGAGATAAAATGAATGACATGATATATGATAGTAGGAAGGGAGAGGGTGAAACCCCATGCCGGCACATAGCTTACTCCTGTCAAATAACACTAAGGGGTCTACTCAAGGCTTAATGTCCCCATCCAACGGACAAATCAACATCATCATATGCTCTCACTCCAAGCACTGCGGAGAGATTTGGAATTTAATGCAGGCTTTTGGCACGCAATCTGGTGATTAGAAATTATATACCACTGCTTCCCCAACCCTGCTGGCCAACATTCTGATGGTGAAACTTTTTTCGACCAGTGGAACTCGAACCGACTAATCGCAGTGTCAGTCCATTTAGACTTCAATGCCTTAATGATCATGGTCACCAGGCAGGCTCAATACAAATTAATGTTTGATGTGAGTTATATACACCATGGGACTGTTTTAGACCCTTTAAGGGTTATCCTCGGCCATTACAACTAAAATTGACAATTTATATAGTGGGAATATAACACTTATTTGCTTAAAATGAACACTAAAACTACAGATATTATAAATTTTCAAAATAAAAATGTGGTTTACTCAGTCTTAACTATTAGAATTTGTTGGTCCTCTTGTTAAGCTTACGTCAATTTTTGATTTCATTGGGCTTAAAAGTGAATTGTATGTGATTGATTGAGATCCTGATATGAAAAAGAACAGGGTTTCTGAGCTGCATCAATATATGAAAGCAATGGAGCTTTCCACTGTGTTTCCTTAAACATTCAAACTGACAGGTTTAATAATGGCCATACCAGCAACTAGTGCTTCGGTAGGAAGATCTGTCTCCTGCTTGAGAAGAATAAAAAAATTATATTTGCAATGCCCAACATGAAGAGAGACTCTCAGCTCTGATGAACAATGAAGGCAAAATTTTGCAAAATCTACACTAGCTCTAAATGTTAGTTATTAAAGTATTGTTATTTTTACTATCTGCATGATCTTAACTATCCTAAATGCTGCTATATGCCCTTATTTATAGCTCTAATGAATTGGATAACATTATAATAATTTTATGTCTTTACGTCCCACTAACTACTTTTACGGTTTTTGGAGACGCTGAGGTGGTGGAATTTAGTCCTGCAGGAGTTCTTTTACATACTAGTAAATCTACCGAGAAATACCACCAGACTGAGCCAGGATCGAACCTGCAAAGTTGGGGTCAGAAGGCCAGCGTCTCAACCGTCTGATCCACTCAGCCCAGCTGAATGGTTAATGTAATTGCACTGACTATGTTACAGCATTAATGAAATTTAAAAAAATATTAATTATTTATTGTAAATGTACATTATTTTTGGTGTCTGTTCTGTATAGTATTTAACCTCTCAGCGTGGGAGGACTTTCACTACCTGGCTACCCTGTGCTGCGGGAAGAGTATAGTTCCAAGCATGCATGAATGCAGGCTTTTGGTTAATCGAGCATAACTGATAAACGGTTCAATGAATTTTACCCAAATTTTCAGTTTGTTATTAATGCATAAACACACATACAGCATAAGTTACCAGAATTACCTGAGGTCAGTGCAATGTTTTCAAATTGAACAAGGGAAATGGCTGAACCAAAAATAGAAGTAGCTAGTACCCAGTTTTTTGAGAAATAAGATCTCAAATATAGGTTTCTGTACTATGCTTATTAACATATGAATTGCAAAAACCACATACATTTCCTACACAGTAACTGGTACTCATTAATTTACCCTTGATCGGAACAGAAATAACATACCGTGTGACCGCATGTGATCTTGAGCATAAATATCTGCTTGTTTTACTACCATCTTCACAAATTTGGCAGTAAAAAAAAAAAAAAAAAAACTGAAAAATTTTCACAGAATATAAGCAATTCTTTGCAGTATTCTGCGGCCCATAATCTGTTGTGAACATTTCCCTTTGCCTTCTGTAATTATCTGTCTTCCCAAACAAACCCACCATCGATAACATCATGGATGATATTTTTCCGTATATCACAAGCAACATCACTGTCATAATCACTACTTTCACTCTCAGATTCTATATCCTCATTTAGCAAAATGAAACTTTCTGTATCATCATTTGCTAAAACGTCATTAATTTTCAAATCTGCAATCACAAAATAAATTTAGCTGCTATGGTGTCGACAACAGAACTTGTTGTGTTTTCAGACGTGATAATTATATCATATGTAATCGATGAAAACCCAATAGGAGGACACATCAGATGAAAGATCAATGCTTTGTCTGTAGATATATCTCATTACATTTGTAATAGTTCAAGAACTGTTTGCTATATAGAAACACAAAGCAGAAGCTGCTGTGCACGTGCAATGCAAGTCACTCTGCGACAGAGTGTGTTTGGGAGTCGGCGTGCAATGTACGGCACTCCACATTGAGCGGTTAAAATAATATGTTAGCTATACACTATAATTTGTAGAGAAATTTGGTTGGGAGATGTGGCAAGAACGACAAGATAAGCAAGACTAGAGTGGGGAGGGGAGTGTTGCCGGGCCTCTAGTGTGAAAACCAAACCCTGAATGTGCAATAGCAATGGAAGCAGAGTGTAGCAGTCGTGTTAGCAAGTTGGGTGGTAGGAAGTTCATCATAGCCAAAGTTCCATTGCATGTTGTTCTGCTGTTATTTTCATAGTTGCAAACACCACCAGCTGTGGCAGAGTAATGCGTTACATTTGCAGAAATAGTACAGTTATTTCCCAATACGTGCATCACGACACATTTCCGTGTTTTATACGTCTCTTCTCTTCAAGGAGCACCAGACATTCTTCTCCTCATTCCCCTCTCTAGCACGTCATCACCGGTGGCAAGCAAGCTGGCAGGGAGGAAAGTATGCACCTTCCCCTCTGCACGTGTTTGGTTCATGCTAGATATTCTGTCCTGGTAATATCATTTTATGTTTAGGTAACATTCTCAAGATTTTTTAGAAAATTAGCTAGATTACATACCCAGTCAAAACAGCAGGCTACGCCACAGACCTGTACCCAGTAGAGCCCTGGTTATGCAACTTAATTGGGGTTGATGCTACCTCAAACAACAAAAGTTTTCTTGGCGAGCACAAATGGATGTTCAGCGTCAGTGTTGACGGCAAAGGAATGTGCTCGCAAATTTTTACCTGTTTCTTTGAACCAAAGCCTGGGTAATCAACGTTTATTGGACACATTCTATTTTATGTAATTTAAAAGATAGGGATCACTTAAAAAAATTGAGGATGTACTGCAGGCTAGTGTATGAATCTCCTGTGACAAGAAAATGTAGTTTCTGCTAACCTGAAATTTTAAGAACATACACAATTCAGAATCCCTGAATGAAAAACTGAAAAAAGGAGTGAACTATAAATAGGTACAATTAAAGGAGAAACTATATTCCATTTTCCATACAAAAAATTGAATCATCATCTTCATTTCCCGTTTCCAGCTTCCCAGGTCGGCTTGTGAATCGAGGACCTCCATTGCTGCCTGTCTCAAAAATTTGAATGTGGTTCAAAAATATATGAGCTACAACAGTTCATTTAAAAATTAGTTTAAAAGTTAAGGGAAATAAAATGTACGATCCTATCTTGAGCCGAAATCGGGGAGCAAAGATACATTTCTTCTCTTGAAATTTTGTAACCTATTCTACTCAGTAAATTATGAAAATCAGTAGGCGACATCCTTGTAAATTTTTCATACTGACCACTATAATGCTCTGGAACTTCATGTCTAGCATTAATTCAGACTCGCTCCGTTTCGTGTACAGTTCAGCGTGCCAACACAGACAGGATTTCCTTTCCTTGTTTAAATAGACATATCTTAACTGCATCACTTGCTACCATCCTAGCAAGCAGTTTCTTTTTCAAAAGACATCCTTGCATGGAAACAACACACAAATTGATCCTACTCACGAGCAATGGCTCAAGCAGTGCTCACGAGAGGGTCAGACATTTAATTTTTCAGCCCAGCTCAGAGGTGCTCAGCTCGCAAGTCTGTATCCTCTTCAAGAAAGCATGGGTAGAGTGCACATAAAGATATGGGTCCTAAATGTTTGACAGCACCCTTCATTACTGGAGGATAGAATAACAATGATAGTGGTCATTGTTAGCAAATAGACTCTGTGAGAGGTAAAAGGAGTGGGGAGACACACATACAGAAGAATGAAAAAAAAGGGAGTAGTTATCTAATATTAAGGCCAGATGCTTCCCTAGACAAGAGCACCAGCTGATGTCCAAATTCAGAATCTCTGAAGGTGAGAGGGTGGGAAATCGGGGTAAATGTTTGAGGACATTTTTAAAACTATAGAGTCATCAAATGTGGTTTGATGGTGCTGGGTATAAATGAACAAGAAGATCCATGTTAGTGGGATACTCTGGTGGCCACATACTTGTTTGGGTAGTGTGTTGGTAGTTAAGCCAGTGTGGAAAGCTGGACGGAGACTACTTGAAGCTGTTAGATGATGTTGAAGTGCAGTTATGATGACCTTGCTTGGAGTAAGACTTGTTGGTGAAAGTGGTGTGTGCTATATGTAAACAGCAGGTCTTACAATGGCTGTGTTCACAGGGGAAAATGCCAGAAGCAAGTAAAGGGTCATATGGTTGACAGCAAGTGAGAATGTTTTTGAGGTTAGGTGGGTGCCTGAAAATCACTGTGGGGCTGTTTGGAAGAACAACCCAGTTGTAGGTGAAGAAAAGAGAAGACTATGCTTATTTTAAAATGTGATTGATTTTGTGTAGACTAGATGATATTTGGTTTTGAAGGGTACGGGGTTAGGTTGCTTAGGGAGTCTGTCCCGATAGTTCATAGCCTGGGAGATCTAGTGGTCAACCAATGGGGTGCAATAAGAGCATTCCACAGGCTGTAGGTGGCTTTAGAAGTTGAACAAATGAGTTTCCTCTGGATGGAAAGTCTGAATGGTAGAGATCATTTTGTGTGATATGTCTGAAAACTGTTGTAATGGAGATACTGCCGAAGGTTGGTGGGTTTGATGTGTACAGAGGTGTTGATGCTGCCATACTGGAGGTGGAGGTCAGTGTCAAGGGAAGTGAGAGATGTGGGGGAGATTTGTCAAGTAAAATGGACACTGTAATTAGACACTAGTCTTTGCTTAACAACCCTTATATTATCTGTAAACTCTCAAACTATTGTCGGTATACTGTCGTTTGATATAGTGTATGCTGTCCAATAGATATAATGTAAGTTTCTAGACTCAATCTATGTTTCAATTGAACCCTTGTACATAGGTGGGTGTTTTCTGTATACAAGACCTCTCTTGTTGGTCAGCTTTATGAGAGCGAAGTTTGCACAGATCTGTTGTAGACAAGACATACAGCAAGCAACTTTGAAGAGTTCAGGATTAATAAGATGAAACGGAAGGTTGTACATGGATGGTTCTGTAGGAAAGGTACAGAAATCAGAAACTACATTTTTTTAAACTCAGTTTTATTGTATAAATTAAGAGTCTCAGTCTATATCTCAGTTGGACTAACATAGATATAATACTGTAAAGCAGGAGTGTGCAACATTGCCCTTAGAACCTTCTGAATATTTAGAATATTAGCACTTGATAGAGCACATTCTTCAGCAGTAGTAGTAAACTGGCTTTTAATCACTGTAATATGAAAATATATTGCCAGGATAAGCCTACATTCCTGTTGTATATTGAAACAAATAGTTTTATGTGGTTCAATATCTCTCTGGAAAATGTCCTACAAACAAGATCTCCCTTGCATACCTACACTGTGCCTTGCAAATTAATTAATGTCTCTCTAAAGTCATTCAAGTTATTCATGGGAGTATATCAGGCTATGCGCATCTCTTTCCTATGGTGCCGACATTTAAAAGCGCAAGCAAGTAATGTTTCGTTTAGTTGCATTACCATCAGTTTTCCAGGAATCAACACCGCATGGTAAGTAATATTTTATTGTTTGTTGTTGATAAATTTGCCTGAGAAATTGACAGTGTTTTGGCCAGTAGCACACCCCTGCTAAAATGGAAGCTTAGATTACTATTAACAGAAGTCATGACTGAAATATTGAACTACTGCAGTTTTCCAACTCTAATCACCAAATTTTAAGCACTTGTGAGAAATCATCACACAAAACTTTAAAAATATTGGTCAAACAGTTTTTGAGCTATAAATTTCATTTAACATTGAAAATGCTCCTTGTGTCACAATTTATTTTATTTTTGAAGTTGAGTTTGGACAGCTGGTCCTTAACACATATTTAATTATTAGTTTATCTGGGTTTCGTATTCAGAAAGGAAATGTGGGAGGCACAAATTTTCAATTTTTTCATCCTTGTGTAATTGGTATTTTGAGAGGCAAAAAAAAAAAATTTAGTAATATTCACTTGACCATAAAAATGCACAGTAATTTTTATTGTAATTTGTATATATATATTAGAAGATCTCCTGAAAGTTCCACAGGAATATGAGAGAAAAGTGTGATGCAAGGAGCATTTTGTATATAACAAAGTGGTGAAAAATATGTGTGAGCAGCCACTGAAGGCATGGACTTGCTGTCTAAAAGCATGGCAACCCCACTTTAAAAATGGTGCTTGGAGCTTCAAAAGTGGTGTTAGGGTGAAAATAATTACCTTTTTTGTAGAATGAAGAATTTAAGAATATTTGAAGCCCAAAGCCAAAGAAATATATATTTTGAAGGAAATGCCCAAACTTTCAGCCATGACTCCCCTTAAGCACATCTAGATTTGGTTCTGTTTGTTTGCAGCATACAAAAAACGGGCTAGAATCGGCGTCCGCTTGCGGGTACTGCAGCCGTGTATTTTGTAAGACTAGCAAAATTATATGTTGCAAACTGTTATTTTAAGTAAGACAGCCGCTTATGAACGTAGAACAGGAACACAAAGAACAACAGTATCAAACATACAGACAAACACATTTATAAATTAAGGCAGTGATCACAGCGAGAAACATCTAAATACTAGATCTATAATTATTTTTATCCTTGCTCCAAAAAAGTAAGCTTGGCTCAAAAAAGCACGCAACAAATCGAGATACAATGATGCAGCCCTGTCAACAAGGATGACTGGTGGTGAGAATTATGAAATAAGCTGAACATTATGAGAGATCCAGCCTCTCGAATGTGAACTTCAGCTGAGCAGACAGAAACCTTTCCTTCCATGATCGTGCAAGGGCAGAGTAAAGTGTAATTGAGGGGCGTCCCTCCACCAGACTAGGTGGTCTTGGTGCTTTCTTGTAGAGAGAGATAAGAATTCTTCTTCAAAGGTTTTCCTTCTTGATTAAGAGAGGATGTTTGCCCAGTTTTACTCACTCTTAAAATAATAATCACCACCGCTAGCACTAACAAACAAAAGTGTAAAAAATGTAAAATTTTCGTTCTCTTATTGAAGGGAAAAATAAGGGGAATGAAGACAGACCTCCTTCTCAAGGAGTTCTTACAGAAAATTAATATGAGATCCAATGAGAAGAGAGGTATCCTTCATAGTTATCTCTGAATCAGTGTCCATAGTTCCATCCTGCGCTGAAGTAAAACAAATTCATTTTACATGAAAATTCCTTCTTGTAGGCCTATCATGATGGTCCATTGTAAATAATATTAATAACTTATGTTCTCGGAAATGATTCCTGAGATTCGTGGAATGTATGCGAGAGGAGATAACTCCTGGTCCAGAGGCTAACACAACAGCTAGTTCAAGAGCGCAGTCAGCTTGAGAATTCCTAGCTTCCCCTCTTGGCGGGAGAAGATATGCTCTGACTCGGGTAGAACTCCCACCAGATACTTGTCGAGCACTTGGAGCATAGCGGCTCCGTGACCAATTCCATTGAAGGCCAGGGTGGCATCTCTTCCAGCATACTCCACCAGGATCTCCTCGCCACCAGGGTGCTGCAAACAACAAGAAATTTCATTAAGCCATAGGTAGGCATTCATCATGCAGAGGCAATACATTAATGCAGGGCTGACAAATTCAAGGCACGCAGTCACCATGGCGACAAAAATAAATATGTAGACGCCTAAAATTTTATTACTGTGACTAGGAAATTCCATTCTGAGGGCAACATATTTTTGGGATTTTTCCCACTCTAGAATTAATAATAACATGAAAGGTGACTAGATTCTGTGTATCTCGTAACCATTAGTTGAAGAAGTTACGGTCTCTCTAGGTGACAAATTTTCTCCGTGGCGTTAAGTTATTCATGTACTGCACTAGTCACTACTATGTAGTAAGTAATGTTCGGGATTTAGTACACAGATGAAACACAGTAATTGTAACATTCAGTAATGCTGGTGGCTCAAAACAACTGAAACGTTTAAAACGTACCAACTCGCAACTTGGCTACTAAGAAATTTTACTGCCTCCTAGATTTTTATCTAGTCTGCATTTATGTATCTGTGTCAAGTGAAAAGTGACACATCATTTGTAATTAAGCTAAGAATATTTTCTAAGATGCCTATTTGTTCCTGTACCTGCTAAACATACAGAGTAAAGTTAAAAAACTGTTTTGGGTCAAATTGTCACAAATAACAGACGTTTAATAGTGCCTATAAATGACCATTTTGACTATTAGCACCTATTGTGTGACATATACCTATATTCCACACAGTGGTGGGGTCTGCTTGTCGGCATATCCATCTCCATTTAAACCAATCCAAGGCATCCTTTGGAGTGGCGTTCACATATTCCATGTCAACCTTGATGTGATCCATCCACAGTCTTTGCGGTGTACCACACTGCCGCTAGTCTTCAGGCTCCAGACGTATGATTGTCCTTGCTACAGAGCTCTTCTTGCTGCATATGACGTGTCCATACCATCTAACTCTACCTTTGCGTAGCTTCTCTACAATTGGCACAATTTCCAGTCATCATCGGATGTCATCGTTCTTTGCATGGTTGAATCACATTAGTCCAAGACTCCATCAGAGAATTCTCATTTCCATACCATGTAGAACCTGCTCATGCTTAACTGTCAGTTGGCCAGCACTCCAATCTGTAGAGGGCGACTGGGCGCATTGTCGTTCTGTATAAGGCGTAGGGGTATCCGATGATCACACAGGGCCCCAGTCACCTGATGCCATTTCATCCAGACAGCGTTGAATAAGTTGTGGGCATCTGGAAGGCTGTCATCGTTGCTGCACATGAGGGAGCCAAGGTATTTAAATTGCTCCACTTTCTTCAACTCTTCTCCATTGATGCTGATGGCACCATTAGTTTGTTGGCCACATTCCATTTACTCTGTCATCTTGAGATTGGGTCGAAGCTCAAATTCGCCAGGCTGTTCTTTCCATTGCTCCATTTTTTCCTGGAGGCCTTCACATCAGAAAGATGTCATCAGCATGGGAGAGTGTCCCATGGTTTAGGGATTATCATTGTGCGGAATTTGCTTTCGAACAATTGAAATTATTCTGCAGGCAATTCATACTATTGAGAGATTAGGCAGTGCAAAGAGTATCCAAAGTCTTCCACATTGCTGGGAACATGTATGCAACACTGTTGGCTACATCAAAGGCCTGTGAAACCTAGAACTTTATATGTATGCTATGTATCTAGAAAATAAATAGTTGCCACTACTAAAATAAATCAATCTACAGTATAAACTCTCCAGACAAACTTCCAGAGGTTGATCACGGATGTTAGCCGAGTGTTTTGATATAAGGAATCCATGATCTCAGATGGCTTGTTACCTGGGGTATATTGTAACTTTGTTGTTAACTCACCTCTGAGAGGAAACTGGTGATATCGTAGACACGGTCATAGAGCACGATCCAACAGTCGGCAATGTTGTCGTGCCATGCTACCTCTTCTAGGGACACAATGGCTGGAGAGGATGTTTTCTTGGTAGGCTCACTGAGACGTAATGCCGTAACGGCAAGGCAGAGTGCATCGCCAGCCAGCGAGAGTAGACCGGCCTGTAGAGAGAACATACGTCACTTCTTTGCATCCCGTGGTGAAGTGAGGAAGAGGGGCAGAAGGTTGACAGATATTTTTCATTTAAAAAAAAAGGGAAATTTCTTGGAAAACTGACATTTCATACTATTTGAAATTCCTCATCCATAACACACTTATGCTATGAAAGAAAGTAAATTTCACGAAAATTATATTAGTGTTCAGGCCCAGTACATTTACCAAGGAATTGTATTTTTAATCAGGCTTCACTGAGATTGTCCCGGTTTTAAATTTATTAAACATAAAATGAATTAAATGGAACAGTGATCTGCAACTAGCCTGCATGTTGGCAATTTAACGAATTTGTGACTAATTTAATATTCTTTATTGGCAAAATGAATTAAACTGTTGTTTTATTTACATGAAAAATTATACGATGCCAATTTGGTAGTTAGTGGCAAGAATAAATTTTTGTTCACTGATAACTTAATAATTTAGTGCTTTTTTGCTATGGCCTAACGATTGTTTTACAAACTCGGTTCTCAACAGTGGCTGGCCTACACTTCTAATGAACATTTTGTTGATTGTATTAGCAGCTAGTGCTCAGTGGTAGATTCTGTCTGAATATTTTATTAAGTATGGTAGTATTATTTCCAAAAGTGACTTACTTTAAAAAAATCAAGATAACGGGGTGAAAAGCGCTATACATTTACCGTTGATTTAAATTAACAGCATCCGTTTCTAAAAAAATGTGTGCGAGAGTGGGCTATGCCACATTTTTTACTCGGTGGCCGGGCTTTGAAAGAAAATATTATAGTAACCCTATTCTTAATGTTAGTCTGTATCAATGAGATTATCGATATCACGTTCAAAATTTTGTTTTCCTGAGTGTTTGAAGTACATGAACAAGGTTAAACAAAACCAACAGACCGACATAAAATTGAAACCACAAACTCAGCAAACGAAATATTTGGATTTCTGCTTTCTCATCGTGTAGTCATTCAACTATCGATTCAAGTGCGAGCGATCGGTCGTCTGGTTGATCTGGTAATTTTTATGAAGTTTGCTATCGTAAAGGGAGAAAATTCGGGAGATATTAAGTTTCAGTCGGGAAACTATGCCACAAATCATTCACGTGTCGGGAAATCCCGCCAAAATCGAGAAATTGACAATCCTAGTTGGTTACCTACTGCTGGAATACACACCCTTTTAAGTCAGAAAATGCACAAGTCAATTTAATTTCAATGCTCCTAGGTGTTTCGTACAGAGTGTAAGTAACGTGCACGAACAATATTTTTCCACTTTTATTAACAAATGTCAATCCGTACCGTACCTGAGTAATACTGAATTAAAAGGGATACGCGCTGTTGATTACGTGGCGGGCAGTTGTTTGTCACTCCTCTCTGGGTCAGAGTATGCAATAAAGATAAATTTATCCAGCGATAGATTATACTTACACTTTGTCCCACTGATGAAGATGACATGGCTAAGCCAGCAGATGACTCTTCGTTGGTACTTAATGACGCAATCATGTTCAGCAGATCTGGAACAGAACAATAAAGATTAAGACCTATAACCTTTGTTCTCACGAATGGTAGACTAGTTCACGTTGTGGTCCGATACCCGAGAAGAGAGAAAATACATCTTCTGTGTCTGAAATTAACGTACTTTTCGTACAATGACCCATACGACCGTCACCTTGTGTTATACAAATAGGAAATGCACTTGTGCCTTTATCGATTTATTCACATTGGTATATTCTAGATTAGTAATAGAATGAGAACTTTACAGGTCATAATATTATCTGAAGATCATTTCTCTAGGCTATACTAGCCTTTAACTAACGTGGTGACTTATGTAAGACAGTAACAACGTGCTGTGGTCCAAGAGACCACTCATAATTTAGTGGTTATAATGTTAATAATTTCGGTCTTTTTAAATAAAGTTTTAGTATAAAAGGGAAACAAGTAACGAGCAATGAAAAAACCCACAAAATTATCACTTCGCAGTAAATACAGAAAGTAATGCTATTTCGAAAAAAAAAAAATGACACACCCAGAAAGTGAAATCTTTGTTTTACATGCTGATAAATTCCGCATGTTGTTATAGGGCCCATGCTTCAAGTGAAGCGTGAAGGTCCGAGAATGGGACAAATTGTGACCCGTAACTCCGGCGGAAGACTTGAATTTTGAACCAGTCTTTCCAAACTCCTTCAGCATCGGATGTCATGGTCAACCAAAGGAGGAACAAATTTTTCAGAGCAGTCATCACAATCGCTAGAATGTTACCGTATTCATCTGTCCAGCTGAACAGATCACCTTGAAAATTCTGATCTAGAACATTAACATCTATCATCTTCCCTGAACTTTAAGCTACCGGAAGACTGGACCCAATAATGAGCGGGGAAGGGCGTAAATAGTAACAATGAAGACAGTGCACGGTCTCAGGGACCGCACCACGTTAATTGAAGGCTTCGCATGGAAGCAATTTTGAATTTATGGTGATAGACTATATAAGATTTCAAGGTTTTTCTCTAAAGCCCTTCCGGCCGCCTACCGTTACGGTACCGGTACCTCACTCGTTTCTCCTCATGTGATCGAAACTTTAAAACCATGCCTGTGCTTTCAGTAAAGAGAGAATAAATCCTAAACCATTTTTGTAAATTGTATACTGTGAAGGATATGTTATGGTGTTAGATTACTGAGGCAAGTAAACTATTTCTTTTGATAAGTACTACAGTACTTGATTAATCTGAAAACGTGTTTTTATTTATTTTAAAGTTGATTTTTAAAAACTGCAAACCTCTTTTATGCAACATCGCGCCCAATCAGTTACGTCTTCTGATAACGACGGGATAGTAGAAGGCTGGGACTGGGAAGTGAAGTGGCAGTAGTCTGGATTAAGATACAGCCCCAGCATTTGTCATCTTCAGGGCTACTGATGTTAGGGTTCCCAATAATGTTCTGGGGGATACCATGAATTGTTTTCCACGAGCACAAACACGCCACGCTCATCTCGGCTCCTTGCCGGGAGTGACCTGACTGAGACTTGCCAGGCCGAGCCCACGAAGTCAAGGCCTGCATGCCCCTCAAGCTGACCAATAGCGAGCCGCTTCCTCCATTTCATTTTCCCTGTCCTGTCAGTTACTGTTCTCTTCAGAAGTCTTTCATGCATGGCCTCTCACTGGTGCGTCTTCTCCAATGTGCCCGCCAGCCTCTTTTCTGAGGGCACCTGCAGGCGAATATCTCTCCCGTCTTCAGAACAGTATGTTAAGATTACACAACCCCATTCATTATGTCTTTTTTGTCTTGTAGCCTACGCATTTGAGAAAACGAGTTGATATCGAGCTGAAGATATATATTTTTAACCGTTATGTCCGTCCATATGCCTTTGCTGGCAGGACCTAGTGTTTACAGTGCACTATGTCTTCTGGTATAGGCTAGAGCAATTTTGTTACTTTCAAAGATCTGTCTCTGTCTTATCCTTGGCTTTGACAAGATGAAAGTGACTGAGGTATGAGCGATGGTAGTAATGCCAATCCTTATGCAGCCAGTCCCTGCTATGAATGCTGTGAAAATGTTGCTCACAGGGTCGGTTGGTGTATGCATTTCAGTGGGCTTGGCAAACTGATACGTAATAGCAACTCTGGCTCGGTGAGGAAAGCAACGGGAAACTACCTCACTCCTCATTTCCCTAGTACGCCTCTTCAGTGATGCCTAGGCCATCTATGACAGCTGATGGCACAGCTGTTGAAGATCCCACCAGCGGCATCGATGACGGACTGAACATGCATGTCCGTCCAAGTACAAGCAAAAGTTTGATGCCGTTTCGTGAAGTTTTTCATGTGTTCCTTCATGCTGCGAAATCAAAGGATGTGTTTTCCTAGTGTAAATGAGGCTTATAAAGTGTCAGTCGGTTCCGGAACAAACCGTTCCGTTTTATGGAAGCTCGTTGTAACACGGAACAAACCACCGTACACTATAACTGCTTCATGATTACTTGCCTTGTTTGGCTTTAATCAGTTTTTATCTTCTCTTGTAAAATTTGCTTTGTAAATCTCACTGAACGAGTTGCTTGCATTCAGGAGATGGTTTTCAATCACTCCGTCGGCAGCCATGAAGACGGTTTGCAGGAGCTGTAACGGTATACCGTTTGCGAATGTATGGTAGGCATGCGTTTGTATTTCCTGTCATGGTAAGGTAAGGGTTATTCTGCCCGAAGGCAGGTCCGAACCTCCGCAGAGGTGTTCCTGAGCCGGAGTTTACGTGCGGTAGGGTGGCCAGTTCCTTTCCGCTCCTCCATTCCCTAAACCCCCCACCAACAGCGCGTGGCAACCCATCCAACTCCTGACCACGCCCAATGTTGCTTAACTTCGGAGATCTCACGGGATCCGGTGTTTCAACACGGCTACGGCCGTTGGCTTTCCTGTCATATAATGACTAAATTTAGTAGGATACCGGTAGTAATGGTCTTCCATGTATAAACACAGGAGAAAAGCGAATCGAGTATTTTAATTTTTTAAAAAGTTTGTGATAGGAGGGGAGAGGGGCAAGTGAGTCACCTTAAGGCAAAATATGTCACAACGACCAGATTAATTATTTCAAAGTAGTCCTAAATACAGTAAACGTAGCTTAAGACCTTATTAATCACATGTTGCAATCAAAAGAAGTAAATTAAATATGTGCACACTTGAAATGATAAAATTAGCAATATTAAACATGTGGATGAGTCTCATTTTATTACTGATTATTAATCGAAGTAATGCCCTTTAATTGGTTCTTACACGAAATAAAAATAACTAATTCAAAATTACAAATAATGACATAAACGCACGGTGTTAACAAAAAAGTTCCTCCAGGCAATTATGGTATAGAATCGAAGGGTTGTTCTTGTGACCTCTTGCAAGAACTACTTTGGTCATCAAATAACAAGGTTATTCCCAGGCTCGTTGTCTGAGCATTCCTCGTTATCCACTGCTTGCTCGTAATACACTGGATCCCCTTCTCCACATCGGTGAGTGGAAAGTGTTTGGGACAATAAAGACCTGTGTCTTCTGGCTAACTCGACTGGTCCATTGAAAATTCTACCCGCATTTTCAAAACCACCCAAAACCGCTATCATCCTGTTATGAATATGTTCTTCAGCAAATTCTAATGCCAACCTCCTCTACAGAAATAATGCTAGGCCTAAATAGGTGAAGGTTAAAACTAGTTTTCATTTTAAGAATGGAGGAGAATTAGTGAAATCGTCCGATTTCTTTAGAAAAAAGTGGTTCTGTAGGTTGCCTCATCCTTATCTGAGGAGGTTTCAGTGCCGTCAGAATAGGCCTCGATTAATTCTGCAAAGTAATGTTGTTCGTGGTATATTTTAATTTTAAGATCGTATTTTCTCATGTGTAGACTGCCTGTATGCATATCCGTCAAAGCTTTTGCACATAATCTTCACTCCATGCCACTTCCCTGTCTGTCTTCTCATCATTATTTCAAAGAAGATATAGGAAAGGAGTGATTAACATTATCCAGGCGTTATATATTCATATATATATATATATTCGGTGTATCATTCTTAAAAGTTTTAGGTAGTTTAAACGACAGTGGGGTAGCATGCCTCTGGACTCCCTTGCCCAGCACTACACTTACGAATAAATTGGCTCCTACCGTACAGAACAGGCAGTAAACGCTGCTACCAAGCAACCCTGAGAGACCTAACATAATGAGTTTACGAACTGCCATCTTAAAATCAGCTCAACATTTTTATGAAACTCTCTGCCAGGTAACAAAAGACTGGTATTTCTTAGAGACAAAACAACGAAAATAAAGAAACCCTGGTAACTTGGAAGTTTCCTGGCGAATCATCTCATAACACAATCTGCACATCTCACAGCATGTAGCCTCGTGAAGGGTCCAAAATTCTACAGTTTTGAAAATTAACTTTTTATAGGGCAAATTCTAAATCATATATTTTTTTTAAAATGTACTACTGTCCATAATAATTCAAAGAAATATACAAGCAAAACACATGACCAGTGTTTTGAGGTTTTGATATTTTACCACTATATTCACTGGTATCGTACGAGGTCATTTTGGTTAACTTAGGTACTGTACTTTCAGATTTGCATTATATTGCCAAGTCTCAACGGACAAATAATATAATTATGGTAGAATACATTAATAAAATTTCAGCTACACAGCGCTATCCTGGATGTTTTGACGAATCCGTTGTGTAATTTTAAAGATAGATATTCTTACTCTGAGTGCACACTGGCAATGCAGGGCGAAACATTTCAAACTTCTTACGATCTTTTTTTTCTCACCATTTTTGTGTGACTATTTAACTCTAGGCTCCAATGATCAATCCTGTGTAAGAAGATCAACTACAACCAGTCAACAGCTGTCTACCGCCACAGTTCTATCCTTTTCGTGTTATCACTTTCAATTATATAAATGTATCGAAATACCGCATTGAAACAGCTTCAGCACAGACCGCACGATTCTGATGAAGCTAATATGTTGGGAGACTGGAGCCCACAAAGTTTCAATGCAAAAACAAAACAGTATATTTCCGTATAGGATGTGAATACCTGTGTATTTAATTTATACACGTATTTCGTGTTGTAGTTATTCGCGAAATGGTAAAAATAAATACAACTCTCTAGATAAAGTATGAAACTCACGTGAGAGTACCACAGATGATTTCTCAGAAGATATTTGAGTGATCAGATATCCCGCTGTCCGCGTGAAGTGTGGAATATCTTAGAAATATCCTGATGAAAATTCTGCGAAATGTAATTTTAAGTCCTGTCTTGCCTATTCTCTATGAAGTTTAATAAAGAAGGTGTCAAAACCTGATCAAAAATATACTACTGTATTTTTCTATTTTCAGTGGTAAAGGTAAAATATGAAATATTTCTGTTCCGCTGTCCATTAAAATTTCCATTTTGGAAGCTTCTACAGAGAAGAGAGTAAATCTAAGGAAGTTTATGACATAAAGAAGTACAAAATACGCAAGCAATTATGCCCCCCAAACTAGCTAAATATGACAGAAAAAAAGGTAAAATATGACTTATGGATTTTGTGATGGGTAGCAAATATGAGAGTATTGCTAACATTAGGCGTCGTAAGTACCAAAAAGTGATTAGTGACAAATACAGCAGACAGATTAAATTATGGAAACTGACAAAGTCTACAGTACGCTAAAACTTTCAATATGTATTCACATTAATCGTTTTACTGCCGAAACTTTAACTTCAGCCGCTTTAGAGTACCGTACTGAAGATCTCTTCGTCGAACTCTTTAACACAATTTCTTAATTTTACACCTTCACTGTATTTCACTGTAGGCATGATATGGCTCACTGTGGTACAACAAGTGTGACCAATGTGTTGGTGGTGAAAGGGGAATGATGAACTGGGTGAGGAAAACCATGGAGTTTCCTTGTTTGCTAATTGCTTCTGAGCTAATTATTATCTACTGAAATGCCATCCGCACAGCAGCTCTTGCTCACAATCAGGTCTTCTAAACCTGCTACCGATCTGTTCCTGGAAGAGGACGAAAAGTATGTCTGCTACAGTATTTCCAAATCCTGTGTTCGAAACTCGACGCAGATAACAGGTAGGCCCTAGTGTACCTTCTTAAAAACGACGCCTCAGTGTAAGCAAAATAGAAGCTTATACAATTAAAATGAGTGAAATATGACCGAAACAATAAAGGGGGCCAAAGTATGCATTTATGAGCAACATAAAATTGCTTTAAACGGGGCCAGAGACACGTCATTCACACTCATTTCTCAGATTTCTGGTAAAATGAGCTCAGGAAAGGAATATGACTTTTCCTTAACATCCGAACCTTACTGATCACAAATTGTTATCTGAATTCACGGGTTCCTCCTTGGACAATGACAATTCAGGTCAGAAATATGAACAATTTTTCCGCCGATTGTCGAATAATAATCGTGCTATATTGTGTTTCTGTAGTGGCGCTGAATGAATATTATGGACGTGAATAATACATCTGTATGAATTTACAGTCGTTCATAACTAGATTATATTATTTCCTTTTTTAATTGATAGTTAGGTCTATATTCCTTCTTTAGTTACCTACCGTATTGGTAAATCTGCTTATGTTAATACTGATTATTGTTTTATGAAGATAGATAACGAAAATGGCAAGAAACCTAAGTCCGCATTACACTTGACCACTCTCAGGAGTAGATCTCAAGTTCTGGTCACCCTAATATACATCAGTGGTTGAAATTTTGGTCTGACTGCCGTTAGGAATTCCTGGTTACTTAAAAGAAAAATGTTGTAAGAAAGTGATGCACAAGATATTTACCTTGTATGTAGTAACTATCACACGCACAGAAACGGACACTGTTCACACACGAAGGGCAGAAGAGAACTAGATGATAATTCATAGTGGCTGGCTGTTAAATACGAGCCGTCTGCGGCTGACGAAACCAGCAGCCTCTCCTCCCGGTCTGACGACATCGCCTGGGGGCTTGCATAAGACGTAGTGTCCAGCCTCGTTAAACCAGATATTTCTGCCCAAAAGGAATTAAAAAAGTTGTGTGGCGGTTTATCTGATGTAACTGCTCCCCGCAATGTCAATACCACACCTGATGTAACACAGGCACGGCTACACTTCCATATGTTTACATCCACTGCAGCGGACAGAGAGTTCAAGGATCTTTTATGAAAACATGAACTTCTCTCAAAGAACACAACGTTTCCGTAGTCTCAACGGTCGTTCGCCTGTTCAAGGGGATACACAATACTTCGCCAGTACCATACTTTCTCAACAACTATAAATATTATTTAAATTATTATCTGATCTAACACCAATGAATGGTCAGCGTACTGGCTTTTGGTTTAGAGAGCCCTGAGTTCGATTCCAGAGGATTTTCAATTTGGTTAATTCCTTTGGCTCGGGGACTGGGTATTTATGTTAATCCCAAAACTCTCCTATTCACATTCACCACATCACCAGCCACTACAGAAACGCCCAATAGTGAATAGGCCCTACATCACTCCACATGCAGTTTACGTCAGAAAGGGCATCCGCCCGTAAAAGGGGGACCAACCACGTCAAGTTCCTACTCCAATAAATTGCGAAGAAGGCCACGGATAAGAAGAAGAAGAAGAAGAAGAAGAAGAAGAAGAAGGTATAACCTCGCGTTTGTCAAATGACATAGAAGAGCTCACGAATATTTATATAAAAAAGCAAAGATAATCAATCAATCAATCAATCAATCAATCAATAAACCAATCAATCAATCAATCACCACTGATCTGCTTTTGGGGCTGTCGCCCAGTTGGCAGATTCGCTAACAATTCTTTATTTGGTCTTTTCTTGAATTTTCTGAAATAGAAATTTATCGAAAATTTCCCGTGATAAATCATTCCAATCCGAAAGACCTCTTCCTTTGAACGAATGAAAATCCACAGTCTGTTTCCAGTCATTTGACCGGGTCAGGAATGGAATGAATGAAGCCCCATCTAGCGGCGAGGATAGGAATTGTGCCGGCTGCCGAAGCCTGTCGCACTCTCGGACATTGATTAATGACTGACAGATGAAATGAAATGATATTGGAGAATGTTGCTGGAATGAAAATTGACAGGGAAAACTGGAGTACCCGGAGAAAAACCTGTCCCGCCTCCAATTTGTCCAGCACAAATCTCATATGGAGTGACCGGGATTTGAACCACGGAAGACCTATCTGTGTCGGTGTGACGTAAAACAAATTGTAAAAAACAAAAAAAGGTACACAAAAGTGTTTTGACGTCAACTGAAGCTCTGTCAGAAACACTGTCGCTATTTTAGGTCTGTTCAGTGTCAAGTGTAAATGACGGAAACCAAGATGTTCATTGTTATTTTTGCGCCTCAGAGGAAACGTACACTTTGTAACCGAATGTGTTTATTATATACAGAGTATCCCCGAATTGCCGTCCACTTTGTTCCAATAGGCCTGGTGTTTGAGGGGCAGGAAACCTTGAAGCTGGCCCGCTACTGCGCCTCGGTGATCTAAGAACACACGTGCCGGGTTGCTGACCTTGCCTTTATAACCGAGATCACGAATAAAAATTGGATGATAAATGTTTCTTTGCCAGGCGAAAAAAAAAAGTGTTGATCGGTGTTATGTGGCACAGAATTCGTACTTTTACAAGGAAACTTGTATTCTTCAAAAACATAATTACAGGAGGAAGAGTTTGTATAATTTCCATCTTTAAAAGCTCTGCGAAAGCATTCTTCCCGATTACATTAGACACCAGTGAAGGTGCGTCATTAAAGGCCGAAAGGGCCCGGCCCATCCAGGGCATTAGGCCGTATTGCACAAATTTTGTTTCATTAATGTCTTTAAAAATTACTTTACATTGCAGATATTATACTTAAAATAAGTGTTTCTCCCTTCTGGAATCTCTAAAAGGAATTAATTGTACATTACTCATCCCTAGCTTAAGTCTCGTACGGTGTATTGTAATAGCGAAGGCACTTCCATGTGACGTAGTCTATATGGAGTGAGGGGCCGGGTGAGAAAATAGTGGACACACCACTGTCTTGCACCCAATTTTTCTGTGCTGAAAACCTACAACCTATTTTCCAATCATTGACCGGGTCAGGGATGGAATTAATGAAGCCCCCATCTTGCGGCGAGGATAGGAATTGTGCCGGCTGCCGAGGCCGGTCGCAATGATTACCTGGGGCATTGAAATGAAATTATAATGGAGAGTGTTGCTGGAATGAAAGATGACAGGGAAAACCGGAGTACCCGGAGAGAAACCTATCCCGCCTCCGCTTTGTCCAGCACAAATCTCACTTGGAGTGACCGGGATGTGAACCACGGAACTCAGCGGTGAGAGGCCGACGCGCTGCCATCTGAGCCATGAAAGGATTTTCTCTTCTCTTCAAGGGCCTCTAGAACTGGCCCATAACGTTGCCCTGAAGTGAAATAGATCTCTCTATTTCACTTCTTGCTTTTCTGTTTAAAAGGTCAAACCGGTTAGGGGAGATGGGTCTACCTCACGCCCTTGAACAGGTACTTAATCATTGTTCACAGCATGTTGAAGTTAAGATTTTATGCAAAAATATATTTATACAGTTTAATTTGTTTGGTGTTCCAAGTGCAAGTGTGTTAGTGAGTTCTGTGTGGATGAAGTTAATTTAATTGTCCGACAAGACGAGCTTAATGCACTGGCCGTGCTTTCAATTCACAAGGAGTAAGTACTTACCGGAAATCAAGAATTTCAACACCAAGGAGATAGAAAAATTTGCTTCATCCAAGCCAGGAGAGGAGAATATATACTGGTATTCAAACAAGAAGCCACGTGAGTACAGGTTTTAATACACGAACTATTTATTAAAATTTATTTCAAATGTGTTGTTTGCTAAGTTGTTTCCAAGGAGTCCCTCGCCTGTCAAATGGGAGTGGGACTCTTGTTACTCCCATAGGTCCGAGGCTTGCTTAAAATGTTCTGAGCTCGGTAAATTCATGAAGCAGGATGCTATCCTACTTACACATAATCCAAGTGAGAATCTCTCCTCTAGCGGGCCATGAATCAGAATATGTCCGAGATGTCCACTCCCATTCCATAGCAACTAGTATCCTGACTGTCAGGACCACTTACTAGGCCACTCAGCCGTATGGTATGAAAATTAGCCTTTCGAAGACTAAATTGATGTCAGTAGGTAAGAAATTCAACATAAATGAATGTCAGATTGGTGATACAAAGCTAGAACAGGTCGATAATTTCAAGTATTTAGGTTGTGTGTTCTCCCAGGATGGTAATATACAGTAAGTGACATTGAATCAAGGTGTAGTAAAGCTAATGCAGTGAGCTCGCAGTTGCGATCAACAGTACTCTGTAAGAAGGAATTCAGCTCCCAGACGAAACTATCTTTACATTGGTCTCTTTTCAGATCAACTTTGCTTTACGGGAGTGAAAGCTGGGTGGATTCAGGATATCTTATTCATAAGTTAGAAGTAACAGGCATGAAAGTAGCGAGAATGATTGCTGGTACAAATAGGTGGGAACAATGATAGGAGGGTACTCGGAACGAGGAGCTAAAGGCTAAGTTAGCAATGAACTCGATGGCTGAAGCTGTACACATAAACCAGCTTCGGTGGTGGGGTCATGTGAGGCGAATGGAGGAGGATATGTTACCTAGGAGAATAATGGACTCTGTTATCGAGGGTAAGATAAGTAGAGGAAGACCAAGACGACGATGGTTAGACTCAGTTTCTAACGATTTAAAGATAAGAGGTATAGAACTAAATAAGGCGACAGCACTAGTTGCAAATAGAGGATTGTGGCGACGTTTAGTAAATTCACAGAGGCTTGCAGACTGAACGCTGAGAGGCATAACAGCCTATAATGATAATGTATGTATGTTGTGTTTTCTGGAATGATTTTATTTTTCGTGTGGCCTCCGGAGAGGCCTGGTGCAGGTCTTTTGATTTGACGCGCGTAGGCGACCTGCGCGTCGTCATGAGGATGAAAGGATAATGAAGACGGCACATATACCCAGTCCCCGTGCCAGAGGAATTAACCACTTATGGTTTAAATTCTCGACCCTACTGGGAATCGAACCCGGGACCCCTGTGACCAAAGTCCAGCACGCTAACCATTTAGACATGGAGCCGGACGTGATAATGGCAATATTGGCAACAATAAATGTCGAATATGAAATAATATGAAACAACAATATCATCTGACCCACCCTAACATTTTAGTCAGGAACCGCCTCTGTTAGACACGTTTGTGAAATGACCATCTAGTTTGATAGAAGGATTACGAAATTTATTCCCGTCAGGTTCAACTTGTAGGATTCCGGAAAGATATAGCAGATATTTTAGATTCAGGAGGTCATATGGACTGTATCGCTAATGACCTGCCCAAGGCCTCTTCCAGAGAGTAGACCATGGAAGATTACTGACGAAAATTAGGGCTATTGGAATAGACAAAAGTTTGGCTGAATGGGTGGCTAAATTTCTAGAAAATAGAACTCGGAGAATTAGACTAGATGAAGGATTATCTGATCCTGTAATCATTAAGAGGGGAGTCCCGCAAGACAGTGTTATTGGACCTCAGTGTTTTCTTATGTATATACGTAAATTATTTATATGAGTAATGAACTGGAATCAAACATAAGGCTCTTTGCGGATGACGTTTTACTGTTTAGAGTAGTAAATAAGTTGCAGGATTGTGAGCGACTGGAAAAAGACCTCGACAAGTTTCTGAGGTGGACAGCAGACAGTGATATAATAGTTAACAGTGTGAAAATTCAGGTTGTAACCTCTCAGTTTTAATTACTGCGTTGATGAGATGACGGTAACTCATAGGGATCACTGTAAGTACCTAGTTAGGTGTCAATATGAGTCATTGGAGTAATCACATAAACGGGTTACAGATCTCTTCATATGCTTATAAGATATTTATGAGTTTTAGTTAAAAGGTAAAAGAGAGGGCGTATAAGTCACTGGTACTCCAGTTAGAGTATGGTTCTACTGTATGGTACACTCACTAGGATTACTTGATACGAGAACTAGAAGAGATTCAAAGGAAAGCCGCTCAATTTGTTCTTGCTGATTTCTGACAAAATGTTGCAAACATTGAGCTGGGAAGACTTGGGAGTAAGGAGACGAACCGTTCGATTAAGTGAAATGATTCGAGCTGTCAAGAGAGAGATAGCGCGGAATAAAGTTGGAATTCAACAGGACAAATTAGGGAAAATTCGTTTTTACAGGAAGGGAAATCAGGTATTGGTTATCAAGGAAAACGTTGATAAATTTCGAAGTTCTTTGAAATCATTTTAGAATTGGTAAACAACTGATAGGCAATCTGCCACCAGGGCGACTGTCCTAAATACAACTCAGTGGTGATTGATTGATTGTTTGATTGATTGAAAATCATGGGACTTGTCGGAATGTAACACTGACAGAGACTGTACAATGGTCCCCTGTGGGTGAGGGTGGTAGAATAACACCCACGGTATCCCCTGTCTGTCGCAAAAGGCGACTAAAAGGGGCCCCAGGGTCTCTTATCTTGAGAGGTGGGTTGGCGACAATGTGGTCCTTTATCGAGTCCTGGCCTAGCTTCCACTTTCTTCTGCCAGGCTTCTCACGTTCATCTATCTTATCCGACTCCTCTTGGTCAACTCTTGTTCTTTTCTGACCTCGATGGTATTAGAATTGTAGGGAGTCTTTAATTTTCAGCCCTTCATGGCCCTTGTCTTTCTTTGGCCGATACCTTCATATTTCGATGTGCCGGACCTCTTTCAGGTTTTTATTTGATTACTGTGAATAGAGGATGGTTGCCCAGTTGTACTTCCTCTTAAAACATTAATTATCACCACCAGTCTTAAACAATTACACAAACAATTCGACAATGGGTTTGAAAATGTCGAAGACATGTCAGTTGAATTAATCATTTTATGACGTCCTTTTCTGTAACTTTTGAGCAGGATCCAGTAAGATTTCGGAGAGAACTGATACGACTTCAGTCTAACATAGTTTTAAAATATATATAACCCCCCTGTGGGTGGGGGACGCAGATGAAGAATATACCCACGGTATCCCCTGCCTGTCGTAAGAGGCGACTAAAAGGGGCCCAAGGGGCTCTCAACTTGGGAGTGTGGATTGGCGACTACGGGGCCCTTAGCTGAGTCCTGGCATTGCTTCCACTTACTTGTACCAGGCTCCTCACTTTCATCTATCCTCTCCGACCTCACTTGGTCAACTCTTGTTCTTTTCCGACCCCGACGGTATTAGAGCATTCGAGGCCTAGGGAGTCTTTCATTTTCACGCCCTTCGTGGCCCTTGCCTTTCTTCGTCCGTTCCTTCATTTTTCGAAGTGACGGATCCCTTCTTGTTTCTTCGTTTTTCTCTGTCTAACCGCTGCAGGTGGGGGATGCAGACAAAGAATACACCCACGGTATCCCCTGCCTGTCGTGAGAGGCGACTAAAAGGGGCGACCAAGGGATTATTGTATTAGAACCATGAAACTACTTTAGATTAGTACCATCACGCGGGGAACATCATGGGTTGCCTGTACTTGCGAGTAATACCACTATATTAGGTACGAAATAGGTTTGTAATTAGTAGCAGCAGAGAGTGGGTCACTGTGGGTTTCCAGTACCCGTGAGTCGTACCCTTGTGAGAAACACCACGGGTCTGGGCGTTCCCTGTGATTTGTACCACTATAAGAGCGGCACCGTGGGTCTGCGTTGCCTGTGCTTAGTACCCACTATGTGAGGAACGCCACGGGTATACCGGCTCCCGTGATTATTACACGTAGGTGAGGAACACCATCGGTTTGCGTTAACTGTACGACGTCCAATACTTGTGAGTAGTACCATCATGTGTGGAACGCCGTGAGTCTACGCTACTTTTGATTAGTACCCCAACACGACAAATACCATGGTTCTCCTTTACTAGCGATAAGTACCATTATGCGGGGCCGTTGACCTGTATTTTGGACCCCTTCAGACAACAAGCATCCTCGATTCAGAATTGTGCTTTAGAAGTGGGTTCTTGGTCAGTAATACTATTTTTATGGTAGTTTTGGGTAGGATCCATTGATTGTTTTAAATTCATATCCATCCATTCATTCTACATGCTATTTTTGTTTTGGTCAGTGGGTGATTTAAAACTTTTAATTTGTCATTTCATTTCGTACCATCTGGGGCCGAGGTCCTTGATGTTAGGCCCCTTAAAACGACAAGCATCATCATCATCATCAAAATATATATATATTGCAATATTACAGGCGGATTCCTTGTTCTTTATAAGAACTTGGAAATAAAAGAATTTCCGCGTAGTTGATATGTTTGGCTCTTCGTAACTTTGCGAAATACTCTCAGTCATGACGGGAATGAGAGTAATTCCAAGGCGTATTTTTCGACGTTGTGTTGGAAGCAGCGTTGCCAACCGTTCGGTGTGAACCGTAATTTACTGTTTTCAACCCTCTATGTACGGTGTACGGTTCTGCGAAATTTTTGAAATTAACATTTTTTAATTATTTGATAGCCTAATGTTCACATTTTTGCACATTTTTTTTCGTGCTTGAAAATACCTAATTTCCTGGACATGTTTGACGTGGTCTCCATTTCTTCAGGAGACTCTCACCTTTGAGCTGGTTTCAGATCAACCAACGTAGCGCCTGAATAGTCTGACGGAATTTTTCTGTCTTACTCTGCGGCCGGGATTGCCCGTACTTCAAACTTTATCAAGTGTGAATCTCGTAGTCTTATGTTTGTTCACAGTCACACTGTTTATCAGCCCACACCGAATTCCGTCAATCGTTTCCTAACCAGTGTGAAGTGTGGTGTAACATCAAACATGTAACAGTGCAGCCTCTTGTTGTAAATCTTATGGATAACGTGGTTTCGTCAAACTTATGAACAATATTGTGCCAATTCTTTTGCGTGACAGTGCAGTGCTGCAAATTCTTGTTGGTTAGCTTACGATGTGTTAAGGGGGGAGACCCAGCTTAACAAAGGAAGAAAATAGGTTAATATTCATCCGATTGTTAAATATGCTACAATTGTTGTTGACAATTGCTGCACATATCCCAGTATTGGCATGCTTCCTGGCAACCAGAAGCAACTTCAATAATGTCAGAATTTTAATAATTTTAATATTCTAAAATAAAATATTTAACTATATCACTGTTTTCCTTATAAATTCTAAGTTTATAAGAATTTTCGTACTTTTCCTTTTTAAGGTGTGTATCAAAACTCCAGCTACAAAATGAACCTCAATCATTAACATAGACTGTGATTTGAACTTTTTGTCGCGTTTTTATTCCGAGCACCAGAAAATATTAATAGCTTTTTAAATAAAAATGTTATATAAAATCGAATTTATATCCTATTGATCTGAATGAGGTAAAGATTGTAATACAACATCATGGGAGGAAACTCTGAAAAAATCATAATTATCCGTGAATCAGTAAGAGAGTTATGAAGGAAACCGTCATATATTATTAAAAAGGCGGGAAATTTTGAACATTTTATTTTAACATGTTAGAATTTTGACATTATTGAAGTTTCTTCTGATTGCTCTTAAGCATGGCAATCCTGGGGTACGTGCAGCATTTGTCAACAACGTTTGTAGCATATATAACACTCGAATGAATATTGGCCTATTTTCCCCGTGTTGAGCTAGGTCTCCCCCTTAATTAAGTATGCATTATTTTCTTTGGCGTTTATTTTGAATATTAAATAAGTAAAGGTGGGTTAACTTCTGGTCTAGTAAATAAAGCAGATCATTTCACACCTAAAAACTAAAACTTTCTGTTAAAACACCCAGAAGGAAACCAAAGTACAGGCAATCGTGCGAGAGTATAGACAGTATAGAAAGTAGCTGGGTCCTGATCCAACATGTGAAGAAAGGGCAAAGTGTATAGGTTGCATTTCCTTAACTCTAGTAATATGTTTCCTATTTGCTATTATTGCACGCATTCTATTCAATTTTAGTGTATTTGTGTAAATATTAGTACTTTACGGGTTTACGATAAAGATTACGGTTTATTTTGAATTACTGTTTGGTTTTTCAATTTTCGGAGGTTGGCAATGCTGGTTGGAAGTAGCGTTAGGCTGGGCGCACATTGGGACGCAGGCAAAGCATCTCAAGCAGTGCAGTCCAGATCAGATTTTTGTAATCCGCAGAATTAATTAATTAATTTGTTTCTTTTTCAAGCATAATGTTGTTACAATTTTTTAGGTACTTTATAGGTGTATTACTCAAAATTAGTTTCGACAGACTGAAAAAACTAACAGTTATGAATTAACTGAGACAAAACTGAAAAGAGATGGCTTCAGATATTACCAAAAAATCTCAAATGTCTAGGCTATTAGTTGTCCTGTCGATAAATACTAGATTACAAAAGTTATAGGGAATATAATTTCTGACCATTTATGTTTTGTGCAGTTTTACCTTCGGCTCTGATATTTATTGCTATTTTTTAGCTATTTGCTTTACGTCGCACCGACACAGATAAGTCTCATGGCGACGATGGGATAGGAAAGGCCTAGGAATTGTTTATTGAGCTTCGCATTTATGATCAATACCGACTACAATAGTCGATCTTATATTGTAGTCAGTCTTGTTACGATATATCAAGGAGAACTGCAACTCCACAAACCAAACCCCATGGCACTATAGCCCTCGAACCCACTATCTCCCGATTACTGGATACTGACCGCACTTACGCGACTGCAGCTATCGAGCTCGGTGAGAGAGATTTATGAATTTAGACAATTTTTATGTAGTCCGTACCAATGCCGAATATCGCTAACATGGAAATATTGTTCAGTCGTGGTAACTGGAGATGGTGGTGATTTTTGTCACGATTCTCTTAAAGTGAAAAAAATGTCATGGGCACCATCTACTATGGACGAGGGAAATTTCACAATATTACTATAAAACGAGAAACAATTCTCGAAGGAACGAACGCTTTGAAAATAAATGTTTCCCTTTGCGAAAGGTTAATGATCGTGAAGGTGTCTTTCAATAATTGGAACTCAGTGTTCTTCTTCTTTTATTGTTTATTGAACTTCGCATTTACGATGAAGACCGACTACAATAGTCTGTCCTATATTCTAGTCGGTCTTGTTACGATATATCAAGGAGAACTGCAACTCTACAAACCAAACCCCATAGCACTATAGCCCTTGAAGGGCCTTGGTCTACCAAGCGACTGCTGCTCAGCCCGAAGGCCTGCAGACGTCAGCACGACGAATCCTCTCGGCCGTTATTCTTGGCTTTCTAGACCGGGACCGCTATCTCACCGTCAGGCAGCTCCTCAATTCTAATCACGCAGGCTGAGTGGACCTCGAACCAGCCCTCAGGTCCAGGTAAAAATCTCTGACTTGGCCGGGAATTGAACCCGGGGCCTCCAGGTAAGAGGCAGGCACGCTACCCCTACACCATAGGGCCGGCACTGCAACTCTACGTCAAAGTAATTAACTTGTACCCGAAGCTTCTTTGGCGACCAAGGCCTACGGTAACGACTAATGTGATGTCACTTCTGTCACACATTTTGTCGCGTTACGTTACACACATGTTCGGATGACCCCCAACCATAAGACATGAATGGAAACCTACGACCTGTTTTCCAGTCTTTGACCGGGTCAGGGATGTAATGAATGAACCAGATATAGGCTATTATTATAATGGGGTCACCACTCCCAAGGTAATATATTAATGACTGTTAAATGCTATGAAATGATAATAGAGAGTGTTGCTGGAATGAAAGATGACAGGGATAACCGGAGTACCCGGAGATAAACCTGTCCCGCCCCCGCTTTGTCCAGCACAAATCTCACATGGAGTGACCGGGATTTGAAACACGGTATCCAGCGGTGAGAGGCCGACGCGCTGCCGCCTGAGCCTCGGAGGCTCTCCCCAACCATAAGACATATTCATGTCAAAATAAGATAGGAGGGAGTCATAAAAGGAGGAGGAAGGACTTCCTTTACATTGAATGTCTTAATATCACAGAGTCGGAAGAAAAAATGTTCTTTCTTTCTTTCTTTCTGAAAACTGACGATACACTGCGTGGCAATATGCGCCCGACCTAACGCAGTCATTATGCTCAAACAATTCTCCCTGACTTCAGTAAGTTGGTGAAATCAAAGGAATGCACAAAATAAGGACAATTTTATTTTATTTTTAAAGGCCATTTTTGTATATTTTTTAATTTTCTTATATATCTCATAAAATGTGCTATCCATACCCTTCACTTTCCCCTAACACGCGTGCCTCCTGCTCAAGTCAGCCCAGGAAGCCAGGGACTGGCACGCAGCAACCAAGGTGGCTCCCTCCTGGAATGGCGTGGAATAGGCAACCCAAATTACAAAGTAATGGGTCGACAAAGTTACTGCTGTAAGACCTCTACTGTTTTATCACTGCATGGATTCCGTTTCAATTCTTTTATTTAAAATTGACTTTCTGGTATTGTCGATACCGTCACCACGTTCGAGGCAAGTCTAATATTTGATCTACTAACATTTATCTTCGATTGTAACATCGATCTAACCGACTATTGTTAGTTCGTATACTCCACAGTATAATGTTAATCAAATCAATACTAATGCCATCTCTCTCTTTTATCATTCCCTCAGTTCTGAGTGTGTCTAAGGAATTGTAAAACTCTTTGTTTACATACCCCCCCCCCCAACGGCACTACAGCCCTTGAAGAGCCTTTGCATACCAAGTGACCGCTGCTCAGCCCGAAGGCCTGCAGACTACGAGGTGTCGTGTGGTCAGCATGAAGAATCCTCTCAGCCGTTATTCTTGGCTTTCTAGACCGGGGTCGCTATCTCACCGTCAGATAGCTCTTCAATTCTAATCATGTAGGCTGAGTGGACCTCGAACCAGCCCTCAGATCCAGGTAAAAATCACTGACCTTACCGGGAATCGAACCCGGGGCCTCCGGGTAAGAGGCAGGCTACCCCTAAACCACGGGGCCGGCTCTTTGTTTACATATTGATGATAATATGATTCTGAGGTTGAGCTGGCTTGTAATGGAATCATTGGTGCGAAATGCTGACGAAGGTAGCCTATGCATAACATTCTTCGCCAATACCACATTTCAAATGAAACAATTTTCTTCAAGTCTGTAGCACGAAGAGTGTACGTCTCGGCTCCATAGAGGAAAACTGAAAATACCAGACTGGATACTACTCTCATTTTCAGTGGTAACGAGATAGAACGATCGTTCCATAAATGGGACAAATTCCTAATTACATTTTTGGCCATAGCTGTTCTTCTCTTACCGGGCGAGTTGGCCGTGCGGTTAGGGGCGCACAGCTGTCAGCTTGCATGCGGGAGATAGCGGGTTCGAACCTCACTGTCGGCAGCCCTGAAGATGGTTTCCAGTGGTTTCCCATTTTCACACCAGGCAAATGCTGGGGTTGTACCTTAATTAAGGCCACAGACGCTTCCTTTCCTATCCCATCGTCATCATAAGACCTATCTGTGTCGGTGCGACGTGAAGCCAAATTAAAAAAAAAAAAAGGAAGAATGTTATTCTCTTAATCTCAAGAGCACAGCTACCTGAACTGGAAATGACTGAACCAAGGTATAGCATTTCTGAGACGTTCTCCAATTCCTTGAAGATGTCCGTGCTAGTGCCATATTCCGTAGTAATAATACGTCTCGTCCGTTATGAATCAGAAATCTGCTACTTCCATCTACGTCTCCGTAGCTGTGCTGTGTGCGAATGGTAAGAGAGGCGGGCTCCTAACAGAGAAGCCCAGGGTTCTAATTCCACTCATGCGTACATATTTTAAAATCTGTAATGCATTACGTATATCTACGCAATTATATCCCGAGCGTTGTGAGAAACTTCTCTTATTGGGCCAGAAGAATACGTTTCCAGAATATTTCCGTCGGGTGTAAAAGCGATGGCTCTCTCGTACGAGAGAGGATGGTTGCCTAGTTGTACTTCCTCTTAAAACAATAATCACCACCACCACCATCTCGTACGAGAATGTCTTACAGTAGTAAGGTAATGAAGAGTAAACATACTGCGACCTTTCACCAGAAGGAACCAAACATGGCTGGTGGTACATTGATTTATTTAGATCACAGAGGGGAAAGGAGTAACCTTGCACTGGGAATAGTTAAATCAAGACCATAGTCCGCATCTCGCCAAGTTTGACTGAAGTTTTGGTTTAAATTGAATAAATTTGGACAACGGATTTATTTAAATGACGGATAGAATAGAGACATATCGCATATTTCAACATATTCATTTTAAAGGACTTTGAAATCTGATCTATCTAAGATGATAAACGTCGTGCATAAAGATTTTAGGTTGTGAGTTTCACTAATAGGAAAAGTCCTCTCAGTTAATTTAATGCGTTGATGGGGGTGTATTAATATAAGGGAAGATCTTTATTGGGGTAGTCACATAAACGTGATTTTAAGTAAAGGTTACAGATCTCTTCAATGGTTATGAGGATATTTAGGGGTAGTAATAAGGATGTAAATGAGAGGACATATAAGTGTCTGGTAATACCTGACCTAGAGTATGGTTCCAGTGTATGCGACCCTCACCAGGATTACTTGATTCGAGAACTGAAAAAAATCCAAAGAAAAGCAGATCGATTTGTTCTGGGTGATTTCTGACAAACGAATAGCCTTACGAAAATGTTGCGAAGTTTGGGGTAGGAAGACTTCCGAGAAAGGAGATGAGATGCTAGACTAAATGGTATGTTCCGAGCTGTCAGTGGAGAGATGGCGTGGATTGATATTAGTAGACGAATACGTATGAGTAGTGTTTTTAAAAGCAGGAAAATAAGAAAGTATGGGGATAAAGCTGGAATTCAAGAAGACAAATTGTAGGAAATGTATAGGGAGAGAAGTTACGGATTGAAATAATTTAGCAAGATGTTCAATAAACTTCCAAATTCTTTGCAACAGATAGAGATTCTGCCACTTGGGCGACTACTCTAAATGCAGATCAGTGTTGATTGATTGATTGATTGATTGATTGATTGATTGATTGATTGATTGTTGAAATGACTCTTGTTGTACATACCGTGGCATGCAGGAAAAATATGCCGGCATATTTGGCATACTAAGAAGAAAGACCAATATATTATTTCCAAAAATTAGAATTTAAAAGGTATAAGAGAACTTTCCGAAAAAGTATTTAAGATTCAGTTATCTGTAACATTTCTTTTTTAAATGCGTGAAGATGTACATTGCTGTTTAGGTGCAAGGAGTCCATATACCAAGGACCGGATACCAGCATTCTTCCTTATTAACTTACTACTACTTCTGCTCCTCCACCTCCTCCACCACTTCCTACTACTGCTACCATCGTTGTTCATTGTCTTTCGGTCTCTACAGTCTGAGAGATTGTATGGAAGGATCCTGCTGTTGTTCTGGTAACGCCGCTATTACTATGGAGTTATTGAATGAGCTATAATTGTGTACAGCAGCAGTGAAGCGTAGCTTTTCCCCGTTGTGAAATATTGATTGAAATGGTAAGAAATTTATTCACTGAAATCTGAACATTACGTGAATCTGTGGCCAAGGTCGTTAGAGCGATATAAAGTCGAGTTTAAACTGATAATAGAACCATGGTAATATGTGTGTGAACTATCTTTAATTAAGTGTTTTAAGGTTCAGGTACACGTGATGGAAACGGAAGTCGAAGTGCGAGGGTCATCGAAATGAATGAAAGTAAGGGCGTAACACAGGAGAGTACGATGTTCGCCATGATAATACCATTTTATAATGAGGTTATCATAGGCCAGGATTAAATAGTAGCCGAGTTGGAATAATACACTTGGGACGGCGATCTTCGAGTACATATGGTTCAAGTGTGGTATGCCAGTATTTGGAATGCAATGATTGCGAGATATAGGAGTATGATCAGCGTTGAATACGTAATCTCTTCCAATTAATGAATTACATTTTTTTTGCTATGTACCGGCACAGATATGTCTCATGTTGACGATGGGATAAGAAAGGCCTAGGAGAGGGAAAGAAGTGGCCGTGGCCTTAATTCCGGCACAGCCCCAGCATTTGCCTGGTGTGAAAATGAGGAAACACGGAAAACAATCTTCAGGGCTGCCAACAGTGGGGTTCGAAACCACTATCTCCAGGATGCAAGATCACAACCGCGCGCCCCTAACCGCACAGCCAACTCGCCCGGTAATGAATTACCATGGGAATGCTAGGCTTGCTGCAGTTTAATAATGCCTTCGAGAACGAGTTATCAATATATGATTTGGGGTAGGGGGGGATAGACTTCGAGCTACTGTATATGAAATGGGTACGGAATACATGCAAATGAGATGTTAACGAAATATACGAATACGAATCTTCGGGATGGCTACCATGAATGAATTCTGTGTTGTTTTTCCCGTAGGCGTATGGCATTGTACTGTGTCTCATAGTGTTTACGGATATAAAGGAGAGACATCTATGTTATGAAAGTCCTATACGTCAACTAATCTACCAAGTTTTGTTAGAATGTATTTACTGTGATGATAACGTCCTCATAGAGAAGAATTTATCTGGGTAATGTTGAAACATTAAGGTCATCTGTGAGAGACTATACTGTAAACATGCGTGTATGATGGCGGAATAGGAATCAATTAGTAACATTCTTCTTAAATCCATGTATGTGATGTAATAAGTTGATGACTACTGATAAATAAAATCATGAATAAAAATATATAAATAAAATTACTCAAAACTTAATAAAATTAATAAGCATAATTAACCGAAATGTCCGTAGTATGGGCGCCAGAGTTCACCAGAATGGATCCCTCGAATTTAGATAAGAGCATGATAAACTTTATATCCCAGGGCGTGTACATAATGCTGCGTACTGGTACATCTGCTGCAGGCCTTACCTAACCTCCTGAAAACGACTAATTAGGTAGGAACTGCACCTAGGTTCATCAATAACACTAATTCTAAAATAGCTAACTATATTCTGAACAAATTCCGTGCATGAGCACCTCATCAACATACAACATTATACATATAATACACACATAAAATATTGCTGGAAGACTCCATATTTACAACAACAAAAATAATGAAAACCATGGGAAAACGAAAGTGAGAACTAAGCTACCATCTGTAGATAGTCCGATGAACAATGTACATGTATGAAGATAAATACCCTTCACTGTCTCTAGATCAATTCGACTTACCGATTCTCATAATCGGCAGTTATCACATCACACAGATATTGTACCTTGTACTACTGTGTTCACATATTTTAACACTTGTTGTAAAGATATATACACACGTCTGTCGATCCTCAACATAAATTATGGAAAGTCTGAGATAGCTTTCACCAACATATAATGCTAGGCCGCCACAAGTGCTACACTACTTAATGCGCAAGCACTCTCCACAATCAGCCACTTTCCACGAACATAACAAGACTACGCTCCACGAACGTTTGAAGTCCAGTCCCTTGCTGCCGTGTCACTCCAGTACCGTGTATCAGCACTACTTCCTTCCCGTACAGTGTGTCAGTTGTCGTTCCTTCATACAGTGTTACTGCTTGTAGTTGTCTTCCTTCTCGTTCCTTTCCAATCACCTCTACAATCACCCTTACAATGTTCCTTGTTGCCGCCGTATGATCAACCTTTATAGACATCAACATCCCCCTCCTCTCAGATGATACGTCTGGATTGGTGCTTGCCAGCCAATCATGAGTAAACCTCTTCTTTCTCCCAAGTTATAAACAAACACTCGGGAGTTTTACATGAATCACCAAATTTCCCTGGTACAACAACAAGCTCATCTCATCAGGCTGGGATATATACATGACTAATGGAATTTCCTGACACAAGTACATCAACAAACACTGGGGTAGCCAGATGACTCATTCAAATTACCAGAGTTATTAAAGCAATGTTTTCCCACTCGTGCAAAACAAATTACTCATACCTACATATGTGGATATCTTCCAGCTTACCAATATAAATGGCAAAATATATAAATGAAATACTAATAATAATAATAATAATAATAATAATAATAATAATAATAATAATAATAATAATAATAATAATAATAATAATAATAATAATAATAATAAAAAAATCGAATACTGACAATAATATCTCTAACTTCTACATATAATTAGGGGGTGTGATATATGTACTATCACAGTGAGAGAAGATCATCTAGCTACTGTTATTTTAATTTCGCATATTTGAGGTGATTATGATTTGTATAAATTATCCAAGGATATCTTCAGTGTTGGAGCTCAACAAGAGAATACATGCTGGATCTTATTGAAGTTCTCCAGATCCTATATTCATTATTCCGTTTATTTATTTGTGTTTCATTTCAGATTGGTGTGCACTGTGATACGTTTGTTTGTCAGCTTCTTTGAATTAATTGCGTTTCGCAGTTATGGATCTCCAGACATATTATCGTTAAATATTACAGTATTTGCAGGTTGTCATATATTTCATCTCAAGTCGCAGTTAGAAACTTATGATTTTACACGAAAAATTAATAGAAATATTACAGTTTACTTTAAAAGAAGAATTATGTGAAAAGGAGGTAAATACTAGAGCGAAGAAATCGTAGAAGAATTCCTCACCCATAATTGTGCGTTTTTAGTGAATCATATCATTTTAATGAATGATAAGAATGCAATTTACGATTTATATTTTTCTAACATAGTTACAATGTTTATAATCAGAACCCCGGTAATGGAATTCATTTTGTCTTAATCATCTAGACTGCGTTGCTGGTTACGGTAGTTTGTCAACAATCGAGCGCAATCAACCTGTAACAATTGCATATTATTAACCGAGCACTCAATTAACCTCTAACAATTGCGTATTATTAACCGAGCACTCGATCAACCTCTAACAATTGCATATTATTAGGCCTAACCGAGCACTCAATCAACCTCTAACAATTGCATATTATTAACCGAGCACTCGATCAACCTCTAACAATTGCATATTATTAAACGAGCACTCAATCAACCTCTAACAATTGCATATTATTAACCGAGCACTCGATCAACCTCTAACAATAGCGTATTATTAACCGAGCACTCGATCAACCTCTAACAATTGCATATTATTAAACGAGCACGCAGTCAACCTCTAACAATTGCATATTATTAGGCCTAACCGAGCACTCAATCAACCTCTAACAATTGCATATTATTAGGCCTAACCGAGCACTCAATCAACCTCTAACAATTGCATATTATTAACCGAGCAATCAATCAACCTCTAACAATTGCATATTATTAACCGAGCAATCAATCAACCTCTAACAATTGCATATTATTAACCGAGCAATCAATCAACCTCTAACAATAACATATTATTATCCGACCACTCAATCAACCTCTAACAATTGCATATTATTAAACGAGCACTCAGTCAACCTCTAACAATTGCATATTATTAACCGAGCACTCAATCAACCTCTAACAATTGCATATTATTAAGCGAGCACGCAATCAACCTCTAACAATTGTATATTATTAGCGAGCACGCAATCAACCTCTAACAATTGCATATTATTAAACGAGCACTCAATCAACCTCTAACAATTGCATATTATTAAACGAGCACTCAATCAACCTCTAACAATTGCATATTATTAACCGAGCACTCAATCAACCTCTAACAATTGCATATTATTAACCGAGCACTCAATCAACCTCTAACAATTGAATATTATTAGGCCTAACCGAGCACTCAATCAATCTCTAACAATTGCATATTTTTAAGCGAGCACTCAATCAACCTCTAACAATTGCATATTATTAAGCGAGCACGCAATCAACCTCTAATTGCATATTATTAACCGAGCACTCAATCAACCTCTAACAATTGCATATTATTAAGCGAGCACGCAATCAACCTTTACGATTAAATAAAGAAATCTGTTGTAATCATATTGTACACCAACATTCAGTTTCTTCTTCAGATTTTCTGGTAATAAACAGGTATATTTCAAACATACCGTCCGTGACTTATCATTCCGATGTAGCTTTGGAACACCTTCCCTTCCCGGTAAGAAAGCTTAGTGCTATCGACGTAAGAAGATACACTCGACAGAGGGGAGTATCGTGATATCTGCTCAGAGTGACCCGCCGTACAAAAAAAAGAGATAAATAAACGGGTATAGATAGACAAATTTGGCTCCGAATATGCAGGCTCTAAATGGATTAGTTGAGATGATAAGAGGAAATATAACATCAGATATAAGAATAGACGTAATTAGGCGGTGGTACCCCCCTCCCCTCCGCATTTTTTTGAAGGAAACCAAATATTACAGACGTAGAAATACATAATTTACAAGTGGACCCTACGTTTTTCGTTACTCTGTTTAATTTAGCTCAATGAAACAAAATGATCGTTGCAAAATGATCGTTCAGTTTTACCTTCCCCTTTTAATTTGATTAAAATGTCGATAATAAGTTCCATAAAAAGTGCTGACGGTAGGCGCCGAATGCGACGGGCTGCGGGCTGTGACTATACATGACTGTCTCGATGGTCAGATGTTCAGATTTTCTACCGTACGCGAATCCGAGCGATGGAGACACTGTCTGGTTATGTTATAGTGTAGTGTCTGTCTCGTGTATATCCTGTAGTTATATTTAATGGCTGTTCTGATTTGTTGCGTTATTCAATCTTTTTAATTGTTAAAATAGTAAGGAAACTCCCTACTGTATTTTTTTTTTTTTAGGTTTAATTCGCGCCAATTTGCCTAATGTTTATTACAATATTTTAAGTCAAAATTGTATCTTTATATAGAAATATTTTGAGACTTGACTAACACTGTTAATTACACTTTTGATAAATAGCTACACCAATATAATATTTAATAGATAACTTTGAAGCCACTCTGTCGGCTCTACAAGAAATTTCACGGATTGACTCTGGCAGCGGTAGAAAAGCCAATGCTCTGTTAAAAAAGCATGGAGGATTTCTACTTTTTTATTTGATTTCCATTTACTCAGAAGATTTCTGACGCAACGTGGCTCTTTTATTAAAGAGCCTATAGTCCAGCAGTGTGACCTACGAAGTTGTACAATCAGTGAACAACAGGACACTTGATGTTTTTACCATCTTTTATAAATGAGTAATAATCTTTAACTCATTGTTGTTCAATCACTGCACGGAGGTAGCAGAGACGTGTGGATTGAGCGCAGCAGAGTTGCCAAGAAAAGGCAATAATACGGCGGAAATTGGCGGTCGGTACAAAGTTCCATTTGAGGCAGTGCAACAGTTCTACAAAGCTATACAATGCTGTTTCCTGTTATTGGCATATTTAAGCAAGAGATGGAGACCAGGCTTCAAGAAAATAACTTGGATGTTCTTAGCAATTTAAGTCAAGTTCTAAATGGAAGCAATGAAGACGAGGTCAGAGTAAAATATGTTTGTAAATTTTACACTTTGGACAAGAAACTCCTGTCTGAGCTGCAGTGTTTTGTTTTACAAAATAGAAGAATCAAGAAAGAAATATTTCCAAGAAAGAGCTGCAGATTTTATAGATGCGTATTTGAAATGTGTGTTCAGTCTCATTTTTGAAACTAAAAAGTTCCAATTGAAAGTTCCTGTGCTTGCGGCGTTTAAAAACATAGTGCAGAAACACAGTCGCCCTAGAGAGGTTATCCTCTTTGGGGTTTTGCTATCAAAACGAGTACTAATGTTACGCTTTCAAAAGTAATGAATCACTTTAATTCAAATCGAAAGAGAAGACCTCATTTTGTGTAAACATACGATGGTATCAGATTCTGTTAAACAAGGAAAGTTTTGTTTTCTGCCCATGTTTTCTGCTTGATTCTTATTTTTACGGATAAAAACAGGCCAAGTAACGAATACATTTGAATTAGGTATATTTTAATTAGGTGTGTGTGAACGTTCTTTGCTTTACTGAGGTTTGATTATTAAATGAAAGCTATTAACATAGAATATAAGGAAAGACAAAGAAGATTAAGAATTATTTTGTGGTCGCAAATTCCTCTCAAAGACTCATGGACCCTCCGGTAATCCTTGCTACCCCAATCAAAATGATCAAATTACGCCCATTAATATAAGAAATAAATGGATAACCGCTGCGAATACTCTGAATAGATTATTTTGACACAATAGAAAAGGGTAAGGTGAATTCAAATATTTAGGTACTTGATGTTAATGTAAGACATGATGTAGTAATGACGCACATAAGAAAATATGTATTGCCTAAGATTGTGACTGAAACGAAATGGAGATAATGAGATGCCTATGATTCTGAGTTATGACATTTATTACGCCATTCGTAAAGATTTATTGTGCTCGAAATTACTGAATGAGGTTATACCATGGGTCATTATGGAAGATCATTCTGTGTTATGTGAGTTGTCAGACGGACGAGGTGCTTAGAAGGATCAGTAAATTAGATAATGATTCATTGCGATAGTGATGAATTAACGGTTCGTTAGATTATTGAATAGATTTGATGATTTTGTAAAGGTGATTTCTTTGCGCTGGGTTCATTCCATCCTCGAATTAGCATTTGCATGTCGGAACTCTCGGGTCCACTAAGTTTTGAAATTGATGCCTATTTGTTGTCTCTCGACTTAAGAGTAATTAACTGTACAGTGTTGCAAATTAAATTATTTGACGATACGAATTATAATGTGACAATATGGCAACCAATGCTCAACTGTGAGCTTGAATTCGGGAAATGGTGGGATCGGATCCCACCGTCGGCAGACTTGAAGATGGTTTTCTGTGATTTCCCATTTTCACATCAGGCACATGCTCGGGCTGTATCTTAATTACGGCCACAGCCGCTACCTTACGAATCCTAGCCCTTTTTCGTCCTTCCGTCGGCAAAAGACTTCGATATGTAAGTGCGAAGTTAAACCACGAGCAATATTGCTCAGATAAAGGTGTTATTGAAAGATTTAGCGGGAGCGATGACCGAAGTTCAGAAAGCGTTAAAAAAAGGAAATCCAAGAAAACCAGTAAACCAATCAGAGGAAGAGGCAGGAGCCATTAGAAAAAAAATCCAAGGGAATTTAGTGGAATTTCGAAAGGAATGTCCAAGCAGTCCAGAAAGAAATAAAGCAATAGGAATAGACATTTCCAACACGCACGAGGAGTTCCAAAATCCACTATCTGAAATGACAAACTCTATGAGTGCTAATAATGAGGGATGTTGTGAACAACTGCAAAAAGACCTTGTAACATTTTGATTATAATAATAAATATGAATAAAAATATATAAATAAAATTACTCAAAAACTTAATAAAATTAATAAGCATAATTAACCGAAATGTCCGTAGTATGGGCGCCAGAGTTCACCAGAATGGATCCCTCGAATTTAGATAAGAGCATGATAAACTTTATATCCCAGGGCGTGTACATAATGCTGCGTACTGGTACATCTGCTGCAGGCCTTACCTAACCTCCTGAAAACGACTAATTAGGTAGGAACTGCACCTAGGTTCATCAATAACACTGATTCTAAAATAGCTAACTATATTCTTAACAAATTCCGTGCATGAGCACCTCATCAACATACAACATTATACATATAATACACACATAAAATATTGCTGGAAGACTCCATATTTACAACAACAACAATAATGAAAATCGTGGGAAAACGAAAGCGAGAACTAAGGTACCATTTGTAGATAGTCCGATGAACAATGTACATGTATGAATATAAATACCCTTCACTATCTCTATATCAATTCGACTTACCGATTCTCATAATCGGCAGTTATCACATCACACAGATACTGTACCTTGTACTACTGTGTTCACATATTTTAACACTTGTTGTAAAGATATATACACACGTCTGTCGATCCTCAACATAAATTATGGAAAGTCTGAGATAGCTTTCACCAACATATAATGCTAGGCCGCCACAAGTGCTACAATACTTAATGCGCAAGCACTCTCCACAATCGGCCACTTTCCACGAACATAACACGACTACGCTCCACGAACGTTTGAAGTCCAGTCCATTGCAGCCATGTCACTCCAGTACCGTGTATCAGCACCACTTCCTTCCCGTACAGTGCCTCAGTTGTAGTTGTAGTTGTAGTTGTAGTTATCTTCCTTCTCGTTCCTTTACAATCACCTCTACAATCACCCTTACAATGTTTCATTTACAATGTCTCATACCATGTTTTTCACAATGTCACTTATAATGTCCTGGTTGCCGCCGTATCATCAACCTTTATAGACATCAACATCCCCCTCCTGTCAGATGATACGTCTGGATTGGTGCTTGCCAGCCAATCATGAGTGAACCTCTTGTCAAGACATGCCCTGAACTTCTCCTTTCTTCCAAGAGATAAACAAACACTCGGGAGTTTTACATGAATCACCAAATTTTCCCTGGTACAACAACAAGCTTATCTCATCAGGCTGGGATGTATACATGAGTAATGGAATTTCCTGACACAAGTACATCACAACAGACACTGGGGCAGCCATATGACTCATTCAAATTACCAGAGTTATTAAAGCAATGTTTTCCCACTCATGCAAAACATATTACTCATACCTACATATGTGGATATCTTCCAGCTTACCAATATAAACGGCAAAATATACAAATGAAATACTGATAATAATAATAATAATAATAATAATAATAAATCAAATACTGACAATAATATCTCTAACTTCTACATATAATTCTGGGGTGTGATATATGTACTATCACAACCTCGGCAATGTTGTGAGGTGGACAGTAGGCAATGGTATGATGATAAATAGGATTAAAGAGAGGGTGTAAGTTTCACAAAGAGGAAAGGTCCTCTCAGGTTTAATTACTGTGTTGTAGGGGTGAAAGTTCCTTATGAGGATCACTGTAAGTACCTGGGTGTTATATAAGGAAAGATCTTCATTGGGGTAATCACATAAACGGTAATGCAAATAAAGGGTACAGATCTCTGCACATGGTTATGAGGGTATATAGGGGTTGTAGTAAGGATGTAAAGGAGAGTGTATGTAGGTCTCTGGTAAGACCTCAACTAGAGTATGGTTCCAATGAATGGGACCCTCACCAGGATTACTTGATTGGAGAACTCGAAAAATCCAAAGAAAAGCAGCTCGATTTGTTCTGGGTGATTTCCGACAAAAGAGTAGCCTTACGAAAATGTTGCGAAGTTTGGGCTGGGAAGACTTGGGAGAAAGGAAACCAGCTGCTCGACTAAGTGGTATGTTCCGAGCTGTCAGTAGAGAGGTGGCATGGAATGACATTAGTAGATGAATAAATTTGAGTCGTAGTTTAAAAAGTAGGAAAGATCACAATATGAAGATCAAGTTGGAATTCAAGAGGAAAAATTATGGGAAATATATGGGGAGAGAAGTTAGGGATTAGAATAATTTACAAACGGAGATGTTCAATAAATTTCCAAATTCTTTGAAATTATTTAAGAAAAGACTAGGAAGAAAACAGATAGGGAATCTGCCACCTGGGCAACCGCCCTAAATGCAGATCAGTGGTGTTTGATTGATTGATTGATTGATTGATTGATTGATTGATTGATTGATTGATTGATTGATTGATATAGTATTGCGTTATTGACACTGTTCAATTATTCTCTCTAGTAATCAACTCCGCTATTACAATAACAAAAACTGAAAACAAGGAGCAAATAATAATGTATGTAAAATAAAACACTGTTGACATGAGTTCCATAGTTCATGCGAAATTTCGCACTCAGGAGTAAATGTTATGTAACGCTACAACCGCACCCCCCCCCCCCAGCCCTAGTGTAAACGATGGCTTCAAGGAAACTTGCAGGGAAATAGAAATCTGCGTCCTTATCTGGTGACGACCTAATCAGTTCTACCAGCGTGCGGTGGTGGCATGGGTAGGGAAGTTGGTTTCAACAGGTCTACTGATCCTCTGACATCCACATCAAAGAACTTGTCGGTGGTAGAGAGATTGTAGTGCAGAGGTGCAAGGTCTATGGTGCGCAATTAGCAGATGCTTGGACAGAAAAAGTTTCATGGAGGAGTCTCACAACGTCTGACGGTTGATTGGTCGGTGAACAGTTCTCTCCTGGAGGGAGAATTGGTGTTCACCGGTCGAGTGGCTCATAACTCCCTTGGTGACAAATCGCATCCCCAATAACATTAGGGGCAGGGACACATCCCATGCATGTTATTTAGACGTATATTTAAAAGTCGGACAACCTTGTCCTTCTGAGGTATTTCCTGGACCAAGTTATATAATCAAGTCATTAACTACAAGCAGTCATTAACGACATGTTTTTTCTTTGTTTTCGCCTTCTTTAGATTCTTTTCCTGCATTCCTCTGATAATGTTATATCATTTTGTCCTTCCCGGGGTCTTCCATTTTCTATTTATAGCTTTTTTTGCTAGGGGCTTTACGTCGCACCGACACAGATAGGTCTTATGGCGACGATGGGATAGGAAAGGCCTAGGAGTTGGAAGGAAGCGGCCGTGGCCTTAATTAAGGTACAGCCCCAGCATTTGCCTGGTGTGAAAATGGGAAACCACGGAAAACCATCTTCAGGGATGTCGATAGTGGGATTTGAACCTACTATCTCTCGGATGCAAGCTCACAGCCGCGCGCCTCTACGCACACGGCCAACTCGCCCGGTATTTATAGCTTGGCTAGTGTGTGATCTTCAGATTCATTTTCAATTTTCCCTCTCTCTTTCCCATCTATATATTTCTCTCTGATTTTTCTCGTTTCAGTACAGTCGTTTAGCAAATGTGCCATTTCCGTGTGCATATTGAATAAATTCCATTGATATTCGTTATTTTCCCCTTCAGGTTTTATTCTTTTAAACTTCCAACAACCACCAATTTATCCCTCTCATTTCCCTTTATGTTAACATTCGCGTCCTTATTGCCATATTTTCACTAGTGTTCTCTTGCTATTACATTCTCTCCTTACTGTTTGTCTTTATATGTCTTCCACTCTTTGAACAATCTTCTTACACAATCTCCTGTCTGTCGTCCCTTGATAAATTTCTTCCCCAGCAGTGCCCCATTCCTATGTTGTCTGGTAGTTTCTTCACCCCATCCACCCACTAGGCCTAGTCCTCATTTAGACGTTTCATTTCTTTAGCCTCAACCAATACTTAACTCTTCGTTTCACAATATCTGCCCGTATTCGTATCCCTTCGTACATAATTCTCACTACACTATTTGCAATTTGCTTGCCAATTCCATAATTATGTTGGAAAATTTCTAACGACTACATCTGAAGATACAATTCCATCCATGATCTACTAGCCGCATTTCAGCTCCATATAATAATTTTGCTTTACTAGCCAAAGCATTTACTCCGTTCAGTTTTGCTCTTTTTATCTGTTCTCCCCACCTGCCATTGGCGTTTATAATCGTCCCTAGGTATTCCATTCTTTTAACAGCTTCTAGATTTGTCTTAACCATCCACCACTGTGAAAACTTGCCAACCTTTTTACAAACCATGACTCTGGTTTTCTGTGCATTCACTTTTAGATTTCACTCTTTCCGATGGTTTTATATCACACTAATACTATTTTGCATCTTGTCAGGAGCAGATGTTGTCAGCGAAGATCAGACCTGGAATATCTTGGTTCTCGGGACACGGATAAGCTTTTCGATTGGAAGATCTGAATAAACAATAAAGATTATATAGGTGACAGTTTACAACCTTGTTTGAGGCCCAATTTTGAAATTATTTCTTCTACTACTACACCATCTTTCCCTTTGATAAAACATTTAAATTCCGAATGTATATTATTTTCAATTGCTTTTATCATATTCCCTGATATTGCGATCTGCTTCAACTTATAGACGACAGCCCGTCTACTCACCGAATCAAAAACTTACTCTAAATCGATTGCTGCAATGTACATCTTGCCTCTCTTCTTCTACATGTATTTATCCATTATTGTTCGTACTACCATTATATTATCACTTGTCCTCAATCCCTTTCTGAATCCTTATTGGAGTCTCTACTGGACTGAGCATCCCTCTGCCCAATTCATTAGTAGTTTTTGTCATATCCCTGTATATAATGTCTTGTTTAATGAGTCTAACAAACTTATCCCTCTATAGTTACGTGACTTTGATCTTTCACCACGTTCCTTATGTATAGGGCATATGATTCCTTCTTGCCATGTTTTTGGGAATCTCGCCCAATCGAAAATCTTGTTGAATATTTTGAGCATGTTTCTTACATACTTCCTTCCAATATTCATTACTGATACCTGAAATTCTTCCTGTACTTCATCAACTGAAATTTCCTTATCTAATTTAGGCAGGGTGAACTCTAGTCCCCTGGAAACCACGATCTTTTCTACAGCCAGTTTCCGACTGTCCTCACCACTTCATAGCATCTTCCCGTGTTTTAGTTTTTCTTTCTCTACAGATTCGATGTATTATATACCACATTTCTTAATGTACAGTATTTATATTTTTAAATCTCTATTGCGGTTATCAGCTTGTTTCTTCTGCCAGAAGTCTTTTGTGTTTACCAATAATTCTCTGTAGTTTTTTCTTTCAGTACAGATTGCAATTCCTGCTCAAAACCCTCCTAACTTCCTATTTATTTTTAATGATCTTTGTATTAGCAAACTTTTCTGAGCTCCCACCATTATATGCACGACAGCAAGGCGTTATGACCGACTGTGGGGCAGTAAAAAGTCCTAAAGTAATCAGGCAATATGGCAGACACATTGATCGTTTTAGACGGAAGAGAGCATGAAAAGAATAAGCGTATGTGCAGGTAAAGAACATTCTCGACACTGTTAAGAATAGAAGGCGCTGCTGTCAGTCGTGTAATTTTTACGTGAGAGATAATAAAAATAATAATTATATGAATGTATTGTAACCGTTCATCACTATGCCATAGGCATGTTAGGAAGTTTAGTCAATCATATATGCTTTCTTCGCAGCATTCTGCGACATATAATGTCGTATTGAGCAGTTTACGTGACGAACCGGGATATGAGTTGCGATATGCAGGCCTGAAGGGAGCAGTTTTCTGCGCTGTATCGAGAAAGGAATAGCGTATTACCACGGAACCTTGAAATCGCGCTCTCACTTCGTGCGAGAGAGGAGGAGAGATGACGCTACGCGTGGGAATGTAGGTTGTCAGAGAGTGGGGTGAATTAAGGTGTGTTAACCCCCAAGAAATAAAAATCCTTACTGATTCAACACCGCATTCATTGGTGCCAATTCACCATAATTAACTAAAAGGAAGAAAAAAAGAACACCTTTGTCTGAGATAATCTATGGAAATTTGTAAGTTAGGTCTCATTGGAACCGACGTATTTAATACTAATTGTTGATGCATTCGCAATACTTTAATAGTGGATCGGTAATGACGCATGTCATATAGTGGTGCGCTGACTGAAGATGACTGCTAAGATCTGGCAACGTGAGGAAAAAAGTGGGAGGTCTTGTGAGATGAACCATGACGCGTGAATTTATAAAAGGACGCCTTTGAGATTGTGAACGGCCCACTGATCGTATTGATTTAAAACTAGATCAGTATAAAACAGGGGACGTATGTATGTTGGGTATTCAGCCCGAAGGCTGGTTTGATCCTCTGCAACACCGCCAAAAGCTGTCATAAATAGCCTAGGCGTCGCTGAAGAGGCATACTAGGGAAATGAGGAGTGAGGTAGTTTCCCGTTGCTTTCCTCACTGAGCCAGCCCTTGCTATGACATATCAGTCTGCCAAGCCCACTGAAATGCATGCAACAACCGACCCTATGAGCGATATTTTCACACCATTCATAACAGGGACTGGCTGCATAAAGAATGGTATTACTAGCATCACTCATACCTCAGTCACTTTCATATTGTCAAAGCCAAGGATGAGACTGAGACAGGTCAATGAAAGTAACAAATTTGATATAGCCCAGACCAGAAGACATAGTGCACTGTAAACACTACATCTTGCCAGCAAAACGGGTTATAATTTGATTACTTTCACGCCGCTGAAAGATTTCGTTTACCGAAGCTCAATCTCGATCAGGGCGTGGTCTACCACCTCCCCAACCACTCAGCCCAGATACTATAAATAAAACCCGGACCTAGATGCAGTATCCCATTGTAATTTGTGCAGCCGCAGAACTTACGTGTCAGTAATGAACTATGGATATCAGTGTATGAAGAGCTGTGTCGAGGTAAAACATATCAGAGCGGAGTGAATATCGCGAAATAAGCCGTGTGGTACGAGATACAGTACAGTGGTGATGAATAGAAGTCTTATTTTAACATTTAATCCTTTAGATATCGCCGACTTCACTGACGGATTATGATGCAATCATTAGAGAAAGGGCAAACGCATCAAGTTGTTTAGATGTAGTGACACAGCCGATTACGTTCAGTAATTAATGGTGGCCGATTTAAAAGCATTTAAACAGTGAGTGACACTCAGAAAAATTAAAGTTACGGTATTCGTGATAGGAAGAATGTTTGCATACTCCATGGACACTCGTGGTAACAATTAGTCAGACTGTGTGATTAATAGGGAAATGAATAGTGATTTATACAAACTTACCACTATTTGGGTTAGTCCATTTGAAGTTATAAGTGGATCTAATCATCAGTAGGTTCTTTGAAAACACATAAACAGTGTTTATTAACTAATTTTCCCATTTTTCCCTGTGTGTTCGTGAGTGATCATCGAACCCAAGAATTGGAATCAAAGAGAATCGCGCCAAATCTCTTCAGGGAACGTCTAGAGATTCCAACAACAGAAGACCACAATTCGGGACATGGATGATGTGAGGAGGAAGAAGAACAAGGACTATTTAAGAGTGGAGCTGTCGTTATGAAGGTCTAAAATTCCAAGTGTACCTTCGAGATGGCAGCGAACCACAGGCAGTATCTGATAAGTGCATATTTAAAATATGTTAAACCACGAGATTTGCATGCTAGTATCAACTTTTATTTGTAAATAAAAAAAGCTGTAATGGCTAATATTAAATGTAGAGAACACTATACGCGTGTGACAGGGAAATATTATTTTATTAATTTAATTAGGATTTCTCCTGTGATTTAAGGATAATCACTAATATTCCAGCTGGTTTATTTGCATGAATTAGTACATAGATCCCATAAATCTTTGGTGCGTGTGAAGCACATATTTTGAGGAAAATAGTACTTCAGCTAAGTTTATAATTTCTTCCTAATGTTACTAACTGGTAAGGATCTTCATAATAATTTGAATATATATTATGTGTTCGCTTCACAGGGTGATTCAGGTATTTTATAAAACCCATATAATAAGTACATCATCATTGAAGAAATTCAAACCAAGGTGTAATTTGTGAAATATATCAATACGCGAGTGAAAATGAATTAGTTAAATGACTTGTGAGAATAGAGTCTTCTATATAAATGAATAAAGTGGATTTGAGATGCAGTGGCGTGAATAGGGAATATGAAACTTGTGAAATGTTTGAGATGATGGAATGACAAAGAATTAGAACAATGATGGCTGTTGTGATGTTTGAATTAGGCTGTATATGGTTGGAATAATAAGACATAAGAATTGTCGGCCCTTAAATAAATGTGTACTTGGAAACGAGCCAAGATGAGAAGAAAAAAACGAAAGAAAAAAGAAAGAAAGAAAGAAAGAAAGAAAGAAAGAAAGAAAGAAAGAAAGAAATGTAAAGTGTCTTTTGGGCCGCGGGCTAGGACACTAGCCATTGTGAAAGAGACAGATTTACGATGTAAACGGATTCGTCTGGTACGAGGGGGACCGTGTTGTCTCCAATTGATCTCAAACTTTTGCCTAGTAAGTTTTCTTTCATTCACCACTACAATTTCAATCCCATTCTAATGATACATTATGAGTAGCGTTGATAATTTTATGATTCTGCGAAGGACGTATTCCTCCCCATTGTTATGTATCAAATTAGTTCTTGATAGGAGCTTCAGATTTTGTACCTCGGAAGCTGAAGAACGTGGGTTCGACCCGCGTTGGAACTATGGGTTTAACCTGACACGATATGGCTTGACTAGGCCATATCTTCAAGAGTATTTTTTGCTATATGTTTGATATTTTTCTATGTAATGTGTTTATGTATTTATGTACTTCATTATTTCCAAGTGTTTATGGTGATGTAGGATACCAGCGTTGGTTGGTTTGCTTCGAATATAATACGGTCAGGTAAGCCCAGGATACGTGTATGTGTTCAGTACGTAATTGATGTGGTCAAATAGACCATGTGTTTGATATGTGGCGATGCAATCTCGTGCGTGGAAAAAATGTATTAATCAATACGCACAAATTCCATAACCATGACAGTTAACTAATAATATGATTAAATGGGAGAATGCCATCCTGACTTCTGATCAGTCCATTCAGATAATAGATACCATCGAGTATCATTGTTTAGAAATAAATACATTTGCGTACGTGAAATGTGTACATAGTATCAGTGCGCGTTAATAAAGTGATATAAAGTATGCCAAGCGATAACCACAACAGTGAATAAACTGAAAAAGACATTAAGGCATACTGTATACAAATGATTGCTTTACAATTGACTATTTCTTTTTGTTAATGTGTAATAATATTGCATTATCTCATGTATTTATCGTGTGGTTCTATCAGTTTAATAAAATGTTTAGTAAATATTCTTAACAAAGATTCTTCTCATTTAATAATATTAATGTATTCCTTTTACATTATGGAGAACCCTACTTTCATTATATTTTATGTAGTGCCTATTTTTATTTTACGAACATTCCATTACCCGTATGCTTCTTAGCCTTAGCCGTTGACGCAATGAAAGTAGGGAGGATGGGACTTCGAACCTCGGGAAGTGATTTCCGAAGGTTCTCATCCATGAATTCCATTTATGCATTTGTTCTGAAGCCGAATTATGTAATTGTTGCCCTGATATGCCCGGGATGGGTATAGTATGTATATATACAGATAAATAAATAATGAAGAATCTGAACACTGTAAAGCATAGATAGAGCTGATGATGTCACGCTTAGAATTTTCAAAAAGCTCACGGGAGAAAGTCTTAATTAGAAATACATCGGGCAAGTTGGCCGTGTGCAGCTGTGAGCTTGCATCCGGAGGATAGTGGGTTCGAACCCTACTGTCGGCAGCCCTGGAGAAGGATTTCCGTGGTTTCACATTTTCACACCAGGAAAATGCTGGGGCTATACCTTAATTAAGGCTACGGCCGATTCCTTCCCATTCCTAAGCCTTTCCTATCCCATTGTTGCCATAAGACCTATCTGTGTCGGTGCAATGTAAAGCAAATAACAAAAAAATTAGAAATGTACCCCCATTGGGACAAAGATGAAGAATATACCCACGGTATCCCCTGTCTGTCGTAAGAGGCGACTAAAAGGGGCTCCAGGGGCTCTCAACTTGAGAGCATGGGTTGATGACCACGGGTCCATTAGCTGAGTCCTGGCATTGCTTCCACTTACTTGTGCCAGGCTCCTCACTTTCATCTATCCTGTCTTCCCTCCCTTGGTCAACTTTTGTTTTTTCCCGACCTCGACCGTATTAGAACATTCCAGGCCTAGGGAGTCTTTCATTTTCACGCCCTTCGTGGCCCTTGCCTTACTTTGTTGGGTACTTAATTTTTCGAAGTGTCGGATTCCTTCCTTTTCTCTCTCTCTGACCCCCTGTGGGTGGGGGACGCAGATGAAAAATACATCTACAATAAGAGGCGACTAAAAGGGGTGACCAAGGGATGATTATATTAGAACCATGAGACTGCTTGTGATTAGTACATCACGCGAGGAACACCACGGGTCGCCTTTACTTGCGGTAGTACCACTATGTTAGGTACACTTTACTAGCGATAACTACCATTATGAGGGGCCGTTGACCTGGATTTCGGACCCCTTTAGACAACAAGCATCATAGATTCAGGATTGCGCTTTGGAAGCAGCCCCTTGGTCAGTATAAAATATTGTTTTTAAGATATATTCTGGGAATGTGGGGCATTGTGGGTCGGATCCACTGATTGTTTTAAGTTCATAAACATAGTTCATCCTCGTCCTTTTGAATTTTAGTCAATGGATTGATTTTGGAATTATTCTTAACTTTCAATATTGTGAATTGGATCCGCTGATTATTTTAAATTCATATTCATCCATTCATTCTTCATCACGGTTTGAATTATTTTGGTCAGTGGATGAATTTTGGACTTTTTATTTGTCATTACCGTCTCATTTCGTCCCATTAGGGACCGATGATCTAGATGTTAGGCCCGTTTAAACAACAAGCATCTTATTAGAAATTTGAACATAGATTGCTGTTACTGTTATTTTTAAACTGGACCAGGGTTAGCCATAATTTTGTAATAAGTAGTAGTGGGAATATTGTTCCAGAGAAACGAATTCTGACATTTTTTCATACTCACACGTAAAGTCTAACGTATGTAGAGAAAACAATATAGCAAAATTTTGTATACCTTTATGAAGAGGAGTTTCCTCGTCCAATACTCAATTTTGTGCAATGACCGTAATTTTCACGTTTTATTTGCCTGTTTATTAGGCCTTGATTAGCGTAGCACGTCAATAAACTTTACAATTTATGTTTTCTATTGATTACCATAGCAACGAATAACTTATTTTCTAACATAGCAACTAGTAATTTATTTATTGACATAGCAACGAATTAAACATCGCGTCCACTCAACGCTCCTCCTTCTGAGCTGGTAGTAGTCCTGAATAAATTAGAAGGTACTGGAAAGAGGAATTAAACGGATAAGAACTGCAGAACTCTGGATATCAAGAAGTAATGCCGAAATATGTCGGGGAATAGAAAACATAACACAAACAATACTGAAGAGGCGATTGATATTTTTTGGACATGTATACAGAATGGATGATAACAGGTTAAACAAACAGATTTTCAAATATCTTTGGAGCAAGAAGTCAACAACAACCTTGATTCATGAAGCCAAGAAAGGTTTGGAAAGAAGCAATATAAGAGAAGAAGAAGAAGAAGAAGAAGAAGAAGAAGAAGAAGAAGAAGAAGAAGAAGCACAGTGGCAGATATTTTTTTTAGAAAAAGTGTTGAAAATGGAATAATTCTAAGGTCGGAAGGGAAACAAAACAGGCCCAAAATGGTCCGCGAAGAGGAAAAAGTGACACGTGAAAAGATGAAGTATTGGAGGAAGAAGAAGGAACAAAGGATGAAGCATTGAAATTGGCACGTGGTCCCTAGAAGACACTAACGGAGAAAGAAGAAATAATAAAATAATAATACATTTTTTTCTATTTGCTTTACGTCGCACCGACACATATAGGTCTTATGACGACGATGGGAGAGGAAAGGTCTAGGAATGGGAAGGAAGCGGCCGTGGCCTTAATTAAAGTACAGCCCCAGCATTTACCTGGTGTGAAAATGGGAAATCACGGATTTTTTCTCTCTGATTAATGATATATAGAGGAATGTTGCCCAGTTGTACTTCCTCTTCAAACAATAATCACCACCCCCACCACTTTTAATGCAAGCATGCAAACGTGCATGCATCGTGTCGTACAGGTGCCGTATGCCATTTTATAGGATGGAGTTCCACGGCTGTTACACTTGATCAGTCCAATCAGTAACGGTTAATGCTAGTATCGGACGACGGCCCATAATGTACCGTACATGTTCAATGAGTGAAAGTTCTGGTGATCTCGCAGGGCAAGGCAACTGGTCGACACTTTGTAGAGCACGTTGGGTGACAGCAGTGGTATGAGATCGAGCGTTATCCTGGTGGATGAACACCCCTTTGAATACTGCGAATAAATTGAAGCACAACTGGTTCAGTCACCAGTCTGACGTATAAACCCGCTGACAAGGTTCTTCGGATAGCGACGAGAGTGCTCCTGCTGTCAAAGGAAATAGCTCCCCAGACGATCTTGTGATATTAGTCCAGTGTGTCGACGCCGCAGACAGCTTGGTTCCAATCGTATACCCGGTCTTCTCCTCACCAATCTACGGACATTACTGCATCGAAAGAGAAAAAACTCTCATCTGAGAACACAATAGATACTCACTCACCCTACAATGAACTATAGCTTGACACCACTGAAGTCGCAGATGGCAGTGATTCGGAGTTAGTGTCATGAATGCTACATGATATCTGTCTCGGAGCTGTCCCTCAGGTACTCGATTTGTTACAGTTTCTGTGTCACTGTGGTGCCAAATGAAGCACTAATGACTGCTGCAGATGCAGTAAGATAAACCACAGCCATGTGGCGAATAAGGCGGTCCTCCCTCTCTGTATAGGCCGGACAGCCTTCTTGAGACAGTGCCTTCCTGTGAGCATTGTTGCCAACACCGATGCACTGTTGATACATCCCTGCCAAGTATTTCTGCAATGTCGCGGAAAGGACATCCACCTTCCCTTATACGGTACGGCGTTCAAACTCGGTAATTTGCTGATACTGCCTTCCGCGTCTCCTTGAAGGCATGTTGGGCTCACACCTACCTCACAACAACACCTACAGACGATGACTAACGCTCACGAAGTGTGCAGCGCGTATTTAAAGCAAAGTTGCTTTGCAAGGTCATAGCGGCGCTACTAGCACCACTCTTCGTCGACTAGCGCGAAAATTTGAATAGGCGTCATCTTTCAGATGTGCAAACACGCCTCCCGAATATCGTTATCTAGCACAACTCCTTCTTGGTGCTGGGATTTCATTTTCCACCAGTGTAGTAGGACGAGAGAGGGTGAAACCCGTTGTCTGCACATAGCCTACTCCTGTCCAATAGAATATCACCAAAGGTCTATTCAAAGCTTAACATCCCCATCCGAATGACGAATCACTAGCAGTGGCGTCATTATTACCCCGTCACTCCATGTGACCACCGCGGAGATGTTTGGAATTAAATCCAGGATTTTGACACACAATCACCTACCCTGCTGGCCAACATTGGGATGGTGTACATTTTTTCGACCAAGGGAACTCGAACCGGCTAACCATAGTGTCAGACCATATAGACTTAACACCTTAACGATTATGGCCACCGGGTAGACTTACAGTCTACTGCAGGCCTACGTAATGAATACAATGTACAAGGGCATTAAATAGTAACGAATGCAGTCAATATTTATTTAACGTACACATACATACAGTACATACATACATACATACATACATACATACATACATACATACATACATACATACATACATACATATTATTATTATTATTATTATTATTATTATTATTATTATTATTATTATATTTCATTATATATAATTAACGATTTTACAACTGGGTTTATGAGCTTCTTCGGTACAATGTACATGGAGGAAGTACTATTTAGTACATACGCACATATGCTTCATACATATCGGTATATACGTAACATTGTTGACAAATAGACTTGACAGATATTTAGAATATATTTACTCTATATAAACGGCCAAAATTATTAGTGGACGATTTTCATTATTCCTCTGTGTATGGTGGATGGTTCATGCCAATAAACTTTCTTACTATATGGTAAGTGGCCGGGATTGCTGCTTTTTGTAATTCTCTCTAAGTGAGAGGGTGGAGATTAAGGGCTTCAATGCTCCTGTGTAGTATCTTTGGTATAATACTATTACATCTAATCACTACTGGAATGATGATAACATTGTTGAGTTTCCACATGGTTTTTATCTCTGTGGCCAGATCTGTGTATTTGGAAATCTTCTCTGTATGTGTTGATTGAAGGTTGTGAGTATTAGGGCATGCTATGTCAATTATGAAGCAGATTTTCTTGTTTTTATCTACAAAAGTTATATCTGGTCTATTGCAGGTAATAGTTTTATCAGTGATTATACTTCTATTCCAGTAAATTTTGTAATTTTCACTTTCTAAGACTGATTGGGGTTTGTACTTCCAATATGCTGTGGTACAATGGATTAGGTTATTTTGTCGGGCTAATTTCTGGTGAATGATTTTTGCAATTTGGTCATGTCTGTCCCACTTGTAGTCTGTGTTTGCCATTAACTGACAACCTGAGTTTATGTGCTGGATGGTTTCTGGAGATGTATTACATCGTCGGCACAGATCTGAATAGACAGACGGATCGTGTAGTATATGCTTTCTGTAGTTCCTTGTGGCAATGACTTGATCTTGTATGGCGAACATGAAGCCCTCTGTTTCTGGGTATACAGTATATACGAATGTGTCAGCCACTCATGCGACGCTTGTTTGTCGATATATGGCTGAATTAACTCATTTGGATACCGTCCATGAAGAGGTTTCTTTTTCCATAGAACGATCTTTTCCTCATTTGTGGAGAATGACATTGTAAGTGAAGCCGGGGTGTAAAACCGTTATCTGCTACAACCATTGCACTATGTAGGGCAGAGGTTTCTGATTTATGTTTGAAGTAGCACTTTAGTGATGTAATTTGTTCATTGTGTAATTTCTCAAGGTTTATTAGTCCAGGACCACCATCAGAACGAGGCAGAGTGAGTCTTTCTGAGGCTGATTTTGGATGATGCATGTTGTGTTTTGTCAGTAACACATTCACTTTCGTTTGAAGAACCTTCAACTCATTTGTAGTCCACTTTATGGCTCCAAATGAGTATGTGAGAACAGGTATAGCAAACGTGTTGATGGCCTTACCGATGCTTTTTCCTATGAGCTTAGAACGCACGATTCGTCTTACTCGTTCAATATATGTCAGTCTCAATGCCTGTTTTGCGTCCTTGTGTTGAATCCTGGCTGATTGGTTATATCCAAGATATCGATATGCTTCATGTGTTGTCAGTGGTGAGATATCTGTTGCTTCAGAGTGGATGCCCTGTGCCGAGAAAGAGCCCCTCTTGATTGTCTGAGTAGCACATTTATCGAGTCCAAATTTCATGCAGATGTCTACGGAGAAATTATGGGTAATTGAAACAAGGTATTCAAGTTGTCTTCGTGATGCAGCATACAGTTTTAGATCATCCATGTACAGTAGATGTGAAATTTTGTAGATTGTTCTTTGCTTATTTTTGATAGTGAATCCACATATTGTTGAACTCAGTAAGTCTGATAGTGGGTTCAGAGTAAGACAAAACCATAGCGGACTGAGGGAATCCCCTTGGAAAATGCCTCTTTTAATTGGTATGAGGTCAGTTATCATGCATTCTTCTCCGTTGTGGAGGTTAATAATAGTTTTCCAAGTCTGCATGGTAGTTGCTAGAAATGTCACTATTTTAGGATCAACTTTATATACTCTAAGGACCGCAATAAGCCAGGAATGCGGCACTGAGTCGAATGCCTTTCTGTAATCTATGAAACAAGTGTGCAAATTTCGGTATGCTTGTTCCATGATTATGGTATCAATTATTAATTGTTCTTTACAGCCTTTTGTGAACCGTTTGCAGCCCTTTTGTTCCTCAGCGATGATGTCATTGACCTTGCAATGATTCTGGATTCTATTATTATTATTATTATTATTATTATTATTATTATTATTATTATTATTATACGTAGGCTGATCAACAAAGACTGAGACTGCTGTAGCTTCCGTGATAGTTTCCTATCTGTAACACAAATATTTGAAAAGAGCGGGTTTTTATGTATAATGTCGGTAGGCGGGAGCACTCTCGTATCGGTAGGTTGGTAGTAATGCTTTATTGTGTAGACGCTACGTGCATTTCGCATACCAGACAATGGAGGTGACCAGCATGCAGTTCCCCGTCACACCACACGTCAGTATTGGCTACACTGAGGAAGCACATTGCAAAGAAACGACAAGAGCTTTCTCGGACTGGAGGGCAACTTCATCACGACAATGCATGGCCTCACGTCGCAAATGAAGTCATGCAGTTTCTGGCTCGATTCAATATTACCTGTGTATCGCGCCCACCTTATAGCCTGATCTTGCATCCTATGATTTTGTATTTATCTCCACCACTAAAGGCAAAGCTTAGGGGCATTCGATTTGAGAACTCTGAAGCAGTGCTCAAGAAAAGTGAGGCGATTCTCAAGGACCTGACAAAAAATGGTCTGCAGCATTTGTTCAAGGGCCGGCAGAGACGCTATAAACAGTGCATTGAAGTAGGAGGGGACTACTTTGAAAAAGAGCATATAAACATTGAAATGGTGTGATAAACATCTGTGAAAAAAATCAGTCTCAGTCTTTGTTGATCAGCCCTCGTAACATTCGTTAAGGTCATCTACGGACAACGTTTACATAGTCCACTAGATTTTTCATCTCTCAAAGTTCCTTTTCTTTGCACTTCTTCCGGATGTTCGTAAGCCTTGGATTTCTCCTCTGCCGCTCTTCAACCGAGATTTTGCGTGACTTGACGAGTTTTTCCAGTGCATCGATCATTCCTGCAATTTTCTTCCTAAAGGTTGTTCCTTCCCTCCTGGATCTCCACTTCTTCCAAGTCCTTGTGAACCTTCTTAAGCCATAAATGTTGTGCCTTCCATTTTTCTTGAAGACTAGATATCCTATGTGCCCTAGGGTTGCCATCTGTCGCGTATTATACAGGACCTCCCGTATTTGAGGTGAAAATTTTGCGTCCCGTATTATGAACTGTTGTCCCTTAAAAACGAGCGTTTGTCTTTTTTGTCTCTAAATATTTTAAAAACCGCATTTGATTTGAGCGCCATTCAAGTTCAAAGTAGCTCCATGCTTTTTTTTCTCTTTGGTGTCTCAAAGGAAGGAAATCTCGTGATATCTCACCATTTGTTGGTAAAGCTGAGCATGCTGGATTATTTACCTCGTTTTCTGCCGCGTACTTCCGTAGGTCTTCCAATCCAATTTCTAACGTGATTGTTAATGATTTTTGACACTAAATCTACTTAAATTGTGAAGTTATCAAAGCTCATCGAAGACATCAGTGTTAAGATGTCAGATGTACTGTACTGTATGTAGGGTTAAAAGGGTGGACGTTTATTTTACGAATTTCGACAATTATCTTATTTTGTTATTGAAGCTAATTATAATCTAATTGAAATTGGTACCTAACGTTATTTTTTTCTAGTAGGGTCTATTTATGAAGTGTCCCTTATTTTTTTTGAAAAATCCCGTATTTATAAGTAAATGTATCTTATTTCTTATATCGAAAAGTGGCAACCCTATGTGTGCCAGTCGCTTTGGATTCATGCCCATAAAATGATAGTCTTCTTTTCGTCATAGTATTGCTTCTCAACTTCTTCATATTCTTGATTCGATCTCAATCGGAACATGGGTTGCGAATCTAGTGACGTTTTTGGAACTTAGTTTTTCCTAAGGAATCTCGTTTACTTTTCTTCAATGACTGGGTCCGTTACTTTCGTCATGGTTTCCGCCGCATATAGGCGTTAGAATCTTCCAGAGACCAAGTGCCAATTTTGTTGTTCCTTCTTCTTCCTCTAATACTCCTTCTTTTTCTCACTATGCCTCTTTTCCCTCTCCTCGCACCATTTTGAGCCTGTTTTCTTTCTCTTCCGACCTTGGAATCCATCCATTTTTAACACTTTCTTTCTATATATATATATTTGTTGCTTCTTCTTCTCCTATATTATTTCTTTCTAAATCTTTCTTGACTTCATGAATCAAGGTTGTTTTTGACTTCTTGGTCCAAAGATATTCGAAGATCTGTTTGGTTAACCTGTTGTCATTCATTCTGTATAAATGACCAAAATATAATAATCGCTTCTTCCGTATTGTTTCGGTTGTGTTTTCTAAGTAGAGTAGTAAATAAGTTACTCCGAAGTCTTCGCAGCCCAAAGTTGGCAACATTTTCGTAACACTACTTTTATTACTGGAAATGGCTGCTTTCCTATCGATCTCTTCCAGTTAACGTATCAAGTAATCCTGGTGAGGGTATCATACACTGTAATCATATGCAAATATGTCATCATTATTTCTTGATTTGCAGAGTTCTGTAGTTCTTAGCGGATCTAGTATTTTCCGTATAATTCTTCTTTCCAGTACTTGTAATTATTCAGCTTGTAATTCAGTACCAGACATTCACCCGTGTATAGACATTCCAGGTTCACTACTGTGTTGTAATTTTGTATTTTGAGGTTTTGAGGTTTTTGCTGTAGATATTCCTACTTAAACCGTTTGCTCTTTCCATCTTGTGTATCCTTTCCTGTACATCAGATTTTTGTTATTATTTTTATTATTATGATGACGAGGACATGCTGGGCTAAAAACAAGGTTTCGCCTTTATTATATGATAATAATAATAATAATAATAATAATAATAATAATAATAATAATAATAATTATTATTATTATTATCATTGTCCGCCTCTGTGGTGTAGTGGTTAGCGTGATTAGCTGCCACCCTCGGAGGCCCGGGTTCGATTCCCGGCTCTGCAACGAAATTTGAAAAGTGGTACGAGGGCTGGAACGGGGTCCACTCAGCCTTGGAGGTCAACTGAGTAGAGGTGGGTTCGATTCCCACCTCAGCCATCCTGGAAGTGGTTTTCCGTGATTTCCCACTTCTCCTCCAGGCGAATGCCGGGATGGTTCCTAACTTAAGGCCACGGCCGCTTCCTTCCCTCTTCCTTGCCTATCCCTTCCAATCTTCCCATCCCTCCACAAGGCCCCTGTTCAGCATAGCAGGTGAGGCAGCCTGGGCGAGGTACTGGTTATACTCCCCAGTTGTATCCCCCGACCAAGAGTCTGAAGCTCCAGGACACTGCCCTTGAGGCGGTAGAGGTGGGATCCCTCGCAAAGTCCGAGGGAAAAACCGAACCTGGAGGGTAAACAGATGATGATGATGATGATGATGATGATGATTATCATTACCAGGGGTACACCGTCTCCGTCACGTTGAACTGTGCCCCTTCTAGAAGGCCATATGTGCTGTGAATCCTAAACTATGTATCACAAGATACTTGGGCATTTAACCTTTAGATCTCTCTACTATCGGCCTATGTGCTCTCTCTGGCGGGATTGTGGACAATTACTTTTTAAGGGAATTTTCAATTTTCAATGTTTGTGAACTTTAATTGTTTGTAGATTGTTCCTTTATGTACTTACGTTATCAGCAATGCTAAAGTTTCCTTCTTCCTTAGTTATTAACCAATCAGGAATGTTTGTTTATATTTCCCTAGCCAAATAAAATTGGGGTTGTGTACAGGCATTCTGCCTAGCTCAAGAGAGTTCTGGAACATTCCCCTCTGAGATACTATAAAAGCTGGGCGCTTTAGGGCCGTATTGTCATCTTTATCGCTCCGGTCAGGTGTGGGTGTACGGCGTATTTTAGGAGGCAGGGGCACCCTCGCCGTCGTCGGAAGGCCCAACAACTCAAGGTAATGGCAGAAGTATCTTAACATGTGACAGATTCAGGCAGAGAACTTGAGGGAAAGGTTTCAAGCTCCTTTTCTTAATGTAAAGTTCTAAAATAACCGTTTAAATGTAAATTTTCGGCAGGTATGAGGACTTTGTTCAAATCCCTGTGGGAAAACATGTAATTTAAGGGAACAAAGAGTGTTCACCCTCTGTTAATTCCCATTCGACTTGGTATGAGCTCATTATTAACTTGGTTTTTTTTGCTTATTCAGAGTATCTATCACATTTTAAACTCAAAAAGGAAAGAACTAAAATTTCTGAAATTAGTGCTTGAACTTAGACTCTGATCATTCCAATGTCTACCCATTCACCCCCAACACCTTCCTACACCTCTGAGAACCACGGAAACCCCTGAACAATAATAATAATAATAATAATAATAATAATAATAATAATAATAATAATAATTATTATTACTATTATTATTATTTATAATCCCAAAGGGGAGGTTCGAGAGCATACAAGACTAATCATTCAAGACAATAGGCCCATTTATTTTGAAGAAAAAACTTCTTTCATATTGCGTTTGTTTCATGGCCGTCTTAGATTTAAGTATCCTGATTTCAATGCCTCTTTATAATTCAAAGCGTTTTTGCAGCGTTACAATTGTTTGCATTACAATAGCATTTAATTCGTTTGTCGACATATTTCAGGGCTTGTGTGTGTCTTGGAAACGGACAATCTAAATAGGGCAATGTAGAGTGCTGAGTCCACACATTCTGTTACTAAAAGAAGGGATAGTTCAACACCCAGGTAGTGGCAGAGGTAGCGGGTGAAAGTTTTAATCATTGTTGGAATTTGACCTTCAGGATGCAAAGAAAGATTGGTTGACCAATATTAATACAGTAAAACACAATTAGGAAGACGGATGGTTGTGAAAGTGCAGTACAATAATAGACTTGGTGACATTATGAGGAATTTATGTACAGTTCTACACAAAATTTTCATCAACTGGTAATCAAGTTACACAGGTGAAAAATGTATGAAAATACTGAAAACATTTGTAATGGGGCTTCAATCAATCATCAATGATCTCTATTTAGTGCTCGCCCAAGTGGCGATCACTTTAACACATTACAGAAACAAAAGGTTGTGAAGACATAGCCACTCAAGTGGCGGATTACCTATGAATTGTTTGTCTAGTTTTCCTGAAACGATTTCAAATAACTTGGAAATTTAATCGAACATTTCCCTTAATAAAGTATTCTAATCCCTAAGTCCTATAACTTAATATTTGCCCCAGTTTGTCCTCTTGGATTCCAGTTTATCTTCTTATTACGATCTTTCCTTGCTTTGAAAGTTCCACTCAACTCAAGCTTATCCGTCTACGTATGTAATTCCACGCCATCTATCCACAGACAGCGCAGAACATACCGCTTACTCGAGCAGCTCATCTCCTTACTCCCAAGTCTTCGCACCCCAAAGTTTGCAACATTTTAGTAATACTACTCCTTTGACGGAAATCCCTGAGAACAAAACTTGCTGCTTTCCTTTCTATCTCTTCCAGGTAACGTATCAAGTAATCGTGGTGAGGGTCCCATACCCTAGAACCTTACTCTAATTTGGGTTTTTACCGGAGACATATTTACGCTGTCTCCCTTACGAACTTACTACAACCCCTTAATACTCTCATAACCATGTAAAGAGATTTGTAACCTTTCTTTACAAGTTCGGTGATGTGATTACCCTAATGAAGATATTTCCGTATACTAACACCTCGGTACTTAGAGTAATACCCGTGATGTACTATCACACAATCAGCACAGTAATTCAAACTGAGAAGACTTACCCTCTCGGCGAAACTCGCAAGCTGCTTTTTCACCCCGTTTACCAACATACCATTGTGTGCTGTCCATCTCACAACATTGTCTAGGTATTTTTGCAGTCGCTCAAAATTCTGTAACTTATTTACTACTCTGTACATTATAACATCATTTGCAAAAAGCCGTATCTGTGATTCCAGCTCTTTACTCATATCATTTATATACAAAACATAAAGGTCCAATACTACTACTAATAACAATGTTACTGGATCAGATAAAGCCACACCCATTCTAATTCTATAAGTTATTGGGATTTATTATAGGAAATTGTGAAGAAATAAATTATATTTACTCCATATCAACTTACAGAGTAAATTTCATACACTAAGAAATACAAATTTGCTGGTTAGGCATACATAAAAATGTGGTCATGTTATAAAGGTGGTCAACTTCACAGGTTTTACTGAATCAGAGTTTTCTGTCATTTTGGTTCCTTCCTTTTCAGTATGGAGTGAAGTTTCCTCACATTTCCCGCTTTATAATGAGCACTCGCTTTTGCTCGTTGGGGTCTCCGCCCCCAACCCCCCAGTTGCTCTTCATTACAAATGGCAATTTGGAAAATTACTATGGCGAAAAGGTACGTCGTATCGACAAACGAATTGGGCCATCAGACGGCCCTTTTAGTTGCCTTGAAATTTGTTCCTATGACTTTTCTCGTATTTTGGCGATTTATAGCATAGATAGAGGTAAAGGTTTCTTTTCTTTTCTAGTGGCTTTACGTCACACCGACACAGATAGGTCTTATGGCGACGATGGGAGAGAAAAGGCCTAGGAGTTGGAAGGAAGCGGCCATGGCCTTAATTAAGGTACAGCCCCAGCATTTGCGTGGTGTGAAATTGGGAAATCACGGAAAACCATTTTCATGACTGCAGGCATAGGGATTCGAACCCACTGACTCCCGGATGCGAGCTCACAGCCACGCGTCCCTAACCGCACGGCTAACTCGCCCGGTGGTAAACGTTTCTATCTGAGGCAAATTTTGTAAGTTTTTCACAAGCTGAGAAATCATTTTCCTCGCCTAATGGGCAGCTACAGTCCTAAAATTTTTGAGGCGTATCGAGGATGAAGCGATATACAGTTTTGCTTCTTTGCTTCTTTGACGTTTAGTTCTATATGCATCGGGAACACCTTATATTGGTTAAGAACTTTGATTAGTTTCCGTATATCCCTTTCGTTTTCTTCATACTTGATCGGCAGCTAGAATCATGCAATTTGGCTTACATATGGCCCACGGGCGTGCCACTTAGCCTGCCAAATTTCTTGATAATATCAGTCATATAAATGTACCAAACAGTAAAATTAATCATGGAAAGTGTACGAACTGGACGTAAAATCGGAAGATGCAACTCTATCTAGGGCATAAGGGATCGACATACGACTAACTAAAAGTCACAGGACAAAATTTGTAGATCTTTTTGTGATAGGTGGCGAATGTGTTGTCCGTTTTGCGATACGACTTCCCGTTTAGCCACAAAATACCGCGAAAGGAATGTCTGCACCTTCATGAAAATTGCATCAACATTTCGATATTTTTCGGAGAAAAATCGTTTTAAACATTGGAACTATTTGGAAGGTCTCCGTCAGTTACAGGCTAAAAGCTATAGTATTGCCAAATTTTAATTTTCTAGCGCACCTAAAAGTTTGCGTCCACAATTTTGTTTGGGGGAGGAATGAAAATTTAAAAAATGAACTTTTCGGATTTTTTCAAGTTTCTAGCTCATCTGCATGTGGGTAAAGATTAATAACAGTGAGTGAGTGAGTCAGTCAATCAGTTACCCTTCTGACTTTATATAATAGAGATAGAGATTTCATCATGTCACTCCCGCATTCCATGAGCTAAATTGGTTTAAACTATACCAGCGTCGTCGTTCTCACTCTTTGCTTCTACTCCACAAAATAACATACCTACAAGCAAGAACCCCTCTTATGTAACATACTCTTTCCAGTTGCTCTGAACCAGTCATACATGCCGACCAGAGCTGGAGCTAATGTAATTACCAAATCGTAGATACAGCTTCGACAATAATTATTTTATTGTTAGTCAATTCGAACATGAAATTTGTTGCCCAATGATCTAATAGACATTCAAAAGAAAGTTTGGCAGCGATATTAGACGGATTAAGTTGATTGTAAAGAGATAAATTCTGTTTTCCTGTTTTGTTATTTCATTCCGTCTGTTGTTAAGTTTTGTTCTGAATTTGTTTACCTTGTCAAATTAGGACATCTCTCATTATTCTGTTATGTTTCCTTTTTTCATTCCTCTTTTGTGTACGCCGACCCCGCGATATAAGGTTAGCGTGCTTGCCTTTTCCCGAGGGTCCCGGCTCGATTCCTGGCCAAGTCAAGGCAGGTATTTTTACCTGGATCTGCGGGCTGATTCGACGTCCTCAGCCTACTTGATTACAATTGAGCTATCTGACGGTGAGAGGAACTATCTGACGGTCTACAAAGCCAAGAATAACGACCGAGAAGATTCGTCGTGCTAACCAAACAACACGTCGTGATCAGTAGGTCTTAAGATTGAACAGCGGTCGCTTGGTAGGCCCTAGCCCTTCGAGGCTATTGTGTCACGAACTTTGGTTTGGTTTTCGTGTGTGTACAGTTTAGTATCATAGAGTATATAACATGTGTAATATATTGTTAAATTTTATGCAGATTGGAATAATAATAATAATAATAATAATAATAATAATAATAATAATAATAATAATAATAATAATAATAATAATAATAATAATAATAATAATAATAATAATAATAATAATAATAATAATAATAATAAAGAGCTGTCTCGTTGTCAAATATGCGCTGTACACTAAGAACATGGACATATGATTGTTTGTGAGATAATTGTTTTGCTCGACCAGTGAGGTAATCTTGTTTTGATGAGAATGCATCACGGCTACTTATGACGTCATGAATGGGCAGACTTCTGACGTGCGAACCTTGACAATTGGTAAATACTTTCCTTTAATCCTGCTATGATGTCGTTGTTTCTTTCTCGTAACTGTAATCAAACACCACTTCCGCGTACCCCCACAGAAGCGACCACGGGGTCTCTAACTGAGTCACGCAGTAATTTTACTTACTTACGCTATCCGACACCCCGTAAACCGGCGCTTCTACTCTTCTAATTTCTAAAGAAGTCCGGAGTCCATTAAGGCGCCTTACTTAGCTGGAACAACACTTCTGAAAGGGCCTTGAGCACTGCTCTGTCCGAAAGGCTGCGTGGTTGATAGGAAATATTGTCTGACCATCCATACCTTACATCACAGCTTGCGAACACTGTCTGGACATCCATCCATACCTTACATCACAGCCTGCACGGTTGTTATGGTTACACTTCCTTCACATATTTTATCGCGTCACGTTACACCAATTTTCGGATGAAGCCCAGTTGTAAGACATATTTATGTCAAAATCCGTGACCTGACCGGGAAACAGATCTCTTGCCTTTCAGTACGTGTCACGCTCGCCACCCCTAAACTACTGGCCGGCCATTTTAAATATGTCTGAATCATTGGCTGAATTGTCAGCGTACCGGCCTTCGGTTCAGAAGGAAGTGTAACCATAGCAACCGTGCAGGCTGTGAAATAAGGTATCGATGGATGGCCAGACAGTGTTCGCCACGAACCTGCTACGCAGGCGTAGCAGGGGGAGAGGTGATACTCCCACGTGGCGCGTCCCAGGTGGCGGATAGGGGGGTCCTAACCGGCTTGCCGGCGGACTTGAGGGAAATAAAATACCTCTCGCGGACCAAACACACACCCCCTGTGGGTGGGGGAGGCAGACGAATAATACACCCACGGTATCCCCTGCCTGTCGTGAGAGGCGACTAAAAGGGGCGACCAAGGATGCTTGGATTAGAACCATGAAACTCCTTTTGATTAGTACCATCACGCGTGGAACACCATCGGTCGCTTTTACTTGCGAGTAGTACCACTCTGTTAGGTACTCCATATTTTTGTGATTCGTAGCACTCGAGGGGGGTTCAGTGTGGGTTTCCAGTACCCGTGAGTCGTGCCCGTGTGTGCAACACGACAGGTCTGGGCGTTGCCTGTGAGTTGTACCCGTGTGAGCGACATCACGCGTCTGGGCGTAGCCTGTGAGTTGTACCGCTGTATGAGCGACACCGTGGGTCTGCGTTGCCAGTGATTAGTACCCACTATGTGAGGAACACCACGGGAATGCCGGCGCCCGTGCTTAGTACACCTAGGTGAGGAACCTCATCGGTTTGCGTTGGCTCTGAGTGGCACCATTGTGTGAGAAACACCATAGGTCTGCGTTACCTTTACGACGTACAATACTTGTGAGTAGTACCTTACTGCTTGGAACACCGTGAGTTTACGCTACCTTTGATTAGTACCGCAGCTCGAGAAATATCATGGTTCTACTGTACGCGCGACTTGTATCAAACTGAGGGGCCGCAGACCTGGTTTTTGGACCCCTTTAGACATCAAGCATAATCGATTCAGGACTGTGCTTTATAAGTGGTCCCTTGGCCAGTAATGCTATTATTTCTGACCGTTTTTGAGTCGGATCCACTGCTCTTTGTTTGTTTGTTTCTTGTTTGTTTTTGTGATTTTTTGGGTTCATGTCCATCCATTCATTTTTCATGACATTTTTATTTATTTTGGTCAGTGGATTTTTTGAATTTTTTGTTGTCATTTCATTTCGTACCATTAGGGGCCGATGACCTCGATGTTAGGCCCCTTTAAACAACAAGCATCATCATCATCAGACAGTGTTCGCAAGCTGTGATGTAAGGTATGGATGGTCAGACAATATTTCCTATCAACCGTGCAGGCTGTGATGTAAGGTATGGATGGATGGCCAGAAAGGGTTACATAGCAACCGTGCAGGCTGGCACATAAGGTATGGATGGCAATAACCGGGAGACATATTTATGATCATTTGATTTTCGCAACGGGAAAAGTGGTTTCTTTTTTGTTTGGATACGAAGGCTTGTTCGAATGTTCGCAGCTTTCATGAGAAAAGCTGAGGAGCTAACAGGCATAGCGCAAACAACATCACCTCGTAATCTGCAGCTTTTCGGACAAAGCAAGGCTCTTTCAGAAGTGTTGGTTCCAGCTAAGTAAGGCGCCTTAATGGACTCCGGACTTCTTTAGAAATTAGAAGAGTGGAAGCGCCGGGTTACGGGGTGTCGGGTAGTATAAGTAAGTAGAATTACTGCGTGACTCAGTTCGAGACCCCGTGGTCGCTTCTGTGGGGGTACGCGGAAGTTGTGTTTGATTATAGTTTCGAGGAAAGAAACAACGACATCATAGCAGGATTAAAGGAAAGTATTTACCAATTGTCAAGGTTCGCACGTCAGAAGTCTGCCCATTCATGACGTCATAAGTAGCCGTGATGCATTCTCATCAAAACAAGATTACCTCACTGGTCCAGCAAAACAATTATCTCACAAACAATCATATGTCCATGTTCTTAGTGTACAGCGCATATTTGACAACGAGACAGCTCTTTATTATTATTATTATTATTATTATTATTATTATTATTATTATTATTATTATTCCAAACCATGTCTTATGTTCTACATAAAATTTAACAATATATTACACATGTTATATACTCTATGATACTAGACTGTACACATACGAAAACCAAACCAAAGTTCGTGACACAATAGCCTCGAAGGGCTAGGGCCTACCAAGCGACCGCTGTTCAATCTTAAGACCTACTGATCACGACGTGTTGTTTGGTTAGCACGACGAATCTTCTCGGTCGTTATTCTTGGCTTTGTAGACCGTCAGATAGTTCCTCTCACCGTCAGATAGCTCCTCAATTGTAATCACGTAGGCTGAGGACCTCGAATCAGCCCTCAGATCCAGGTAAAAATACCTGCCCTGACTCGGACAGGAATCGAACCCGGGACCCCCGGGAAAAAGCAAGCACGCTAACCTTATACCGCGGGGTCGGCGTACACAAAAGAGGAATGAAAAAGGAAACATAACAGAATAATGAAAGATGTCCAAATTTGACAAGATAAACAAGTTCAGAACAAAACTTAGCAACAGACGGCATGAAATAACAAAACGGGAAAACAGAATTTATCTCTTTACAATCAACTTAATCCGTCTAATATCGCTGCCAAACTTTCTTTTGAATGTCTATTAGATCATTGGGCAACAAATTTCATGTTCGAATTGACTAACAATAAAATAATTATTGTCGAAGCTGTATCTACGATTTGGTAATTACATTAGCTCCAGCTCTGGTCGGCATGTATGACTGGTTCAGAGCAACTGGAAAGAGTCAGTTACATAAGAGGGGTTCTTGCTTGTAGGTATGTTATTTTGTGGAGTAGAAGCAAAGAGTGAGAACTACGACGCTGGTATAGTTTAAACCAATTTAGCTCATGGAATGCGGGAGTGACATGATGAAATCTCTATCTCTATTATATAAAGTCAGAAGGGTAACTGACTGACTGACTCTCACTCACTCACTCACTGTTATTAATGTTTACCCAAATGCAGATGAGCTAGAAAGTTGAAATTCGGCAAACTGACAGCTATAAGGCCGTAACCTAAAGTAAAAATTCCGAAAAGTTCATTTGTTTAATCGTAATCTCTCCCCCAAACAAACTGGCGGACGCAAACTTCTAGGTGCGCTAGAAAATGTAAATTTGGCAATATTATAGCTTTTAGCCTGTAACCGACGGAGACCTTCCAAATAGTTCCAATGTTTAAAACGATTTTTCTCTGAAAAATATCGAAATGTTGAGGCAATTTTTATGAAGGTGCTGACCATCCTTTCGCGGTATTTCGTGGCTAAACGGGAAGTCGTATCGCAAAACAGACAACACATTCGCCACCTTTCACGAAAAGATCTACAAATTTTGTCCTGAGACTTTTAGTTATTCGTATCGCGATTTCTTATGCCCTAGATAGAGTTGCATCTTCCGATTTTACGTCAATTCGTACACTTCCCATGATTTTTACTGTTTGGTACATTTATATGACTGATAGTTTCATGAAATTTGGCAGGCTAAGTGGCACGCCCGTGGGCCATATGTAAGCCAAATTGCATGATTCTAGCTGCCGATCAAGTATGAAGAAAACGAAAGGGATACACGGAAACTAATCAAAGTTCTTAACCAATATAAGGTATTCCCGATGCAGATGGAACTAAACGTCAAAGAAGCAAAGAAGCAAAACTGTATATCGCTTCATCCTCGACACGCCTCAAAAATTTTAGGACTGTAGCTGTCCGTTAGGTGAGAAAAATGATTTCTCAACTTGTGAAAACCTTCCAAAATTTGCCTCAGATAGAAACGTTTACCACCGGGTGAGTTAGCCGTGCGGTTAGGGACGCGCGGCTGTGAGCTTGCATCCGGGAGTCAGTGGGTTCGAATCCCAATGCCTGCAGCCCTGAAGATGGTTTTTCGTGGTTTCCCATTTTCACACCAGGCAAATGCTGCGGCTGTACCTTAATTAAGGCCATGGCCGCTTCCTTCCAACTCCTAGGCCTTTCCTCTCCCATCGTCGCCATAAGACCTATTTGTGTCGGTGCGACGTAAAGCTACTAGAAAAGAAAAACGTTACCCCTATCTATGCTATAAATCGCCAAAATACGAGAAAAGTCTTAGGAATGAATTTCAAGGCAACTAAAAGGACCGTCTGATGGCCCAATCCGTTTATCGATACGACGTACATTTTCGCCACAGTAATTTTCCAAATTGCCATTTGTAACGAAGTGCAACTGGGGGGTTGGGGAAGAAGCCCCCAACGAGCAAAAGGGAGTGCTCATTATAAAGCGGGAAATGTGAGGAAACTTCACTCCATACTGAAAAGGAAGGAACCAAGTTGACAGAGAACTCTGATTCAGTAAAACCTGTGAAGTTGACCACCTTTATAACATGACCACATTTTTATGTATGCCTAACCGGCAAATTTGCATTTCTTAGTGTATGAAATTTACTCTGTACGTTGATATGGAGTAAATATAATTTATATCTTCACCATTTCCTATAATAAATCCCAATAACTTAGAAATTAGAGAATTAGAATAGGTGTGGCTTTATCTGATCCAGTAACATTGTTATTAGTAGTATTGGACCTTTATGTTTTGTATATAAATGATATGAATAAAGAACTGGAATCACAGATACGGCTTTTTGCAAATGATGTTATAATGTACAGAGTAGTAAATAAGTTACAGAATTTAGAACGACTGCAAAAATACCTAGACAATGTTGTGAGATGGACAGCACACAATGGTATGTTGGTAAACGGGGTGAAAAAGCAGCTTGCGAGTTTCGCCGAGAGGGTAAGTCTTCTCAGTTTGAATTACTGTGCTGATTGTGTGATAGTACATCACGGGTATTACTCTAAGTACCGAGGTGTTAGTATACGGAAATATCTTCATTAGGGTAATCACATCACCGAACTTGTAAAGAAAGGTTACAAATCTCTTTACATGGTTATGAGAGTATTAAGGGGTTGTAGTAAGTTCGTAAGGGAGACAGCGTAAATATGTCTCCGGTAAAAACCCAAATTAGAGTAAGGTTCTAGGGTATGGGACCCTCACCACGATTACTTGATACGTTAACTGGAAGAGATAGAAAGGAAAACAGCAAGTTTTGTTCTCAGCGATTTCCGTAAAAGGAGTAGTATTACTAAAATGTTGCAAACTTTGGGGTGCGAAGACTTGGGAGTAAGGAGATGAGCTGCTCAAGTAAGCGGTATGTTCTGCGCTGTCTGTGGATAGATGGTGTGGAATTTCATACGTAGACGGATAAGCTTGAGTGGAACTTTCAAAGCAAGGAAAGATCGTAATAAGAAGATAAACTGGAATCCAATCTATAGTTGCTGCTCATGTGCTCAATGGTTTCTGGGTTGTTGTTGCGTTTCCTGCACTCTCCATTTTTAGTAGTGGGATCTTTAAGGATATGTTTCCTATAACTCTTTGCTGAGATCACATTATTTTGGATCGCCCAGTTGATTTCCTCAGTTTCTGGAAATAACCCTCCTCTGGACAGCCATGAGTTTGAAACTTCTTTGTCAATGTTCTCGTTATTGCCCTGGTTGGATAGATAGATAGATAGATAGATAGATAGATAGATAGATAGATAGATAGATATATAGATAGATAGATAGATAGATAGATAGATAGATAGATAGATAGATATGATTTCTTTTAACTGGCAAAGTTAGGGACACGTGTCCCTGTCTTACACTTAACCAGTGACATACATACCTTCTGGTTCATGCGCCCATGAACGTATGATTTATTGGCAATTCTCACTATTTTCGGTACTTTTCTTCTTGTTTGAATTTAAGTATGATGTTGCGCTTACCTTTAATTATGTTACGTTTAGTTATTTTTCGTTGATTTATAACAAGTTTCCCTTGGCGTGCACTCATGTTACAAGTCATACGAACACTGTTTGCTTATTTCTTCCTTTCGCTTCGCTAACGTACGTCATTTTTACGTCGCCTGTTGATTGGTCACATTACCTTCACATGACTGCTTGCGTCACCGGTAACTTGTCTCCTTCTGGTACCGAGAATGTGTTCTTCCGCATCTTTCTATTTTTTCATTGGTTATTTCTGTTTTTTCCCTTGCCTTTATTATATTATTAATTGTATGGAAATTATGAATATTCTTTCTGGACTTCTCTTTTTTCATTATTTTGTATTTTTTGGTAAGGTTTCTCATGTACTTTTTAGTAATTATTATGGTTAGTCTTGCAGCACTACTTTTTGTTGAATCTGGAATATTCTGCAGTGCTTCTTAAGGACTGCTACTCAACATGCTTCACTCCACTCTGCTCTGCACTCTGCACTCTGCACTAGACTCCGAACCTGGACTCCGTTCCACCTTCCATGAAGTTATTATTATTATTATTATTATTATTATTATTATTATTATTATTATTATTATTATTATTATTATTATTATTATTATTATTATTTCTCAACTTTCTGGTTGGCAACAGGCCTATACAGGGCGAGTCTCTCTTCTATGGCAAAAAGCAGGGAGATAACTGTGGCGATGATAAGAAGTATGGTCCAATACACTAACACTGTTTGTTAATTACAGTTTATATACAGTGAGTCTCTCCTCTATGGGAGGTGGCTGGGGCGATAATAAGAAGTATGGTCCAATACACTACGACTGTATGTTAATTATACAGGGTGTTTCAAAAATAGGGGGCATAATTTCAGGTATGTATTTGTTGCATGTAAAAGCATAGCAAAGCAAAGTCACCTCCGTACAGGCCATGAAGGCCCTGGGAGTGGTGGAAGGTAAAGGCTTCCACTATTCGTAACCTCGGCACTTGATGGGGGTAGAGTGGTTAGCTCTTCGCCCGGCCGCCTTTGCCCCCAGGAATTAACCTGGTACTCATTTTTGGGGTAGGCTGAATGAACCTCAGGGCCATATGCACCTCCGGAAGTGGAAATCTCAATTCTTAAATTTTACGACTTCCTGACGGGGATTCGAACCCACGTCCTTCCGGGCGAACCGAGTACGCCTTTACCGCCTCGGCCAAGCAGCCCCTATTTGTTACATGTAGACAACCAAAATAGTTCATTACAACATGTGTCCAGAAATGCTTCATTTCCGAGTTATGGCTTTCACACAACTGAACTTCACCGGAAAGTTTTTCTTTCCGCTGGTCGTTACCGTGAAAGAAGACATTAAGAGGACACTCTGACGGTTCATTCCGAGGCGCAGGTTACATTCAGTGTTGTGTTTGGCGTTCGTTTTTCGTCATGTAGGCTACTCAACTCAGCATCTGGCAGAGATGCACTTCATGTACGGTAAGGCGGACGGCAATACTGCGCTGACTCGTCGTTTGTACCAGAAGAGGTACCCACAGCGACGATGTCCAGATCAGAAGACATTTGTACATCTCCATCGCCGTCTGTGCGAGCATGGAAAATTTCACTCTCCTGGTTTGGGGAGGGGACGACCACGATCTACAACTCCAGTTGTAGAGGAGGAGATTCTGGACGTTGTGGACATGACACCTTCTATCAGCACACGAAGGATAGCATTGCAAGTGAATGTTACTCATACGACTGTCTAGAGCAGGGCCTCTCAAACGCCCAAAATCTCACGCGTGCAGATAGAGGCGCAAGAGCTCCGTGCACTGTGCATCGCTGCCGCTCGGCATGGCTCGGATCAACGCTTCGTCTCTGGGCTACTCGGCTAAGCTCGGCTCAACTCGCGTATGCTCGGCTCAAGTCAGCCTGGATTTGGAGCGCTACGGCGCAAGTGGGGCAGAGGGAGACAGGCGGAGCGAGCGAGACAGGCGTGAGGAAAGAGAGAGTAAGCGCTATTGCTCCAAATCGAGGAGTGGGGGGTCTGCACTCTGTTCGACCAAGCCAAGTGGTCTCTTGCACCGTGCACAGTGCATGCACCACGCGCATGCACCCTGAGAGGCCCTGGTCTAGAGACTGCTGAAAGAGTGTCAGTTGTATCCTTATCATGTGCAACGTGTACAGGCCCTGTCACCAGCAGATTACCCTGCACGAGTTAGATTCTGTCAGTGGTTCTTGCAGCAGTGTGGTACAAATCCGAACTTTCCTGCCTTAGTATTATTTACAGATGAAGCACAGTTCACACGAGATGGCATTAACTAATTTCCACAGTCAGCATGTATGGGCACATGAAAACCCACATGTAACTGTCCAATTTTATCACCAGGTGCGGTTCTCCCATGTGGGCTGGTATCATTGGTGATTGATTAGTTGGACCCCATGTACTTGTAAACAGATTTACGGGGCAGGCGTACACAAATTTCCTGGAAAACAACATACCTCATGTTTATGACGACACTCCACTGATCCGTCGTCCACACGCCCACTTCATGCATGATGGCGTTCCTGCACACTTCAATCGTGCGGATTGCCGCTACTTGGATCGAATGTTTCCTAATCGATGGCTAGGTAGAGGTGGCCCGATTTCTTGGCCTCCACGCTCACCTGATCTGAACCCCTCGGTTTCTACTTGTGGGGCCATGTAAAGTCGTTTGTGTATTTGTCTCCGGTGCCTGATGTGGAAACCCTTCGTAATCGAATTGTGGCATCGTGTGAGGTCATACGCAATACTCCTGGAATTTGGGATCGTGTTCGCAGGTCAATGAGACATCGATGTGAGGTCTGTATTCAAGCGGGAGGTGGACATTTTGAACATCTTCTGTAATGACAATGACCTACGGAAGCAAAACAGTCCGGTGAAATTCAGTGTTGTGAAGGCCATAACTCGGAAATGAAGCATTTTCGGACACATGTTGTAATGAACAATTTTGATTGTCTACATATAACAAATACATACCTGAAATTATGCCCCCTATTTTTGAAACATCCTGTAGTTTATATACAGTGAGTGTGTGCTTTATGGGAGGTGAATGGGACGATGATAAGAAGTATGGTCCAATACACTACTGCTGTTTGTTAACTACAGTTTATATACAGTGAGTGTGTGCTCTATGGGAGATGACTGGGGAGATGATAAGAAGTATGGTCCAATACACTACCACTGTTCGTTAATTACAAAGTTTTAGGAGATCGCGTATCATGTTGTGTTGTCTCTAGCGTGCCGTTGGAAGTCTCTGTGACAGGGGCGTAGCCAAGAGGGTGTTACTGCGGTGTTAGAATGCCTCCATGGAATTTTGACAAAAGAAAATATACAGAAACTAACAATAAACGAGTGAAAGTTGACTAAAAGGGTTGGTTCTTTTGAATATTCACAGAGACAAAATGGTAAAGCCAACAGACTTCTTGAATCTATTTTCTAAGGAGTCTTGAACGTTGAATTTTAGATTGTAATATGAACATACAATTCGCCGTAAAAATATTTTGTTTGATCATATCGGTCTAGTTCTGTATTTTAATGCAAAATTTTGTAAGGTACCGGTACTGCAATCTGAATATCAACATAATTTACTTGAATCAGTTTCCTTATGACACTCGTGCACACCACATACGCACAAGCACCTTCATTATGCGCTATCATAATTTTGTAACCATAATCATCCCCCCCGGCTACGCTACTGCTCTGTGACGTAATTTCTCACCCGGCTTAGCGTAGACCCTGTTACACAAGGCGCTCTCATCATCAGTTTCGTTCACGCCCACTGTTCAGTTACGTAGTTTACGAGTGTTACTGAGGACTGAGAGTTGCTCTAATGTCATCAGATGCAGACCTGATGCGCAATTGCTGTTTTTACAGCCTACAGTTGTTTTACATAAAAGATAATGAACTAGGCTATACATCTTGGCTTGTTATCTTCCTTTTCACCTCCTGAATGATCTCCATACCCTTTTACCACAAAGGGAAGACTCATTCTGTATAAAAGAAAGTAAAAAGGAATGAAAAGAAGTCGAGTAGACTGGGGCTCATTACGGAACTGATTACAATGTATCCATAAAGTGCGTGTCATACTTGTTTATGAGGTCAGTAAGGTCGAACCGCTGGACGCTAGCCAGATAAGCGGCGCGTTCTCTTTATAGTGACACACTCTTGATGTGACCTCTCTTGTTCGATTGCTGTCTCGTAAGACACCTGCAGTACAGAGATTTGCCGCCATCCACCCCACATCCAGAAACAAAGCGGATGAGTTTTTATGGAGAACTATTGTTTGGAGTTTCCTCTTCAGTTTGATTTATGTTTCATTGATTTTGGGTGACTTAAAGCATTTATACATTTTAAAAAATATGTTACTGCAGAAGCCATTTCTCCACATTTCTTTACCACTTGTTCAGTTAGAACAATATATCTCGGGAACTATTTGCTCTAGAAGGCGGTAATTTATTTTGATTTATAGTAAACATCGTGCTGCATAAGTCGGCAAAATTGGTTGCTATGATATCACTTCCTGTCTGCTATTTATGTATTAAGAAACACGGTAGCAGCCACGTTTTGTAAGTGGCATTACACTTTTTCAAGTGTGATTTGTGAAAAACTACCTATTTTTGCAAATGTTTCCCATTTTCTCAGAAACGACTACAGGTAGGTTTGAAATATTTACCTCTCATTAACAGCATTGTTGTTTTTATATGGATGTACAATAATAGATATATCACACATAGTTTTATCATAAATATTTTTTAAAAGTAAATAACTTTAATAATTAAGAACTTGATTTTAAAAATCCGTATCTTGATTTGTAATAAAGGTAGAACCAATAAAGTAAGTCAGTAAATGTATTAGATATGAATTGAGTATCATATCAACATTTTAGTTTGTTATCTTGAACAGTTCCAGAGAAACCTGTCAATCTGTTCAATTTAACATTACCGGACTGAGTGACTCAGGCGGTTGTGGCGCTGGCATTCTGACCCCAGCAGGTTCGAGTCTGGCTCAGTCCGGTGGTATTTGAAGGTGCTCAAATACGACAGCCTCGTGTCGGTAGATTTACTGGCACGTAAAAGAACTCCTGCGGGACTAAATTCTGGCACCTCGGCGTCTCCCAAAACCGTAAAAGTAGTTGGTGGGATGTAAAGCGAATAACATTATTATTATTATTATTATTATTATTATTATTATTATTATTATTATTATTATTATTAAATAATAATATTAATATTACATCCGTTTACCTTCGAGGGTTGCCTTCTGGTGCATGAGACATTTGGTCGGGGATACAACCATGGAGGATGACCAGTACCTCTCCCAGGCGACCTCACCTGCTATGCTGAACAGGGCATTGTGAAATCATTTAAGAAACGGTTAGGCAAACAGTTGATAGAGAATCTGCCACCTGGCGACAGTTCTAATCACTGCAAATCAATTATGCTATAGATAGAGAGATAGATAGATAGATAGATAGATAGATAGATAGATAGATAGATAGATAGATAGATAGATTGATTGATTGATTGATTGATTGATTGATTGATTGATTGATTGATTGATTGATTGATCCGCTAACCAACTTCCGTAACAGTGCACAGACATGAAGTTCGTCAACTCCACGACGAACCTCCTCTTGGCCTTGCAGCAACTGATATCGTTCCCCTCTCAATAATATGCTGTATGACGCAGCAGTACCTTGGCTCCACGAAGTGTGCGAATGTCAACACGCTGTGACGCTTGACTCTGATGGAATAATACCCCTTCTCTCGTGAAAGACCAACGAAGCGGCAGTTCGTTCTAGGAACTGCCAAGTGCTTCTTCTTCACAGGCATTATGTCCAACGATCTGTTCCGACTTCATTCCATCTATTTCTTGGCCTTCGTATGTCTCTCCTGCCAGTGGGGTGGTACTCATATGGCTAGTGCAGGTACCTGGGCAGTTTCCAGAATGGCGGCTGAACCTCAATATCGACACACAGTAGGACATACTGTATGTTCATAGTGACATTTTCCTTGAATTGATCCCACGAATCACTCACCGACTGTTGTTATTAATGTTTACACTCTGTACACAATGAACATGGCTAAATATATCATTCATATGGGTCAAAAGCTTTCAAAATATGGAGCAATGGAGAAACAAAATAAAGTATGTCGGTATCGTTTAACACTTTAATACAGGGTTATTCAAAATGATTATCGGGGTTTAAAAAACAATCATAATACACAGTGCAATTGACGTAGGAATTACGAATCTCGTTTTATTGTGTACTGTTACTCATAAATGCTCAATATGTACACCTTTTGTCACTCTACACACATCTACTCGATAGTGCATCTCTTCCCATACACGACTCAACATGTCAGCGGTGATGTTTAGGATACTGCTCGGATGAGCTGCTTCATTTCCAGAATATTCACCGGTAGAGGAGGAACAAACAATTGATCTTTGATGTATCCCCATAGGAAGGAATCACACGGTATTAAATCTGGTGAATGTGGTGTTCAGGACAAGAATATCTGATCACAATCCGTTCCGCGTCCAATCCGTCTTTGTGGTAGTTCTTGGTTTAAACACACTCTGACCTCCCTGCGGAAATGAGGCGGAAATCCTGTTGCAGCCCGTAATCGTCCCTGTCGTCACTTCACTGTAAGCACAGACACTGTCTGTTCATTGAAGAAGAACGGGCCATAGACCATGGTCTTCTAAACAGCAGAGAACACATTCACCTTTGGAGAGTCACGCACAAGTTCCACATAACAATGTTTTTTTTTTTTTTTTTTTTTTTTTTTTTTTTTTTTTTTTTTTTTTTTTTTTTTTTTTTTTTGTTCACTAAATTCGAACGTTTGGTTTATTGGTTGTTTCGTCGCTGAAAACTAGTCGATCACGAAAACCATCATCTTCTTCACAACGTTCTTGCAGTGCGATGCAAATATTCGAACATAGGACTTTTAAAGCTTGACGCAACTGTAAGCGATATAGCTTTGTCTTCAGGCGCCTTCGTAACACACTCCATAATGCGGTTTGAGGCACATTCAGTTTCCTACTGCCTCTTGTGGTTGAGTTATTAGGGCTTCGGAGATAAGAGCTCCTGATCCGGTTCACTCCTGCTTCTGACACAGCGGGACGCCCACTGCTTGTTCCTTTACAGAAACAACCTGTGTCCTCAAACTGAGCGTACCATCTGCGAATAGAGTTGTCGGTGGGAAAGTGAGAGACCTCCGTCGGTAGAAGAAATGGAAATTACGAAAACAAAACTACCTCAAGTTAGCCACATGGATCCTAGCTTAAAGCGGCTGGTAGATGACGATGGAAAAAAGAAAGACACTACAATTATCAAACATGTTCCGAATAAATAACTTCAGCACGCTTCTCCATCTCCAAACTATTCATGATGATTAGCGCTGTGTTATTTTCCCTTACCATTCTACTTCTTCGTTCCGTAGCATCACTGCCAAATACCATGGTTCTACTTTACTAGCGATAAGTACCATTTGAGGGGCCTTAGACCTGGATTTTGAACCCCTCTAGACATCAAGCATACTCGATTCAAGATTTCGCTTTATGAGTGGTCCCTTGGTCAGTTATACTACTATATATGATCTTTTTTGAGTTGGATCCACTGATTTTTTTTTGTTTCATGTCCATCCATTCATTCTACTTGTTTTGTTTCCCATTCATCAAGAAGTTTGGACATTCTCTCATAGATGTCACTGCTAGAAAACTATGATAAAGCACCCTGGTGCGAAGTGAAGGAACTTTGATTTGAAGAAGTTTTGTATTCATAAGTTTTTTTACTAATCGATGTTCATTTATTTTCGGGTTGGCAATGTTTATCTTTTCTTTCCGCCAGTTTTGAATCCAGCCAATCCCTAATTTCTGTAATGAATTTTCTACCAATCACCATCTTCTTCTTCTTCTTCTTCTTCGATTTTGAGTGTAACTTTCGAATTGACCAATAAATGGAGAGGGTGTGGCTGGTTTGTTCGTGAAAGGTCTCGAACTTTCCCCGAGGGTTTATAAACTGCGGATTTTCACATCTCTTGGCCAATTGATCGTCATCTGAACTAGTGTGTGTGTGTGTGTGTGTGTGTCAAGCAGGAGGCGGGAGGCGCCTCTTTCATGAGGTAGCAGGCACTCCTACAAGGTAACGGCCATTTAACATCTTCATTTCTTGCTAGCTCCGCAGTTTAACCCGAGGGAAAGGTTCGAAACTTTAACTATGTAACCCACTTCTCTAAAATGTAAATCTCCTTTCGGCTCATGTAAACATTTCATAAATCTTTTAACTGTAAACCGGGGATAGAGAGTGATATACCCTCTCGAGCTCCCCTTCATCTTGGTTTGAGGTGCTACGTTTTGTCTCTCCAATGTATTAAATTTATTTCCATCCGAGCACACTCAGTAGGTTGGGATTAGCCCCTGTTTCGTCGGCCAAGTGCCCTTAGGTCTTTAAATTTTTTTGGAGCTCAGTCTTCGACTCCATTCAAGTTGTACTCGGGCCGGTTACTTAACCTGTTCTTTTTCACTAAGGCCCTGTAGGTTGGGTACTAGATACCTCTGTGTAATAAGATTTCTATTTGTGAATAGTGCCTTGAAAGGCTAGTGCTTTTGGATCTTCATGTTATGTTGCCTTGAGTAGGCTTGGAAAACGGAGAGCACGCTAGCTCTTTTCCAAGTGTTGTAAAAGTGCCTCTAGGAGGCTTGATATTGTAAATTACGGAGCTAGTGCTCCATATTAGGGGATTTCTGCCCTTGAGTAAAATTGTGCTCTTTTGTAAATTTGAGCTGAGTGCTCAAGAATTGTGAAGCGAGGGGTTAGAAGCCCAGATTACTAAACAGTCACTAAATTGTGGATTTTCTTGCCTTGTCTAAACTTCGTCATGGTACCTGATATGTCATTGTTATCTCACTATGTGAAAAGTTGGTAAATTTGTTGTTTTTTTGAAAATATAACCTTCAGTTTAAGTTTTTAAATTCTTTTCTTGACATTGTAGTTAGAACCATTCATCCCGGCACCTTCTTTCACCTCTGCGTTCCACGGGTAACCCCGTAACAACAACAACAACAACAACAACAACAACAACAACAACAACAATAATAATAATAATAATAATACATTTTAAATTTATGTTCTTGCAAATGAATGTTCTTATTATTTTATCTTCGTAAAAATAACAAAATAGGGACTATCCTGGTGTAGTGGTTAGCGTGATTAGCTGCCACCCCCGGAGGCCCGGGTATCATTCCCGGCCCTGTCATGAAATTTTCAAAGTGGTTGGTACGAGGGCTGGAAGGGAGTCCTCTCAGCCTCGGGAGGTCAGCTGAGTAGAAGGGGTCCGATTCCCACTTCAGCCATCCTCGAAGTGGTTTTCCGTGGTTTGGCACTTCTCATCCAGGCGAATGCCAGGATGGTACCTAACTTAAGGCCACGTCCGCTTCCTTCCTCTTCCTTGTATATCCCTTCCAATCTTCCCATCCCCCTACAAGGCCCCTGTTCAGCATAACAGGTAATACCGCCTGGGCGAGGTACTGGTCATCCTCCCTATTTGTACCCCAGACCCAAATGTCTCACGCACCAGGACACTGCCCTTGAGGCAACTCTCGAAGGTAAACGGATTTAATAATAATAATAATAATAATAATAATAATAATAATAATAATAATAATAATAATAATAATAATAATAATAATAATACACCACTGCACTGTAGCTTGAGATAATGTGTATGCGTAAGTTATATGAAAATGTTCTACATACAGGAAGCGAACATTTTCACTCTAAAATGCCGACAAAGCCCTAATTCGTTCATCATTAAATACTACCTGAACTACGAACGTAACATTGTCAGTTTCTTTTTTTTAATTTTTTATTTTTACAATTTGCTTTACGTCGCACCGACACATATAGGTTTTATGGCGACGGTGGGATAGGAAAGGCCTAGGAGAGGGAAGGAATCAGCCGGGTCCGTAATTAAGGTACAGTCCTAGCATTTGCCTGGTGTGAAAATGGGAAACCACGGAAAACCATCTTCAGGGCTGCCGACAATGGAGTTCGAACCCACTAACTCCCGGCTGCGAGCTCGCAGCTGCGCGCCCCTAACCGCACGGCCAACTCGCCAGGTGTGCTTCATTTTTATGTTAGTTTTGACATAGGACATTATTTCACGGCATATATATTCACAGAGCTACCAGTAACAAGCAGAAAGATTAGCATTTGTACTTATCTCCCAAACAGCCTGTAATAATCCAATAAGTATAATAAATTGCACATTTGGCTGTCATTTTACAACGCGGTCAGTCCACGTACGGAGTTATTGCAGCCATTAAAGCAATGGCTGATGTAAAGCATATAAAAAATGTCAGTCGACACGGCAACAAAATTTGTCCACATTAAGGTATCACCTACTGCTTTAAACATAGTGCCAGTAAACATCTGGCCGCAGCTGAAAGAACTAGAGAAAATCAAAGCTACCTTACGTACATACATACATACATACATACATACATTATCATTATAGACTGTTATGCCTTTCAGCGTTCAGTCTGCAAGCCTCTGAGAATTTACTAAACGTCGCCACAATCCTCGATTTGCAACTAGTGTTGTGGCCTCATTTAGTTCTATACCTCTTATCTTTAAATCGTTAGAAACTGAGTCTAACAATCGTCGTCTTGGTCTCCCTCTACTTCTCTTACCCTCCATAACAGAGTCCATTATTCTCCTAGGTAACCTATCCTCCTCCACTTTAAGCAAAGCTACCTTTCTAAAAAAAAAAACAGTTTGATGATGATGATTTTTGTTGTTTAAAGGGGCCTAACAGCTAGGTCATCGGCCCATAATGCTACGAGGTTCAACGAAATGACACGATAATTAAAACTTACAATCAGTGGATCCAATTCATAATGTCTTCTTTTCTGAGATGATGCTTGTTATAAAAAGGGGTCCAAAATTCAGGTCACCCCTCGTAATAGTACTAATCATGGTAAAGCAGAAGCATGGTGTTTCTCGTAAGGTGGTACTAATCACAGGTAACGTAGACTCATGGTGTTCCTCGCATGGTGGTACTAATCATAGGTAGTACAAACCAATAATATGTCACACATAACGGCACCACCCGCAGACAACACCGACCCATGGCATTCCTCACATAAGGACACCATTCGCAAACAACGCAGACCCATGGTATCCCACACACAGTGGGACTTATTACGGGCGCCGGTATTCTTGTGTTCCTCACATAGTCGAACTAATCACAGGCCACGTATACTCTTGGTGCTGCTCACCTGGTGCTACTAATCATAGGCAATGCAAACCCACGGCGTATCACACATTATGGTATAATCCACAGGCAATATTGACCCATGGTGCTCCTCACATAGTGGCACTAATCACGCGCAACAACCAAGCTAGGGGTGTTCCTCACATAGTGGCACTAATCACGCGCAACAACCAAGTTAGGGGTGTTCCTCACATAGTGGCACTAATCACGCGCAACAACCAAGCTAGGGGTGCTCCTCACATAGTGGCACTAATCACGCGCAACAACCAAGCTAGGAGTGTTCCTCACATAGTGGCACTAATCACGCGCAACAACCAAGCTAGGGGTGTTCCTCACATAGTGGCACTAATCACGCGCAACAACCAAGTTAGGGGTGTTCCTCACATAGTGGCACTAATCACGCGCAACAACCAAGCTAGGGGTGTTCCTCACATAGTGGCACTAATCACGCGCAACAACCAAGCTAGGGGTGTTCCTCACATAGTGGCACTAATCACGCGCAACAACCAAGCTAGGGGTGTTCCTCACATAGTGGCACTAATCACGCGCAACAACCAAGTTAGGGGTGTTCCTCACATAGTGGCACTAATCACGCGCAACAACCAAGCTAGGGGTGTTCCTCACATAGTGGCACTAATCACGCGCAACAACCAAGCTAGGGGTGTTCCTCACATAGTGGCACTAATCACGCGCAACAACCAAGCTAGGGGTGTTCCTCACATAGTGGCACTAATCACGCGCAACAACCAAGTTAGGGGTGTTCCTCACATAGTGGCACTAATCACGCGCAACAACCAAGCTAGGGGTGTTCCTCACATAGTGGCACTAATCACGCGCAACAACCAAGCTAGGGGTGTTCCTCACATAGTGGCACTAATCACGCGCAACAACCAAGCTAGGGGTGTTCCTCACATAGTGGCACTAATCACGCGCAACAACCAAGCTAGGGGTGTTCCTCACATAATGGTACTAATCAGAAGCAACGCGCGGTGTTCTTCACAGTATAATGGTACTATTCATAGGTAGCGCAGACCCATTTTGAACACAGGCGGAGCGACACATTCTAGCGCAGGGTACGGCATCTTTTCTCGTATGGAGCAGCCGAGCGCCCGCCCCCACCTCGGTGGTACTAACCACAGGCAACGCCCAGACCCATGGTGTTCCTCACATAAGCGTACTACTCCTAGGTAACGTAGATCCATGGTGTTCCTCACATGATGGTACTAAGTGCAAGTGTTCCTTACGTAATCATAAGTAGTCTCATGATTCCAATTAAGTCATCCCTTGGTCGCCCCTGTTAGTCGTCTCTTACGATAGGCAGGGGATACCTGTGGGTGTATTCTTTGCGTCCCCCACCAACAGAAGGTCAACAAACGTTGTATATGTTCCAAAATTTATGCCGTCCCGTTTAGCATCCTCCTCAGACCTGAGAAGAAACCTGAAGCATTTGCCTAAAATATTAATGACATACAGTTTATTCAGTCAATATTACGTACTTAGTGTTATTAGAACGGTAAGCTAAGGAAGAAGCAATGGGTTTATACTCTGTTTACAGTATTGTTCCCCTTTTTAATTCGACTGGATCTTTGTAAGCTCTTACTCACATTCATTCTGTTACTGGGTACTTCAGTACCTTGGTCAACCTCAGCCCAAATTCATTATCTTGTGATATTCTCACTATATCTCCTCAAGCTCCAGAAGTGTAATACAGTATACAGCTCAGACATATTTTAGGAGAATTTGAAAAAGTGTCATTGTTACGATAGAAAGTATCAAGATTGAGTCAATGTATTTTAATTTAATTGTTTTTATTTCATTTATTTATCTTATTTATGAGCCTCCGTGGCTCATGCGGCAGCGCGCCGGCCTCTCACCGCTGGCTTTCGTGGTTCAAATCCCGGTCATTCCATGTGTGATTTGTGCTGGACAAAGTGGAGGTGGGAAAGGTTTTTTTTTCCGCTTACTCCGCTTTCCCTGTCATCTTTTAAGTTATTCCAGCAACACTCTCTATTACAGTATCATTTAATTTCATCTGTCAGTCATTAATCATTGCCCCAAAGGAGTGGGACAAGTTTCGGCAACCGTCAAAATTCCTATCTTCGCCGCTAGATGGTGCTTCATTCATTCCATTCCTGACCTAATCGAGTGACATTTTTCATTTTCATCTTAAATATATTTGGAGATAGTACTTTTACCACATTTCTTACTTAACTAGTCTTCTTCTTCGTCTTCTTCTACTGCTTTTCCCGCACCAGTGGTGTCGCGAGTGCGAACTGTGTCTCACATGTAGATTTGGCCCTGTTGTACTGCCGGATGCCCTTCCTGTCGCCAACCCTATGTGGAGGCATGCAATCACTATTGCCTGTTTCTGTGATGGTTGGTAGTGTGGTCTGTTGTCTGAATATGAAGTGGTGAGTGTTGGGACAAACACAAACACCCAGTCCCCGATCCAGAAGGTTGAATGAGACGTGATTTAAATCCACGATCCAGCAGGATATGGAACCCGGACCTCTCTGAACAGAAGGCCTCTGCGCTTACCATTCAGCCAAAGAGTCAGACATTCCTTACTTAATTCGCGATAACTTTCATTTCCTACTTTTGAGAACACTAGCCATCATAACGCTACCAGATAAAGACAAAACAAATGGCAGTAAAGGTGCGGCATCAGCAGATATAGTGTGTGATACCACTGGGTGCCTTATACTTCTTGGAAAGAATGAAATGACTCAATGTATGCCGCATGTTTCATCAGGACCGAATATGGTATACGTTCTACAGACGGACGTCTCCTTAACATCTTGCTGCCAGCCACGATGAGCTATAAGGAAACCCTGCAAGAATTAGTTGCCAAAGGAACAGATATCTGGAGGGATTTCCATGCCACCAGTGGCATGATATTCCAGGAATGGAAGCGAGTGACCTATGACCAGCTTTCCAGTGCACGGTTTCCGACATCTGATTAGTAGAACTCAAGCAGACGAGGGGCTTATCCAGGGGGGAGGGTGGTTACTGGGGGGGAGTTAGATCCGCCTCCCCATGGAATTTTTACAAAAGAAAAGAAACAGAAACTGACCATAAAGAAATGAAAGTCGACTCAAAGAGTTGGATCTTCTGAACATTAATAGAGACAACATTGTAAAACTAACGGATCTCTTGAATCTGTTTTCTAGGAAGCCTCGAAAGTTGGAATTTAAATTGTAATCTGAACATACCATTCGTCGTAAAACTATTCACTTTGATCATATTGTTCTTGTTGTGTATTTTAATGTAGGCCTATGATTTTGTAATGTACCGGTACTGAAATCAGAATAGCAACATAATTTACTTGTATCAGTGTCCTTATAACACTCGCGCATGCGCGCAACACACACATACAAGCACCTTCATTATGTTCTACCATCATAGAGGCAGGAATTCCTCGCGAAATTTTATGGTAACAAGCGAAAAGTGTGTTAGAAGTTTCCTATTTGTGTTTTATATTCTGGAGTACAATTTGGTTAATTGAATGAATGAATTAAATTAATGAAAAATAGAATACTCTTCTCTACCAATTACGGATGACCAACAACTCGAAAGAGACTATTCGTATATTGTAATCATAACAAGTACATGCAGTTATTTTTGTAAGAAAATACTAACATATATCCTGGACTTTAACTAAGGAAACCTCCTCATTAACTATATGTATTTTCTCTGTTTTCGCCATCTTTACATTTTTTTCCCCATATTCCTCTATAAAATAATTTCGTGTGGTTATTTCTATCCGAGTGCAGCCCTTGTAAGGCAGACCTTCCGATGAGGGTGGGCGGTATCTGCCATGTATAAGTAACTGCTTGTTATTGTGGTGGAGGATAGTGTTGCGCGTGGTGTGTGAGTTGTAGGGATGTTGGGAATAGCACAAACACCCAGTCCCCGAGCCAAGGGAATTAACCATTTAAGGTTAAAATCTCCGACCCGGCCGGGAATCGAACCCGGGATCCTCTGGACCAAAGGCCAGCACGCTAACGATTTATCCATGGAGCCGGACTCATATTCCTCTGATACTTATATATATATATATCCCTCTGTCATTCAGAGCGATATTAAGAAAGCGAGAAGGTTTCAACACCTGAAATTTTTATGTCTTCATTCTTTCTTTCTTAATCTGCTTACCCTCCAGGGTTGGTTTTTTCCTCGAACTCAGCGAGGGATCGCACCTCTACCGCCTCAAGGGCAGTGTCCTGGAACGTGAGACTTTTGGATCGGGGAGATTCAGTACAACTGGGAAGGAGGACTAGTACCTCGCCCAGGCGGTCTCACCTGCTATGCTGAACAGGGGCCTTGCGAGGGGATGGGAAAATTGGAAGGAATAGACAAGGAAGAAGGAAGGAGGAGGCCATGGCCTTAAATTAGGTACCATCCCGGCATTTGCCTGGAGGAGAAGTGGGAAACCACGGAAAACCACTTCCAGGATGGCTGAGATAGGAATGGAACCCACCTCTACTCAGTTGACCTCCCGAGGGTGAGTAAACCCTGTTCCAGCCCTCGTACCACTTTTCAAATTTCGTGGCAGAGCCGGGAACATAGCAGGTGAGGCCGCCTGGGCGAGGCACTGGCCATCCTCCCCAGTTGTATGCCCCGATCCAATGTCTCACGCTCCAGGACACTGCCCTTGAGGCGGTAGGGATGGAATCCCTCGCTGAGTCCGAGGGAAAAACCAACCCTGGAGGGTAAACAGATTAAGAAAGAAAGAAAGAAAGAAAGATATGTCAATAGTCCATTTAGGATTTCCAATTACTTTATAGATAGTAGTTTTGAGACAGGCTTATGCACTAGTTGTTACATAATCTTACACTTATTCTTGGCTTCTGCCATTATCTGTTTAATAGTTTAGCAAGTGTGTAAAGGTCAGGTTCGTTTTCAGTTTTACCAATCGTTTTCCCATCTATATAAGCTCAAGGGACAAAAAATTAGTCACCCCTGGAGAAATCATTACAAGCATTATTTAATACCATGTAACTCCGCCTCTGGACTTGGATTTGGTTAGGAAGTGAGTCCACAAGGTTGTGCAGGTATGTCGCCGCATCCAGGTTAAGCCACTCGCTGGGGATTTGATCGCACAATTCCACCAAATTGCGGGGATGATGATGATGATGTCGGTGTTTCACTCGCTGTTCCAACATTTTCCATAGATTTTCAATGGGGTTCAAATCAGGTGATTTTGAAGGCCAATCGAGATGCAATATGGTGGGGGGGGAGGGGGGAGTGTTCATGAAGCCAGTCACATATGCGTAGAACCCGATAAATGTTGCAGTTGTTATTTTGAAAAATCGGGATATCAATAGCATACTCATCATACAGATGTTGACTGGAAGGCAACACCTGATCATCCAGAATGTTTAAGTTCATGTTAGTGGTCACCTCAGTGGGCGGGCCCAATCCATGATATGAAAAACACCCCCAAAACATCACAGACCCACCTTCGGCTTGAACCTCACCTTTCACACACCCAGGATGAAATGCTTCATTTGGCCTTCGGTGCACTTGACGAACTGCCTCATTGGAATACGGGCAAAAACGTGATTCGTCAGACCACATTATGTCCCACCAGTCAGCTACTGTCCACGTTCGATGATTTCTAGCCCATTGAAGACGCCCAGTTTTATGTACCTGTTGCGATCTGACCGACTCCAAATGTTCATAGCATGCAGTTCTCTCGCGAACAGGTTGGGATGGTCCTTTATTCAATGAGTGCAACAATTCCTGTTGGATTTGGAAACGATTTTGGTTCACAAGCCGTGAAACGAGTCTCCGGTCCCTACTCAGTCAGGATCTCTTTCCGACCACAATTCTGACGTCGTGTTTTGTGGCCACGTGTGGTACACCACTGTTTGTAGACACGTTGAACAGTCCGCTGGGAAACATCAACGAATCCAGCAACTTCACGCACCGTATGGCCATGGGCACGGCCAAACACCATTGCCATTCTGTCACATCCTCACCTCTATCCACGTTGATGTACACTGTCCACTTGAAACATCAATGTCTCACTATGTTCACATAGAGGCAGTGCGCTGCGGTTGAGCACGGGACTCGTTCGCTGCGCAATCTGTACAGGCTTAACGACCCAGTTGTGCGTGCGCACTAGGGTGACTAATTTTTGTCCTGTGAGCTTATTTATTTCTGAAGTTTCTTGTTCCTTTACTGACTTTTAAGGGAAGTGCCACTTCCATATGTGTATTGCATAAAACACATTGATTTCCGTTATCTTTTCCTGTTCCTCTTTCCTCTTATACACCCCTATCAATCACCAAATTATTCCTCTACTTCCCTTTTTGTTAACATATTGCCATATTCTCACGTATTTTACAAAACTGTACTGATGTTCTAACGTTGTGTCTTTACTGCCTGTCTTTCACTCTTCTTCCACAATCTCTTATCATCCCTTGATAAATTTAATGCCCATTAGTGGCCTACTAGTAGCTTCTTCACCCCACCACTTGGTTAATTCGAAACTCAAGGGTGCAGAAACACACAAAATTACACACTCTACTCAGTGTTGCCAACGCTATGTGATGACATTTCCCGTGGCAATCCGTAGAACTGGACAAAAATTATCACTATCTTAAATCTCTGAAAAAACAGAATCTCATATATTTCAATGTATTGTTCTAAAACAATGAAACTTTTTGCACTAAATTACACTTTCAATGCTTAAGTAGGTTTATTTAAGCTGATATAAGAACACCACTGTCACACATCTTGCGTGTTGTGAAGATCGAAACGTCACCGTGCTACGAACCGCAGAGACCGCACTGAGAGGCTCATAACTAATACTGTTCTTTTTCTTCCACTTCATATCAATAACAACTGAAAGTATGCTCTATGACCTAGCTTTGGAATGGGGTAGGTACCGTACGCGCACCTTTTAGTGATACATGCACACCCTAGTGCTGAATCGGTCGACCTCGTTTATCTTCGAGATTCGTATTGGCAACCTTTGAAACACAAACTTTGCATCGCTTATGCATCGCTGTGAGACATCTGGCGTACACTTTACGTTCTAGTACTGTTGTTGTTTACACAACAAAGCCAAACTATAGAATTCATGCTAGGAACACGATTCGCATCGAGAAATGTTAGCCTATATAATGTTAAACAATGTATGTGTGGCACTGTTGTTGGCGTAAGATAATAAATGTTTAGAAAATTCATATCGATCGATCACATTATCGATTCAATTCAGATTTCATTTCCATTCAGCTGGCAGTATAACCGGAACTGGAAAAGCTCCCTCCTTACTCTTCACCACGTATAAAGTAATATCGCTAGAAGGTGCGCGGACTATTATAACTATTACATTTTTTAATTCGCAGAAAATATAATTTCGATTTCTCCCAAAAGATGTTTGATTTTTTTAATTTTTCCCCTTTTTCTTACAAGAAAGAAAATCGATATTTTCTTCGTTATGACAAATGGAAACACTGACTGTACTTGTTCTAATATTGAATTCGAAACGACCCTACTGTGCTAGAAGCACTTCACTCTAAACAAAAGCAATGTACAATTGAAGACCTTCCCGGAATAAGGATGTAACAAACAAATTTTTGAAAAGTGGGATTTCAGTGGAAATAGGAAATATGCTGTGGTGTCCTCTTATGGCTCTTCAGATGAACTACAAGCTGCTTTACAGCCAGCAAAACTTCGTCCTCCGTGCGGTAAGGATGGGACATCAGCCAAGATGGTGGACAGCATCATAGACGAAATCACATCTATATTTTGAACCATTTTCTTGACAATTTTATTGTTATTGTTGCTAATTCCATTATTAAGCGAATATTATTTGCTATCATTTTTGTTCCAAGTGCATGCACAGGATTTCTCATCTGTTTTGTACAAATGTAAGACAAACTTGCAGATTATTTACCATTGTATCACTTACAGTTCGTTTTGTTTTTAATAGATGAACTCATTGCACGTGGTTCAAATAGTGGATACCATGAAGAAAACCACGAAAACAATTTTCCTCTCTTCTGAAAAAGTAATGATTTGTTGGCTACGTCCTTATTCCGGGCAGGTCTTCCATTCCTCACCATTTGGGCCGATGACCTCCATGTTAGGCCCCTTTAAAAAACAAGCATCATCATCATCAATTCCTCACCAGTCTGGGTTCGGAACAAGTTCTAGTCGTTGCCTTAATCCGTCCGCAATTAATGACTGATATTTTGCCATGTGTTCCCAGTACGTACAACCTTCAATAGCCGGTGGAATGTTTCATTTGTGTTACCTATTTGTAAAACTAGCTATTTCGAAAAAGTTAGATTCTTCTGTTTAATGCTGATTTCTGCTCTTCATTGTCTTGACTACGTGATTAACTTTTAGTTTCGTATCAAAACCGGCTGCAGCTTGAATCAGTCTGCGGTTAAAAACGGCCGTTTGTTGCAAAACCGGCCATCTGCGAAGATGGAAGTGGAACAAATCCGACACCGAACGAGTTGGTCGTGCGGTTAGGGTCGTGCAGCACTGAGCTTGTGTTCGAATCTCACCCTATGACTTCGGTGTTGATGCAGAGGTTTGGCGGGCTTTTCCATTAGTGCAAGGTGAAGCAACCTACAAAAGTGAGTTAGGGAACCCACCGAGTATTCAGTGCAATTTATTTACCTCCTAACATCTAGCAAGTTTTAGTTATCCAATAAACCATTGCCAAATCACGGTTTTAACACATTAAAGTGTTAATCAAGCAATTGAATTACTTCAATTAAATGACATAGCGTTAATCCAGTTTTAACGCTGGCCACATCCCTGATCACACTGTAGAACCGGCCATATCCAAAATTTCACCGAACTAACAAGCCTGGATTGAATGTATTTGATGAATATTCCATTTATTAACCCACGAACCTGCTACGCCTGCGTAGCAGGGGGAGAGGTGATACTCCTACGTGGCGCGTCCGAGGTGGCGGATAGGGGGGTCCTAACCGGCTTGCCGGCGGACTTGAGGGAAATAAAATACCTCTCGCGGACCAAACACACTACCCCCTGCGGGTGGGGGACGCACATGTAGAATACACCCGCGGTATCCCCTGCCTGTCGTAAGAGGCGACAAAAAGGCGCGACCTTGGCGCGGACATGGATTGCGGTTTGGTGTAATGTGATGGACCTCCTGTGGATGGGAGAGGCTGAATACATCCATAGGTAATCCCTGCCTGTCGTAGAAGGCGACTTAAAGGGTCATGTGGCCATGGTCCCCTCTTTATTTTTATTTTTATTTTTCCGAGGGTCAGATGTAGACCATTCGAAATTTTGATGTGCGTGCTGCTCGGCGATGGAGGTCCTATGTGTGCGACTACCTCGAAAGCCCGTGCCAGCAACCACCCAGGACGCGGCGGGTGGGAGTGTCATGCACCCGGGCAGTGGTATCCGCCTGACAACGCAGGTCCCCGCACAGCCGAATGCCAGAAGGACATATTCTTATTAATTATTTTTCTTTATTTTTTCTATATTTAGTGCTCTGTACACGCTATGGGGTACATGTTATTGCGGGTGACTGGAGGAAGGGAGTCTTAGTGCTCATTACCTCAGTCATCCCGTATTAGGCATCGTCCAACATCGCACCCCGGGCAGTACCTGCTATGACCAGGTGGGTATTTCCTTGGCTGCTTGGTTCGGCTACAGAGACCCCTGATCGGAGTGGGTGGCATTCGGGGAGGATGCTATCGGGCATGGCTTCCAAACGAAGTCGGCTCTCTCAAGGTGGTCGCCCACCTAAGCCTTTAACTTTTGCTTCCCTGAGAGGTTCAACTCCCTGGGAACATGCGCAGCGTGAAGGAATGGGATCCAGCTTCCCTAGGTTTCTGGTCGCTACCAGAACCGATGGGCACGATTTTAAGCTGGTGAAGTCGATCCTGTTTAGTAGACACATCGAAGGCGTCTATGGCGAACTGGAGGAACTTAAGAAAATGCGCAACGGTAGTTTGCTTCTAAAGACTCGTACAGCACTGCAAGCTGATCAGTTGCTTAAGTGCGAGCACTTTGGCGAAATCCCCGTCAAAGTGGAGGAGCATAAGTCCTTGAACCTGGTTCGCGGAGTCATCTTTCACCGCGACCTTATTTTGAACACTGACGACGAGTTGATGGAAGGCATGAAGAACCGTGGCGTGACACACGTCCGGCGCATTACGCGCAAGGTCAACGGTGAAGACGTTGCCACTGGTGCCTTCATTGTCTCTTTCAAGTTGTCAGTGTTACCAGAGAAAGTCAAGGTAACAACTTATCGTTGCGATGTGAGGCCGTACATCCCGCCTCCTATGCGATGCTATCAATGTCAGCGATTCGGACATATGGTATCTCGCTGTTCGAATCAGGCTGTATGTGGTACATGTGGACGAGTAGCTCACGGCGCGGAGGAGTGCACAACTCCATACAAGTGCACTAACTGCTCCGGTTTTCATTCTCCTCGGGATCGGAATTGTCCGACATACCTGAGTGAGAAGAAAATCCAGGAGATCAAGACCCTGGATGGTCTTTCCTACCAGGAAGCGCGCCGTAAGTTTAATTCTACGAATACACCTGCCCGTACACTCGACTATAGGTTGATAGCTCAGAGTCTTCCAGGTTCGTCATTCACAACCTCGACACCTGTCCAGACCGCTGCGCCCAAGGCGACTGCCAGCCGGCACAGCAAGGGCGAAGACTAAGTCTCCCCCCCTAGGAGGTCGACGAAAGTCGTGCCCCAGCCGGCGGAGGCGGCATCGTCGACCAGGGCTGGGAAACCATCTCCCAGCCCGTCTCAACTAGAAAAGAAACAGGGGAAGAAGAGCGCCCGTCCTGAGCGCTCTCGGACTTCCCCTGCGAAGGAGAAGTCATGCCCCCCATCTGGGGGATATGAGTCTGCGCCAGGAGGCACTCCTGCTCCCAAACCTGCGCGCTCTCCTCGTAGGGGACCCCCTCGCGCCCGAAAAGCATCGAAGTTCTGGGCGGCACCCCTGCCATCTTTCGATGACGGGATGGATGTCGCGCTGTCCTCTACATCTACGGATGTAGAACTAGATAGTGTTTAGGCTTACGAGCATTTTGTCGCTCATAACCTAACACTCCTTTTATAGTCCACACTATGGCACTGTTACAGTGGAATTGTAACGGTTATGACAGGCATCTTGCTGAGTTACGTCAGCTTATTAGCGAGTACGCAGCGAGTATAGTCTGTATTCAGGAGAAGAATTTCAGACCTGGTCATCATACGGTCTTGAGGCATTTCAAACTATACTCGACAGAACGATACTATGCTCATCGGGCTTCCGGAGGCGTTGGCATTTTTGTACGTTCTGATAGCTACAGCGAAGAGGTTCCATTAAGAACCCCTCTTGAGGCTGTAGCTGTTCGCGTCTCGCTGCCTGTCATAGCAACAGTGTGTAATGTTTATTTTCCACCAGGCCAGCATCTGAACATCAATGATGTCGTTGATCTTATAGATCAGCTTCCACCACCCTTCCTCTTATTGGGCGATTTTAACGCCCATGCAGCCGAACGTTGGTTCCACTGTTTCGGTGGAATGCACACGATGATCTCTGTGACAGTGACCATTTTCCCATCATTCTTACTTTGTTGAAACATAAACCCGTCGAGGCTCCCCCTCGATGGATTCTTAAACATGCTGATTGGCCAAAGTACACATCACTAGCTGTCTTTCACGATGATGTCAGGCGGACCGTCGGCGAGGAAATAACTTACGTCACCCAAGTTATTCTTGCTGCTGCTGAAGAGTCCATTCCGTTTTTCTCGGGGGATCCTCGCCGAAAACTCGTTCCTTGGTGGAACGATGAAATAGCAGCAGCCATCAAAGAACGCCGTCGCGGTCATAAACGTTACCGTCGACAGCCTACTGTGGCCAACTTGGTAACATTTAAGAAACTCCGCGCTAAGGCGCGAGTTCTTATTCGACAAAGTAAGAAGGCTTCATTGGAGAGATATGTGTCGTCCATGACGTCACATACTCCATCATCTCAAGTGTGGACGAAACTTCGACGAATTTCGGGTATTCAAGGATCATCTGCTGTACCAGGAATTTCCATTGCAGGCAGTGTCGCCACTGATCCCCTCGCGATTGCTAATCATCTCGCTAGTCATTTCGCGGATGTCTCTGGCTCCGGGAATTACAATCCTGATTTCCTCCCTCTGAAGCGGGAGGCAGAACGTCATCACCTTAGTTTTGCCACCCAAGCTTCAGAGGACTACAACGTGCCCTTTACGGAGTGGGAACTCCGCAGCGCCTTAGCACTTTGCAAGGACACGTCTCCTGGACCGGACAACATCCATAACCAGATGTTGAAACACCTTTTTGATGATAGTTTACTATATCTCCTTCGTGTGTTCAACCGAATCTGGACAGAGGGTGATTTTCCGTCTCAGTGGCGAGAGGGCATAGTCATCCCCGTCCTCAAGCCTGACAAAGATCCTAAGTATGCAGGCAGTTACAGACCGATTTGTCTTACAAATTGCCTGTGTAAGCTATTTGAGAGGATGGTAAATCGCAGACTCGTGTGGTGTCTAGAGAAACAAGGACTCTTGTCCGAGTACCAATGTGGATTTCGAGCTGCTCGATCCACTACAGACCACTTGGTACGCCTGGAGAGCTGTATCCAGGATGCGTTTCTCCGCAAACAGCACTTGGTAGCTGTCTTCTTTGACTTGGAGAAGGCCTACGACACCACCTGGCGATATGGCATCCTTTCAGTCCTGCATCAATGGAGATTCCGAGGTAACTTGCCGGTATTTATTGCGAATTTTTTGTCCCTCCGTCTATTCCGTGTCCGAGTAGGGGGGACATATTCGCAATACCACGTTCAAGAAAATGGAGTCCCACAGGGATCGGTTCTTAGTGTCACTCTGTTCGCGATTGCCATAAACGGTATTGTCGGTGCTGCTGGTCCAGCCGTAATACCGTCCCTATATGTTGATGATTTTGCTCTGCACTATAGCTCGTGCAGTATGGCAGTCGCAGAGCGACAGTTACAGCAAGCTATTAGGAGGGTGGAGAAGTGGACCTTAGAACATGGCTTTCGGTTTTCTGCCGCAAAGACCTCCGTTGTCCACTTTTGTCGTCAACGTACTCTTCAGCCTCATCCTGAGCTTTATCTAGGAAATGTCGTTCTTCCAGTTGTTGACACCTACCGATTTCTTGGGCTCCTTTTTGACAGTAAATTATCGTGGGAGCCACACGTGCGGGAGCTAAAAGTGCAATGCACCAAGAGGCTTAACCTCTTGAAGTTTCTTAGCAGCACCAATTGGGGAGCTGACCGCGTGGTGCTCCTGCGATTCTATCGGGCACACATTTTATCCCGGTTAGACTACGGCAGTGCAGCATATGGCTCCGCAAGACCAAGCGTTCTTGCGAAGCTGAACAGTATCCACCACAGCGGGGTTAGGTTGGCGACGGGAGCTTTTCGTACTAGCCCCATCGCTAGCCTGCTCGCTGAGTCTGGTGTGCCGCCTTTACACCTGAGGCGCCAGCAACTCCTACTTACATATGCTGCAAATTTGCGACAGATGCCACTTCATCCGAGCTATCCCTGCGTGTTCAACAATGGCAACCGTTTGTTGTACGTTGCTCATCCTCGTGCGACGCGGCCGGTTGGGATACGCTTGGATAGCAGTTATGAATTGTTTGACGTACCTTCGATTCCTTGCCTTGTCAGACAACCAAGTGGGGTACCTCCGTGGGTTGTACGACGACCTGAAATCATCCTGGATTTGCACACTGGCCCGAAAGGAGACGCGGACCCTTCGATTTATCGGAGGATCTACCTGTCCGTTCTTGGCCGCTATCCAGGTTCAGTCGTCGTTTACACGGATGGTTCAAGGACAGATACGAAGGTGGGCTGTGCGTTCGTTGTCGACAATGATCGGTTTCTTTTTGCTCTCTCGGACACCTGTAGTGTGTACACGGCAGAGCTCTGTGCTATCTGTGAGGCTCTGCGGTACGCACTAGACAATGAGCGCCGACACTTTCTTGTGTGTACTGACTCCTTGAGTTCGCTTCAGTCTATTGATACCTGTTTCCCTCGACACCCTCTGGTGCAGCGGATCCAGGACCTGCTGGCCGGGTGTTCGGATGCCGGCACCAGAATTACGTTTGTGTGGCTCCCCAGCCACATGGGCATAGAGGGAAACGAGTTAGCAGATGAGGCTGCCAAGGAGGCAGTTACACTGCCCCCGTTGCCTTTCAAGGTTCCAGCAAGTGATATTCGCTCTCAGCTGAGACATCTGGTTATGTCTCATTGGGAGATGGAGTGGCAGGCCATCCCACTTCCCAATAAGCTGAGAGCGATAAAAGGAACAACGAAGGTATGGAGGACTTCCCTTCGGGCTTCGCGGAGGGAAGCCGTGGTATTATGTCGCCTTCGGATCGGCCACGGTATCTTGACGCACTCCCATCTACTGAAAGGGGAACCCCCTCCGGTGTGTACCTGCGGTGACCATCTTACCGTGGTACACATCCTTACGGAGTGCGTGGACCTGGTCGATCTGCGCCGTAGTATTAACCTTCCGAGTACTATTTCCCTTATCTTGCGCGATGACGAGCAGTCAGCAGACCTCGTCATCCGCTTTATGAGGGATAGCGGTCTGTTTTATCGTGTGTGATGATGTCCTTTGTCCTAGTGTTGTTTATGTCAGTTGCGTTTTTTTTAACCTATTGACTTTATTTTAGTTTGTGTTGCGCATTTTAATGTGTTATTTGAACGTCTAACGTAAATTATGTGTTAATATCTGTATTACTGGGCAATGCCTTATTCCTTCGATTTCCTGTACTTTCTCTTATTTTAATAGAACATACGGCATTGCGTATTAGATCCACTGACTGTGTTAATCTCACCCTCATTTTTCTTCATCACCATTCTTCTTTTTTAACTCTAGTCAGTGGATACTTTTTAAAATTTTAACTTCATGTCTCATGTCATTCTTTTCGTTCCATTAGGGGCCGATGACCTTCGATGTTAGGCCCCTTAAAACACAAGCATCATCATCAGCAACCATTTATTAACATCCTAATTGTACTAAATAATTTTGATATACACAGAGAAGTATCCAAGTAAAATGATTTTAGACTCTCATGGAAAAATTCAGATGGCCGAAATTGCAACCATGCGACATAGTTCATCTGTTATCGGCTGCCAGTCAACTCCACGTGGATCAGATTGGCGCTACTCAACATTAATACCAGCAGGCTCACTTGAAGCGCATTTAGGCGCGGTATGACAGTCTTTTGTTTATTTCTTTCGGACGACGTGACAGCGCGCCGCATTTAAGGGTGCCAAATTAGGTCCGGCTAGTGACGAATGCATTCTGCTGAAGTAAGCAAAAGCTATCTGGGGCCGTAAATCCCAGGTTAGACTTTCAAGGCCAACAAGGCTGTAGGATTACCTAGGGCGATAGCAGCGCATTCTGCGTTCTGTAGTGGGGGAAATGTAAATAAATAGTTAATGAAGTATGCCGGATAGTGACAAAGCCATTCGTCAGGATTTAGGGCAGCGAAGCAGCGGACGAACAGGCCTCTAGCATTCCCTACGGCGACAGTAGCGCATTCTGCGTTCGATAATGGCGAAAATGGGAAACGGGAGGATGATGACTGACGAGAGGACGTCCGTGCACATTCAAGTGTTGAGAATCGATGACGGCATATGAAGCATGGTACCTACTCCATTCAACTATTCGGCAGGAAAAAGAACCAAATTATAAGCTACCTCGCGGAATTCTTGTTCAAACCAATGTTCTCGTTAGACACGAGGTGCATTAAGGTTTTCTTGACAGCTTTTATTTACATTTCCCAGTACTTATTCTGCACGGGTTGGTGGTAACGAAACCTACTGTATGTGTGTTGATTTGTGGGAATGGCGTAATTTCCCATTATATCTCATCCAATGACAGTGCTGGTAGCTGCTGAACTAATCGAGAATCGCGCGTGCAACATTTCATTGGTTTATGAAAGTTAATATACTTGTGGGGACAGTGTTATCGGTCCCTGGTTATCCTAATGAACACATCTCTTCTCTAAAAGCAATTCCATGTAAGATCTGGATCATTGCTAATTTGTTTAATGTTGAGCATTTGTATCGGAGAATAAAGTTTTACCCACATGCTCAGGCGGCATAGAAATTGAACATTTTCTTAGCTTCATAACAGCTACAGTTCCGTTTCCCTCACCAGTACGATTCTAGACTACTTCTCGCTTCAAACCAGACTGCGTTCCATCGTCTTCAAATGCCAATTTTTGGAAATGTATATGGAAACAAGAGGATCACCTGAAAAATATGTAATATTGGTGAAGGTGATATATGAAGGAGAAGTGAGACAAGTGAGAAGTGGTGTAGGAAGGACAGCTAGCTTCCCAGTAAGAGTTGGTACACCCCAGGGATCATCCTTCAGCCCATAACTATTTAATATGCTTATGGATGTGTATATGCAATCCGTGAGGAAACTAACATCTTGACGAATGCTGTTTGATGATGACGTAAATGCAGTATATCTAGTAAAGATTAATTGAAAGAGAAGCAGGAACCAGGAGGAAAGCCCTAGAAGAGAGAGGCATACGAACTAGTAGGATAAAAGCGGCATTATGAGTACTGATATAAAAGAGGACATTCGGGTTGCGCTCCAAGAAGTGCAGTAGCGAGTGGTATCCAAATTCAAGTACGGTACTTGGGGTCATGCCTACAAAGGGATGGTAAGGTGGAGGATGAAGTGTGGCTGGTTTAACTGGAGAAGGATGAGCGAAGTACTGCAGACTGCTATGTCTTCGCATTAGTCCCGTTTACTCATACGGGGTTGCGGCTGAGGTGAGATGAAACGTTTTTACGGTCGAATGTCTTTCCTGGCGCCAACCTCACTTGAGGAGCTAATGGAGACGAAATGAATGATGATGAATGAAATTGGGTGAGGAGGTGGAAGGAACCGGTTATGGCTCATGGATACGAACTGTCCCGGTATTTGCTTGGAAGTGAAAATGGGAAACTAGAGAAAACAGTTCTCAGGACAGCCGACGGTGGGGCTCGAACACACTCATCTGCAGAGTGCAGAGCTTGGGTCCATAACCATAGCACCACTCTGCTCTTCCGAACATTAGTAAGAAGTTGGAAGTGGCAGAAATTCGCATGTTCCGCAGGAGATGTGGGGTCACCAGAGAGAATAAAACATGGTGTGAAATTTCACTTTGGGAAAAATCGAATGATCATAAATATGTCTTTTAATAAATGCAAATCAAATTTATAACGATGAATTTATTTGCATCTAACGAATCGTTTTCGAGAGACATGTATATGGAATTTTGAGTCGACGAGTTTTACGATTTAGCGCAACGAGAGGAGGAAACTGACTCGGGGCCTGTTAAACTACCACGAATGGAATAATTTCTCTAGAGTATGATGGCATGAAATTTCTTTGATAAAAAAGCTTTCTATACGCCTCTCAATCGTGGCCATGCAACATACTTCACATCACAGCCTGCACCATCACATCCAACGTCTGTACTCTACCGCTCCTCTTTGATAATATGCCCCTCAGTGATGGTAATTCATCAACACTTCACATAACAGCCAGCAAAATCATATCGATGATCTGTACTCTAAAGCCCCTCTTTGATAATGTCCCTCAGTCATGGTCATCCAATCCCCTGTGGTTGCGGGCGGTAGAATAACACCCATGCTATCCCCTGCCTGTTATTATATTTTGTTACACGCTAGTAACGACCGTTTACAACAAGCTATGAAGAAATCCTTTTATTATTAGTACATACTTTCTGGTTTTACAGATAGACAACTCTCTGCTAGTCTCAGTCACTGAATGATAAATCCATAGAGGATATAGAGGGCGTCTCAATCTGTAATACCCTCCCCACCCTGGTTTATCTCCAGGGGGATGACCAGTTGCACTAGACGAGTTATCACAGTCCATTTTGAGCCCTTAAGAATTGCGGTTCTGATCACTCCGTCTCTCCCATCTAGGATCTCTGCTATGCGGGCCTTCTTCCGCATGTGTCGGGGTTGGTTGACTTCTTGAAGGAGTGCTACGTCTTCAACTCTCAGTTGTGGTGTGTTACCTCGAAGATGTCGGACTTCGTGAAAGTTCCTCAACTCCATAAGGTATTCCTTTGTCCAGAGTTTCCGGAAGTCGTCTGAGATATTTTGTCGTACTGTTAGCTCCTTTGTCAGGTTCGTCCTTAATGCTGGTTCTGGTCCAGTTGGTATGGTCGTTAACCTTTGTCCGGTCAAGAACTGGGCGGGAGTCAGAGCTTCTGTTTCGTCTTCATTCTGAGAGATGGGTCGTGAGTTGATGGCGGCTTCAATATTTACTGGGAAGGTGTTAAGCCTTCACGCTAGTAACGACCGTGTACAACAAGCTATCATCAAATCATTTTATTGTTGGTATATTCTCTCTAGTTTTCACAGATAGACAACTCTCTGCTAGTCTCAATCACTGAATGATAAACCGATAGAGGGCGTCTCAGTCCCGACACCTGTCGTAAGAGGCGATTAAAAGGGGCCTAACCGAGCTCGATAGCTGCAGTCGCTTAAGTGCGACCAGTATCCAGTATTCGGGAGATAGTAGGTTCGAACCCCACTGTCGGCAGCCCTGAAAATGGTTTCCGTGGTTTCCCATTTTCACACCAGGCAAATGCTGGAGCTGTACCTTAATTAAGGCCACGGCCGCTTCCTTCCCACTCCTAGCCCTTCTCTGTCCCATCGTCGCCATAAGACCTATCTGTGTCGGTGCGACGTAAAGCAATTAGCAAAAAAAAAAAAATAAAAAATAAAGGGGCCTAAGAGGCTCTTAACTTGGGAGCGTGGGTTGGCGACCACGGGGCCTTTTGCTGAGTCGTGGCATTGCTTCCACTTACTTGTGCTAGGCTCCACATTTTCATCTATCTTATCCTATCTCCCTCTTGTTCTTTTCCAACCACGACGATATTAGAACATTCGAGGCCTAGGGAGTCTTTGGTTTTAACGCCCTTGGTGGTCCTTGTCCTTCTTTGGCCAATATCTGTCATTTTTCGAAGTGTCGGATCTCTTCCATTTTTCTCTCTAATTAGTGTTAATAGAGGATGGTTGCCCAGTTATACTTCCTCTTAAAACAATAATCACCACTACCACCACATCATGGTCATCCATCAATACTTCATACCACATCCTGCACGGTTGCTACGTAACAGCGCGTCGCACATTTGTATCGCTAATTTCAGATGGCTCCAGCCAGAAATGAACGCAGACTCAGACGATTGAGGCGCTGGCTTTCTGACCCCAACTTGGCAGGTTCGATCCTGGCTCAGGCCGGTGGTATTTGAAGGTGCTCAAATACGTTAGCATCGTGTCAGGAGACTTACTGGCACATAAAAGAGCTCCTGCGGGACTAAATTCGGCCACTTCGGCGTCTCCGAAAACCGCAAAAGTAGTTAGTGGGAAGTAAAGCAAATAACATTAATTATTATTATTAGAAATGAATGCATGAGAGGAACAATAAAAGTGGGAGGCCTCGGATAAGAAAATTCATGAATGGCAACAACGATGGCGTGGTCAAGTGCAGCGGCGTAAGGAGGAGTCTGGGGGAAAACGACTGCAAATCTTGGTGGTGAATGGTAGAAGAAAGCAAGGTAGGCCAAGAACGGAAGATCTGGGAGAGAAAGGCTTCAAACGGGAGGGAGCTGGGAACAGGAGCACCTGGAAGAAGAAAATTAGAGAAGCTAACGCGAACCCTGTATGACACGGATAAGGCTGATATAGCTGGGGCTGTACCTTAATGAAGGCTACGGCCGCTTCCTTCTCATTCCTAGGCCTTTTCTGTCCCATCGTCGCCATATCTGTGTCGGCGCGACGTAAAGCAACTAGCAAAAAAAAAAAAAAAAAAAAAGGCTGATATAAAGAAGAGAGTTCTAATACGGTATTTTTTACATAGTCATCCTCAGCAATGGCTGAGATCCCGGAAGAGCTTCCTGAGGACATCTGAGGTGCTTACTGTCTCACCAGGGAAGGCAAGGCTGGAGCTGTGGAGGTAGAGGACCCCTCACCTTCGTGGGGAGATGCCACTTGCTGAGCAGTTACCACCTGGACATAATGGAAGCTGGTTGGTGGTGAAGTACCTGAACAGACTACGATCAGGAGTGAGAGGTTTCAGGGATAACTTGGAGAAATGGGGTTCAGTGGACAAGAACAAACCACGAGCCATATGCTTCAGTGCCATCTGTGGCAAACATCTTGCACAGAGGATGATCTCCTGCAAGCCACTCAGAGTGCATTGGACATTACAAAATAGTGGGCATGTGTAATATGACCTCACATGTTATGTTTTGTGCACTTCAAAATGACTTGTAGCCTACGTTAATTGTAAATTTGTATGTTTTCGACTCGAGTATTCGAATTAAACACGAGCTTTCAATGTTGTGTTCTATACGTATGAGAGGCTGCCTGGCCGAAGCGGTAAAGGCGTGCTCGGTTCGCCCGGAAGGACGTGGGTTCGAATCTCCGTCAGGAAGTCGTAAAATTTAAGAAACGAGATTTCCACTTCCGGAGGTGCACATGATCCTGAGATTCACTCAGCCTACACCAAAAATGAGTACCAGGTTAATTCCTGGGGGCAAGGGCGGCCGGGCGTAGAGCTAACCCCTCTACCCCATCAAGTGCCGAGGTTACGTATAGTGAAAGCCTCCAAGGGTCTCCATGGCCTGTACGAAGATGACTTTGCTTTGGTTTTTTTTTTTTTTTTTGCTAGGGGCTTTACGTCGCACCGACACAGATAGGTCTTATGGCGACGATGGGATAGGAAAGGCCTAGGAGTTGGAAGGAAGCGGCCGTGGCCTTAATTATGGTACAGCCCCAGCATTTGCCTGGTGTGAAAATGGGAAACCACGGAAAACCATCTTCAGGGCTGCCGATAGTGGGATTCGAACCTACTATCTCCCGGATGCAAGCTCACAGCCGCGCGCCTCTACGCGCACGGCCAACTCGCCCGGTGCTTTGGTTTTTTATTCTATCCGAATGTCAAGGGACAACCAGAAAAAGTTCGTAAAGACGTTTGAGTGAACCGAGACTTACTGTGTTAAATATTGTATTTTTATGAACAACGGCTGCAATAAATAATCTCTTCAGTTGTTCAATGTTTTTTCTTTTGTTTGTCAGTTGACCCCTTGATTACATGACTGATTCAAACACTGGAGAGCTTCACTTGTGTATCACGCCAAATCGTGTAGCGGCCTACACCACACCACTCATATTTACGATAATTCCCAGGGTCATACACGTTTTAAAGTCCATGGCCACTCTATCGTGTAACCTCGTGACCTTTGTTCTAAACCTGGCCACTCTCCGCTTCACAGACCTTATATAAGGATATCAACCTCTGACCTAACTCCTCTTCTACTGTACCTGAGAGGTCTCACTGACTTGAAGATGAGCACAAGTAACCGTAGAAACCATATCAACCTCTCACTAAATTCCAAGTCCCGCATAATGTACAGCAATGGTAGGACGATATAAACAACAGAGCAGTGGAAACCCACTCAATCTAGCTCGCCCAGAGCTTTCCGCTCGAGCACTCAGTGTTTGGATAAAATCCGCACTCGTGCATTTTCACCACTAGGCCGTCCGGCTCCATGGTTAGCGTGCTGGCCTTTGGTCCAGAGGTTCCTGGGTTCGATTTCCGGCCGGGTCGGAAATTTTAATCTTAAATGGTTAATTCCCTTGGCTCGGAGACTGGGTGTTTGTGATGTCCCCAACATCCCTGCAACTCACACACCACACATAACACTATCCATAACACGCAGCTGCCTACACATGGCAGATGACACCCACCCTCGTCGGAGGGTCTGCCTTACAAGGGCTGCACCCGGCTAGAAATAGCCACACGAAATTAAACCACTAGGCCTATATGGAAAAGCATGGAATCATGGGTAAGTTTAGGGCCTTAGAAGACAGAGAGCGAGTACAGATTCTTTGGTTGTTTCCCTCTTAGTAGTGTCTTATGACATGCAGCGGTAGAGATTGTCCTTTGACTTCACCCACAAGGGAGATAAATCGAAAGAAATGTGAGTGTATCCATAAGAGAATGGCAAGGCGCATGAACTGCGAAAAAAATAAAAGACATCCCTGTCCTCGTTAATATAATACTAATTTAATACTTCCAGTTTGTTTTCTTTCGTATTCACCGGGCGCGTTGGCCGTGCGGTAAGGGGCGCGCAGCTGTGAGCTTGCATCCGGGAGATAGTGGGTTCGAACCCCACTGTCGGCAGCCCTGAAGGTGGTTTTCCGTGGTTTCCCATTTTCATACCAGGCAAATGCTGGAGCTGTACCTTAATTAAGGCCAGGACCGCTTATTTCCCACTCCTAGACCTTCCCTATCCCATCGTCGCCATAATACCTATCTGAGTCGGTGCGACGTAAAATATATTGTAAAAAAATAAAATTAAAATCTTTCGTATTCGCCGACTAAGAACCACGATATTCATCTATTGCGTTTGCGGTGGATTTTCATGTTTGCGCAGTAATTGGGCATCCTCTGGCTGGTTTGTCCTGGAACCTCATTTTTTAAGCAGTTCCTGCAGATCTTTGCTTACTTCCCTCAGCCATGGTGACTTCCTAATTATTATTATGTATTAAACGTATAAAATAAATAGAAAATGTTCAAGCTAAATTTCTAAGATATCTTTATTTCCGTATCTCTAAAACTAGTGCAAAATATGTGACATATAGTGACTTAATAACACATTTTGGGATAGACAAGTATTGAGCGGACTCCTTATGTTCATCGGAGGTATTTTGCAGAACTTCGTTCACCAGTATCCTGCCGCGCGACATTTCTTCACGGATGGTTCTAAGACCGCAGAAAGTGTGGGATGCTCTTTCGTCTCTGATGATATTAGCACGAAAATCTCGCTTCCCAATGAGTGTATTGTGTACACTGCGGAGCTTTTCGCTATCTTCGAAGTTCTTTGTTTGCACTGGGTGAGGAAAGAGACCACTTTCTCGTGTGTACCGACTCGTTAAGTTCTCTGTAGTCTACTGACATCTGTTTCCCGCAACACTCGTTGGTGCGGCGGATACATGACCTTCCAGGTTTGTGACGCTGGCACTAGCATCACTTTCACGTGGATCCCAAGCCACGTTGGGATTGCGAGAAATAAACTTGCGGATGGAGCTGCAAAAGAAGCGGCACTTTTACCACCTAGAGCTATGAACGTACCACTTAGAGATATTTGTTCTCAGCTACGTCGAACCATCTTGGCGCCCTGGGAATCGGAGTGGGTAACCATCCGAACTCCCAACAAGCTAAGAGCAATTAAGATGATGCCGTGTGGCGGTTCTCTTTCCGGCCTTCACGGAGAGAGGCCGTAGTTTTATGTCGGCTGAGGATAGGTCATGGAAGATCTCTGCACTCTTACCTACTGAAGAGGGAAGACCCCCCCTTCCTCCTCACCAGTGTGTTCTTGCCGTGCTGAATTCACCGTGGCCCACAATCCCAGAGCGGGCGCTGATCTCTCTGGTCTCGGTCTGCAGGAGACACTCGAACTCATGCCAGCCACTGACGCGACTACTCCTGATCTCATCATTCGCTTTATGTGTGAGAGTGGATTAATCAAGGACCTGTAAATTACAGGTGTTCTGTTATTCAGCGAACTTTCGTTCCCTTTTGATTCGTGTTTGACCTTTTGGACTTAGAGATTGTAATCCTCTTTGGGTATAATAATCTCAAGAATTCCGTATCTGAACTTGATTGAACTTAATAAAATAAATTTTGTTTTATTGTTTAATTCACTTCCAAATTTATCCCTTCTTATATTTTAATTTTTGTTTCCATTTAAGTTGTCCAGAGAGGATTATTGCCTAGTTGTACTTCCTCGTAAAACAAAAATCATCCCCGCCGCTAAGCTCATTGCACGGCTCTGGTCTCCTGCTACATCTGGTGGGGTTTCTACTTCCGTGGAGGACAAGTTATCCCGTAACCATCAGGACGCCAGTGCTTTCGCAACTCAACAGCGGTCGCACAGTCGAAATGCAATATCACGCAAACTGGATGGAATGCGTTGTTTCATTTTTCTCTACAATCGTTTAAGGCTATGAAAAAAAGGAGGAATCCAGAAAAGAGTGAGGCAAGGCTGCAGCCTGACCGCTCTCCTTTTCATTGTTTATATTGAACAGGTGGTAAAGGAAATCAAAGACGAATTTGAAAAGATAATCACAATTCAAGGGGAGGAAATCGAAACTCTGAGATTTGGCGATGCTATTGTTATTTTATCTGAGTGTGCATCCCGGCCGGGTCGGGGATTTTAACTTTAATTGGTTAATTCCAATGACACGGGGGCTGGGTGTATGTGTTGTCTTCATCATCATTTCATCCTCATCACGACGCGCAGGTCGCCTACGGGAGTCAAATAGAAAGACCTGCACCTGGCGAGCCGAACCCGTCCTGGGATATCCCGGCACTAAAAGCCATACGACATTTCATTTTTTTCTGAGTGTGCAGAAGATCTGGAGAAATTGCTGAATGGTATGGGCAGAGTCTCGGGGAAGGAGTAAGAGGTGGAAATAAATAAGTCCAAAACAAAAGTAATGCAGTGTAATAGAACGAAGTCAGGTGATGTAGGAAATATTAGATCTGGAAATGAAGTCTTAAAGGAAGTAGATGAATATTGTTACTTGGGTAGTAAAGTAACTGTCCATGGCAGAAGTAAAGAGGACATAAAATGCAGGCTAGTACAAGCAAGGAAGGCCATTCTTAAGAAAATAAATTTACTCACTTCGAACATTGATATAGGAATTAGAAAGATGTTTTTGAAGACTTTCTTCTGGAGCGTGGAATTGTATGGAAGTGAAACTAGGCCAGGAAAGAAGAGAATAGAATTTTGAAATGTGGTGGTACAGAAGAATGCTGAAAATGAGTTGGTAGATCGAATCGCGAATGAAGAGATACTAAATCGAATTGCTGAGAGGACATCGATTTGGATAAATTTGACGAGAAGAAGACATAGAATAATAGGACACATCTTAACACACAGGAGTTTTCATTTGGTTTTTGAGGAAAGTATAGGCGGTAAAAAAGGACAGGAGTAGACCAAGGTATGAATATGACAAGCAGATTAGAGCATATGTAGGATGTAATAGTTACGTCGAAATGAAGATGTTGCACAGGATAGGGTGGCATGAATGGCTGCATGAAACAAGTCTATGCACTGATGATTCAAACAACAACATAAGAAAACATTAAGGTCCTATAATACTGCTCCGCGGGACCCTCTTCCCCCTCATGCAGGCGCCCATTCAGTCATTGTTTTGTCTAATACAAGAGCCCTCATTTTCTTTACTAGTCTGCTATGAACTGCCCTATGAAAAGACTTGGATAGGTCAATGCGATACAGTCCATTTGGTCTCCCGAATCTAAAATATCTGATATATCTTGCTCGAATCATACAAGTTGAACCTCAGTGGAATAATCTTTCGGAAACCCGAACTGCCTTCTATCAATCAGAAAGACTGCTTTTCCAAAGCTTACATGGAACACGTGTCAAGCTGACTGGCCTGTAATTGTCCGCTTTATGTTTGTCACCCTTTCCCTTGTACACTGGGGCTACTGTAGCTACCCTCCTTCATTTGGTATAGCTCCTTCATGCAAACAGTAAAGATATACATATTTCAGATACGTTGCCTCCCCAGAAATTTTACCAATCTCAGCTGCTTTTTTTCTTGCTTTCAACTTTTGTATTATTATTATTATTATTATTATTATTATTACAATTTGCTTTACGTTGCACCGACACAGAGAGGTCTTATGGCGACGATGGGATAGGAATGGGCTGGGAGTGCGAAGGAAGCGGCCGTGGCCATAATTAAGGGAGAGCCCCAGCATTTGCCTTTTGTGAAAATGGGCAACCACGGAAAACCATCTTCAGGGCTGCCAACAGTGGAATTCGACCCCACTATATCCCGGATTCAAGCTCACAGCTGCACATTCCTAACCGCACGGTCAACTCGTCCAGTATATATTTTGTTAAATAACTTTTTTATTATTATAGGTAAATATCAGTACTTCACCAGTATTAGTTATCTCCCTTATCTGAACGTTACCCTTATATACAACTATATTTGCATACTGCTGACTGAATACGTCTGCCTTCTGTAGGTCCACACATTTATACTCCTCTTCTTCATTAATGATCTCTGGAATGTCCTCCCTAGAACCTGTTTCTGCCTTAAGATTCCTGTACATACCCTTCCATTTTCCCCCTAAAATTCATAAGACTGGCGATTATGTTTGTCATCATATTATTCTTAGCTGACTTTGTTTGTTATTACTTACGTGTTTGGGAATACCTCGTACGGTTACTCGCGATAATATTATGTGCTGCTCTCTTCTGACAACACGTATTACGCATGTTCAGCCATGTTATGTAATTAAAAGAGCCTGCAGCGATGAGTTTCATTAGTTACGACAGGCAAACAGTAGCATGGAGGATGCTGCATACTTTGGACGTTGTTTCTCTTCTGAAGATTCGGAGGAAAGTCTCCACGAAACGTTAAGAAAGTTTTCTTCGTTTTCCTTGACTCGGAAAAATCTCAAGATATGATAATGTCTGTGACAAAATACAACTTGAATTCAGATAAGAAGTGCTCTTTCCGGTGTTTGTGGACAGTATTAGATATTAGAGCACGGCAAGAAGAGAGTGAGTCTTAGTCACCACTGTCAGTGCATTGGAGGGCAGCAACATTCAAAATACAGTCTCTGTAGTTAGCAGTGCAAGGTTTCTCAGGATCGACACGCCTTGATACCTGAAATACCACAAAACTGCAGCAAACTATCACTCGTACAACTACTTTACATGGCAAGTTGGCGGCGTATAACAAGCTTTGTACAGGTCCCATTACAAACCCCTGGGGAACGTTTTGAACAGGCACCTATGTCCGCAAAAGTTCCCTTTCCGTGGAAGAGTGTTTAAATCCCTCTTTCTGTCAGCTGAAGGAGGGACTGTAATAATGTTGTTGTTTATTCGTCCCACTAACTAATTTTACGGTTTTCGGAGACGCCGAGGTGGCGGAATGTTTTCCCGCAGGAGCTCTTTAATGTACTAGTAAATCTACTGCCCTGAGGCTAACGTATTTGAGCACCTTTAAATACCACCGGACTAAGCCAGGATCGAACCTGCCAAGTTGAGTTCAAACGCCTGAGCTATTCAGACCGGTATTTCTCTTTTTTATTTACAATTTTGCTTAGCATCGCCCCGGCACATACAGGTCTTGTGGCGGCTATGGGATAGGAGTGGGAAGGAAGCGGCGACAGTGGGGGGTTCGAACGCACTATCTGCCGAATGCAAGCTCACAGCTGATCGACTCTAACCGCGCGGCCAACTCGCTCAGTCCTGGCAATTTAGTAAGTTTTAACACAGTTGATTACGTTTCTAACAAGACGTAATTCACAAATTTGAAAACAATGTTAGGATGAAAATAAATTTTGCAAGTTGCTTTACGTCGCACCGACACAGGTCTTATGGCGACGATGGGACAGGAAAGGGCCAGGAGTGGTTAGAAGGCGGCCGTGGCCTTAATTAAGGTACAACCGCAGCATTTGCCTGGTGTGAAAATGGGAAACCACGGAAACAATGTTCAGGGCTGCCGACAGTGGGGTTCGAACCCACTATCTCCCGAATACTGGATACTGGCTGCACTTAAGCGACTACAGCTATCGAGCTCGGTAGGATGAAAATAAAGACATTTACGTTGTCACTTTAACAATTTTTAGACCTCTCCATTAGGGACCTGTTAAAGTATCCTAAGATAATTTTATTTTATGACTTATGAGGTCCACAACTTAAACCTCCTTGGAATAGCAGAGACCCACTGGAGAGGTGCAGGACACTGGGGATACCATCTTTCTCTCAGGAGACGATACACTACGTGTCAGTAATACCTAAATCAGTCAGAGGATTAGTAATGGGACAGAAGCCCAGCGAACGCTCCGTATTCCGTGGATAAGTCTATTTTAAATGAACTTCCCCCTGTGGGTGGGGGACGCAGACGACGAATACACCCACGGTATCCCCTGCCTGTCGTAAGGGGCGACTAAAAGGGGCGACAAAGAGATGATTGAATTAGAACCATGAGACTACATGTGATTAGTACCATCATGTGGGGAACACCATGGGTCGCCTTTACTTGCGAGCAGTACCACTATGTCAGGTACACAATAGGTTTGTGATTGGTAGCAGCAGGGTGTGGTTTACTGTGGGTTTACAGTACCCGTGATTAGTACCACTATATGAGGAACACGACGGGCTTAGGTTGCCTGTGATAAGAACCACTATGTGAGAAACACCACGGGTCTGAGCGTTGCCCGTAATTAGTACCCACTATATGAGGAACTCCACAGGATAGTACGAGCCCCTGAGATTAGTACATCTATGTGAGGAACACCATGGTTTTGCGTTGCCTATAAGTGGCGCCATTATGTGAGAAACAACCTAGGTCTGCGTTACCTGTGCGACGTTCAATACTTCTGAGTAATACAATGTGTGGAACACCGTGAGTCTACGCTACTTTTGATTAATACCGCAACATGAGAAATACCATGGTTCTACTTTACAAGCGATAAGTACCATTTTGAGGGGCCGTTAACCTGGATTTTGGACCTCTTTAGACAACAAGTATCATCGATTCAGGATTGTGCTTTGGAAGCAGCCCCTTGGTCAGTAATACTAATGTTTTAAGATTGCTTCTGGGATGGTGGGGCATTGCGGGTCGGATCCACTGATTGTTTTAAGTTCATAATCATCTTTCATCGTCGTCTTTTTGAATTCTAGTCAGTGGATCGATTTTCGAATTATATTTAACTTTCAGTATTGTGAGTTGGATACGTGGTTATTTTAAATTCATATTTATCCATTCATTCTTCATCATCACGCTTTGAACTCTGGTCAGTGGATGAATTTTGAAATTTTAAATTGTCATTACATTTCGTCTCATTTCGTGCCATTATGAGCGATGACCTAGCTATCAGGCCCCTTTAAACAACAAGCATCATCTACATCATCATCATCATCATCATCATCATCATCATCATCATCATCATCATTTAAATGAATTAGATATTTAGCATAGGTTATCCACAATTTTCCGACGTAGCATTTTACAATGCTTTGAGTCCGTGATACGCCATAATGGAACTAGTCTTGAGAAACAGGTTGTACAAGAGAAGCGGATCAGAGATAGAACAGCTATTAGTGAATTCTGAACTCGTGTAATTAACTTTCCAAGCAACCTTATAATTATTTCCTCTTGGCTCTATGTTTAGGGCATTCATAGATTGCAGGAATTCGAAACTCTGCTCTGAATCTTTCACTTCCACCTAATCATTAGGGGAAATCATACCAGACATTCATTTGGAAACTCTCTCGTGGTTTCAGGCTTGGAAACAAATGTGTATATTTACGCTCTCAATAGTGTGACCAGGGCCAAACTGAACTACTGCAACTTCTATGGGCCCAAATAATTCTGCACCCCCTTCTTAAGCTTGATAAGACAAAATTTTAAATACTATTATTTTAATGTCATGAATAAAAGTAATACAGTAGAAGGCCTCCAAGGTAAATGGTCACATGTTAATACCATTAAATAATAATAATAATAATAATAATAATAATAATAATAATAATAATAATAATAATAATAATAATTGTACCGGGAGGTACACCCCAACGCCGCGCATTTAAATCTAGCGCCTAAAAGAACTCCTCTACTGGAGAAACCGTGAACTTAAAACTAGACCTACTTAAAACTTTACTCACAAGATGTCACCACTAATATATGATATAATTTTGTTATTGTGAAGTTTCCTGAACTGACTGTATTTCTACTTGTTTTTCTTGATATTCATAAAGAAGTTTGGACTTTCATAGATGACACTACCAAAAAACTATGATCATGCACCCTGGTGCGAAGTGAAAGAACTTTTGATTTAAAGAAGTTTTGTATTCATAAGTATTTTATTGATTGATGTTCATTTATTTTTGGGTTGGCAATATTTATCTTCTCTTTCCGCCAGTTTTGAATCTAGCCAATCCCTAATTTCTGTAATTAATTTTCCGCCTATCACAGGCTTCTTCCTCGATTCTGAGTGTTACTTTTGAATTTAACCAATAAGATTCTGTGGGTGTGTCTTGATTATTCATGAATGATCTGGAACGTTTCCCGAGGGTTTATAAACTGCGGCTTTTCTCGTCTCTTGGCCATTTGATCGTCATCTAAGTGTGTGTCAAGCAGGAGGCGGGCGGCGCCTCTTTCATCAGACAGCAGTTCTTGAGCAAGGTAATGGCCACCTAACATCTTACTTTCTTGCTAGCTCCGCAGTTTAACCCGAGGGAAAGGTCCGACTCATTAACTATGTAACTCACTTTTCTAAAAATGTAACCTTCTGCCGGCTAATGTAAAAACTTCATAATATCTTTAACTGTAAATCGGTGATAGAGAGTGATGTACCCTCTCGAGCTCCCCTTCATATTGGTTTGAGGTGACTACGTTTTGTAACGGGTTTTCTTCCTTTCTGCAATGTCTTAATTTATTCTTATACGAGTCACCTCCATAGTTTGTGAATAGCCCTTGTTTCATCGGCCTAGTGCCCTTTAGGTTTTAAGAATTCATTTCTAGGATTGCAATTATACGCCTCCATTCAATTTGTGTTTCGGGCCATTTACTTAACCTGATTTTTTCCGCAACGGCCCAATAGGTTGGGTACTAGATACCTCTGTTTCAAATTTGTAAGGTGTGCCTTGATGGCGAGTGATTGTGATTTTCTAATATAGTCTTGAATAGGCTTGGAAAACTGAGAGCACGTCAGCTCTTTTCTAGTGTTGTAAAAATCCCTCTGGCAGGCTTGATGTTGTAAATTGGGAGCAAGTGCTCCATGTATTGAGGGATTTCTGCCTTTGAGTAAATTTGTGCTTTTTGTAAATTTGAGCTAGGAGCTCAAGAACTGTAAAGCGAGGGTCTTGAAGCCCAGTTTTTTAAAACAGTCACTAAATTTTGGATTTCTTGTCTTGTCTAGAATTTGTCAGTGTACCTGACATTTCATTGTTATGAAAATTTTGTTATTTAAGAAAATATAACCTTCAGTTTAAGTTTTAAATTCTTTTCTTGACATTGTAGTTAGACCCATTCACCCCGGCACCTTCTTTCACCTCTGCGTCGCACGGGTATCCCCGGAATAATAATAATAATAATAATAATAATAATAATAATAATAATAATAATAATAATAATAATAATAATAATAATAATATGAATATTGAATTTTCACGACCACATTGTAATCGAAAGCGACTTTCAACCTATTAGGTCGTGTTACGTACATTTAGTACGTGTTGAAGAGATGTTAAGTACAGAACAAAAACGGCCAACCAGACACCAGTGGGATCCGAACCCACAACCTCCCGATTTCGCGTCGGTTGTGGGTTCGGATCCCACTGGTGTCTGGTTGGCCGTTTTTGTTCTGTACTTAACATCTCTTCAACACGTACTAAATGTACATAACACGACCTAATAGGTTGAAAGTCGCTTTCGATAATAATAATAATAATAATAATAATAATAATAATAATAATAATAATAATAATAATAATAATAATAATAATAATAATAATAATAATAATAATAATAATAATATTTCCTACCGAGAGGAGGCAACTATCAACTCTGCACGCTTCACTACTCCGGCTTTTAAATACTACCACGTAATCACGATGAGAATGGAAATTCTCATGTTCCAATTCCATTAACCGCTGATTTCCGTGCTTCCAGTCATTGAAGCCAGTTGTCGCCAGTTGGGATGAACCTCCAAAAACGTTTACAAGGAGCACAACAGCAGATCATTGGCTGCCGGAATAAACCAGATATTTATGTTTCATAATACCTCCATTTAAAAGCTTTCTTTCAAACAGCACTTTTGCCAAATATCGCTAAAGTGTGTGGATACATCCGCATAGAATTACAGAAAATGTTCTAATTCCGTTTCGCTCCACTTTTAGCATAGTCGTCTCTAGTAACATTATTCAAAAGCCAAAAATAAGGGTAATCATTTGGTTATAATACCTTTTCTTGGTACTAAATCCTCTTCACGATTTTCACTTACAGCAGACCAATAAAAACGCAACTAAAAGTTTTCTGTGCAGTTATATTCATTTTTATTTACGTCATTGCATGATAAGTTGTTTGAGTTATTGTTTGGATCCTGTCGAAAACCAGTCTAATTTTGGTGTTTGAGAGAACAGTTCACTTTCCCCCCTCTTCTCTTCTGCTTATCTGTGATAATTTGTGCTACTTACCATAATCAATGTTGTGTACGTAACACGAAAGACGTTAAATAAAACTCTCAAAATTGAATACAAATGGCTTTCACAGACTTCTCTATAACTCTATGGGTTGTCTCTAGGTGGCGTTGAATCACCGCCCACTTAACTGAGTTTGGAGCCCGAAGTCATCTTGAAACCCGTACGCAGAACCGAGGGGGCTGTGTTTCAACATTGTGCTGGATTTTTGTATTATTACCGAGAGCTTTCACATAAGCGGAACGAAAATTCCGTTAATCATGTCGGGAGCTTTCGCTTTTGAATACTGCGAAAGACAAACTCATTTTCAGACTGTTAGATCTCTTCATTTTTGCCGCCCCATAAATTTGCCGCTCTGGTGCCGGGTCCATAAGGCCCATGCCTGATTACGGCTCTGAGTGTGACACTTAATGTTATTTATCCTACGGCAGTAATTCATGATTTCACAGTTAGATAAAATGTATACAATTACGAATCGATCTCAATAATTCGCAAGAAGTACACAAAGTTATCAAACTGCAGAGAAACAAATGTAATTCCATTTTCATTTTTTATGTTTCCGTGTGTTAGTTGATATAATATTACATTCTATTACCACAAAAGATCATGTTTATTATTCCATTAGCTCGAAACTCTGCAACATGAACAACGTGATACTGTGCGGGAGGATACCGCGGGTAATGCTAGGGTATTTATTATTATTATTATTATTATTATTATTATTATTATTATTATTATTATTATTATTATCATCATCATCATCATCATCTATTTACCCTCCAGGTTCGGCTTTTCCCGCGGACTCAGCGAGGGATCCCACCTCTACCGCCTCAAGGGCAGTGTCCTAGAGCTTCAGACTCTTGGTCGGGGATACAACTGGGGAGAATGACCAGTACCTCGCCCAGGCGGCCTCACCTGCTATGCTGAACAGGGGCCTTGTGGAGGAAGGGGAAGATTGGAAGGGATAGACAAGGAAGAGGGAAGGAAGCGGCCGTGGCCTTAAGTTAGGTACCATCCCGACATTCGCCTGGAGGAGAAGTGGGAAACCACGGAAAACCACTTCGAGGATGGCTGAGGTGGGAATCGAACCCACCTCTACTCAGTTGACCTCCCGAGGCTGAGTGGACCCCGTTCCAGCCCTCGTACCACTTTTCAAATTTTCGTGGCAGAGCCGGGAATCGAACCCGGATCTCCGGGGGTGGCAGCTAATCACGCTAACCACTACACCACAGAGGCGGACATTATTATTATTATTATTATTATTATTATTATTATTATTATTATTATTATTATTATTATTATAAATTACTTTACGCCACACCGACAGAGATAGGTCTTATGGCAATCATGAGATGGGAAAGGACTAGGAGTGGGAAGGAAACGGCTGTAGCCTAAATAACTTAAGGCACAGCCGCAGCGTTTGCCTGGTGTGAAAATGGGAAACCATAGAAAATGACCCTCAGGGCTTTCGCCAGTGGGGCTCGAACGCACTATATCGTGAGTTCAAGCCCACAGCTGCGCGCCCCTAACCGCACGGCCAACTCACTCGGTATTATTATTATTATTATTATTATTATTATTATTATTATTATTATTATTATTATTATTATTATTATTATTATTATTAATGCCTTTGCTGTTGAGATGTAGTGTTTACAGTACACTATGTATTCTGGTATGGGCTAGAGCAATTTTGTTACTTTCATTGATCTGTCTCAGTCTTATCTTTGGCTTTGACAATATGAAAGTGACTGAGGTATGAGCGATGCTAGCAATGCCATTCTATATGCAGCCAGTCCCGTCTATGAATGGTGTAAAAATATCGCTCATAGGGTCGGTTGGTGTATGCATTTCAGTGGGCTTGGCAGACTGATATGTAATAGCAACTGCTCGGTCAGGGAGGAAAGCAACGGGGAACTACCTCACTCCTCGTTTTCGTAGCACGCCTCTTCAGTGCTAATAGTGGAACTGATGAGGATCCAACTACCCTTCGGGCTGAGGAGTTAACGTAAATATAGAGGCCTATGTTCTTCTTCTTCGTATTTACAAGGGAATGGACCAGTAAGGATCACGCAACAAGAACTTCATTTGTTTCTCTTCGTGCAGAGTCTTCTCTGTGTCCAATACTCCTTCATGCGTTCGCTGCCCTGCTTCCGTTGTTCATCTGTTCAGGCACTTTCGGACTTCTTAGTACTTCTTGCGGCTTGAATTCCCTGCCAGATTCTTCACTGTGTTCCTAGTCCAGCTCCATGGCTAAATGGTTAGCGTGCTGGCCTTTGGTCACAGGAGCCCCGGGTTCGACTCCCGACACGGTCGGGAATTTTAACCGCCATTGGTTAATTTCGCTGGCACGGGGGCTGGGTGTATGTGTCGTCTTCATAATCATTTCATCCTCACCATAACGCGCAGGCCGCATACGGTTGTCAAATCAAAAGACCTGCACCTGGCGAGCCGAACACGTCCTCGGACACCCCCGACACTAAAAGTCATACGCCATTTCATTTTTTACTGTGTTCCTAAACATATTCCCCACGAACCTGCTACGCAGGCGTAGCAGGGGGAGAGGTGATACTCCCACGTGGCGCGTCCCAGGTGGCGGATAGGGGGGTCCTAACCGGCTTGCCGGCGGACTTGAGGGAAATAAAATACCTCTCGCGGACCAAACACACTACCCCCTGCGGGTGGGGGACGCACATGTAGAATACACCCGCGGTATCCCCTGCCTGTCGTAACAGACGACTAAAAGGGGCGACCAAGGGCTGACTGACTTGGAACCATGAAACTAATTTTGAATCGTACCATCACGCGGGGAACACCATAGCTTGCCTGTACTTGCGAGTAGTACCACTAAATTCGGTACGAAATCGGTTTGTGATTAGTAGCAGTAAAAGCCTGGCCTGGTGGATTCCAGTACCCGTGCGTCGTACCCATGTGTGCAACACCGCGGGTCTGGGCGTAGCCTGTGAGTTGTACCACTATATGAGCAGCACCGTGGGTCTGCGTTGCCTGTGATTAGTACCCACTATGTGAGGAACACCACGGGAATACCGGCGCCCGTGTTTAGTACACCTAGGTGGGGAACCTTCTCGGTTTGCGTTGACTCTGAGTTAGGCCATTGTGTGAGACACACCATAGGTCTGCGTTACTTGTACGTATTGCAATACTTGTGAGTAGTACCATCTTTTGTGGAACACCGTGAGTCTTCGCTACTTCTGATCAATACCCCAAGATGACACATACCATGGTTCTATTTTACTCGCGACATGTACCATTCTGAGGGGCCTTAGACGTGGATTTTGCACCCGTTTAGACACCAAGCATCATTGCGCTTTATAAGTGGTTCCTTGGTCGGTAATAATGTTATTTTCGATCTGTATTGAGTCCGATCCACTGGTTTTTGTTTGTTTGTTTTGTGTTTTGTTGAGTTCCTGTCCATCCATTCATTCTTCATGCCATATTTTATTTTTATTTTGGTCAGTGGATGCCTTTGCAATTTTTGTTCTTTCATTTCGTACCATTAGGGGCCGATGACCTTTGATGTTAGGCCCCTTAAAACAACAAGCATCATCATCATCATCAAACATATTCCTTTCTAACAACTGGACTTCCAAGATGTTTAACCTTTCCATATCCTTCTTCGTTTCGATAATCCATGCTGTAGTGGTCTTTCTTCTCCAGAAGTAATCAAATTTCTCTTTGGTAAGTCTGTTTGCTTTCATTCGGTACAAATCTCCGAGAAACGCCCAGTCTCCTTTTCTTCATGGTCTCTGAGATTCTTTCCACCTTCTGGTAAACTTCTTTGTTGCTCCGAAGTTTGCATCCGCTTTCAGTTTGGAAAGTTCCCATCATTTTTCTGAGGATTCTTCTTTCCAGATTGAGCCTCCGTGGCTCAGGCGGCAGCGCGTCGGCCTCTCATCGCTGGATACCGTGGTTCAAATCCTGGTCACTCCAGTGAGATTTGTGCTGGACAAAGCGGAGGCGGGACAGGTTTTAATCCGGGTACTCCGGTTTTCCCTGTCATCTTTCATTCCAGCAACACTCTCCATTCTCATTTCATAGCATCTATCAGTCATTAATAAATCACTTTGGGAGTGGCGATCCCATCGTACAAATAGCCTAAATGTGATTCATTCTTCCTTCCCTGACTCGGTCAATGACTGGAAAACAGGTTGTAGGTTTTTTTTTCTTCTTTCCAGGACCTCTAGCTTCTCCAGCTTGTAGTTCATGGACAGGCATTCACTGGCATACAGGCATTCTGGTTTGACCACGGTGTTGTAATGTTTTAGTTTGGAATTCTTATTATAGATGTTTTTTTTTTATCAAGCCTATTGCTTTGTCTCCATTTTTGAGATCCGATCTTCCACTGCATTATTATTATTATTATTATTATTATTAATATTATTATTATTATTATTATTATTATTATTATTATTATTATTATTATTATTTCACAACCTTTGCCCAACTAAGGAACGCGATTGAACTTAATTAGCAGATGGATTTACTTTCTCCTCTTCCCAGAATCTCTCCACCCTTTCGCAAAATAATGTTTGTTCACCAGCGTTATAAAGTTGATTTCTTGAAGATCATTTTAAATTTCGATTATATAATTATTTTTGACTTTCAGTAAGTCTTTCATTATTCATGCTTTGAATATTGTGATAAAATGTCAGTGTCTGATATTTTCTCAGAATCCTGGTGTATAATTTAGGACACCTCCTTTTCATCCACACTCCTTCTATGCATACTGGGCGAATGATTTTCATAAGAATTTTACTTTCTTGTTTCTTGTTTTGGTTAGTAATCTGCCCCCAATGATCAATGTTTCTGATGCGAATAATGCTTCCGAGTTTTTTTTTTGCTAGTTGCTTTACGTCGCACCGACACAGATAGGTCTTATGGTGACGATGGAATGGGAAAGGCCTAGGAGTTGGAAGGAAGCGGCCGTGGTCTTAATTAAGGTACAGCCCCAGCATTTGCCTGGTGTGAAAATGGGAAACCACGAAAAACCATCTTCAGGGCTGCCGACAGTGGGGCTCGAACCCACGATCTCCCGGATGCAAGCTCACAGCCGCGCGCCTCTACGCGCACGGCCAACTCGCCCGGTGCTTCCGACTTAATTATGGTGCTACAGTGTTTTAATTTAGCGTTCCCAGAACTACTACTATTATTACTACTACTACTACTACTACTACTAATAATAATAATAATAATAATAATAATAATAATTCAGCTTCGAACAGCTGTAAGCCTGCTCCGCGCTGTAGAGGAAGCGCGCCTACCTCTTACCCAGAGGCCCCGGGTTCGACTCCCGGCCACGTCAGGAATTTTTACCTAGATTTCAGGGCTAGTTCGAGGTTCACTCAGCCTACGTGGTTACTATTGAGCAGCTATCTGACGGTAAGATAGCGGCCCCAGTCTGGAAAGTCAACAATAACGGCCGAGAGGTTTCGTCGTGCTGACCACAGGACACCTCGTAATCTGTAGGCCTTCGGGATGAGCAGCAGTCGCTTAGTAGTCCAAGGTCCTTCGGGGCTGTTGCGCCATGGGGTTTGGTTTGGTTTACGTACAGCTGTAAGCTATTCATATTGAAATAAGGCACGGGGTATTCTTCTCTGTCTAGAGGCGGCAAGTAGCTACATTCGCCGCTGACTCGAGGGTAAATATAGAGAAGAGTACGGTCGGGATAGTTCAACTCGAGAAAGACATTGAATGTACGGTGCGACAAGAAGATACCGAAGAAAGTAAAAGGGAAAGGAGAAGGATATAAAAGAAAAGACATAATTTAGGAAGAAGGTTGCGGGAATAAGGGATGCGTCTGAAGAGCAACATGCGAAGCCACAGAATATCTCGGTGGAAGAGCGAGTAAGAGGAAGTCAAAGACTCAAGAATCTTTGGCGAGAGTGTAAAGAGAAGGGTATCAGTCTGCGTGACAGAAGGAAGATTGTGCAAATGTGGCCCACAGGTGACCGTATCCATAAATAAATGAATCAAAATATTTAAAAGGTGGACTCCTCCTTTAAACAACAAAAACATTATTTTCAATACGGACCAAAAGTTGAAATGTATTTCTTGCATGTGATACTATCGAAGAGTTGCTGAAAGCTTAAATGATGCCGTTAACGGGCGCTATTTTTGGAATAAACATATGTCGGAACATATCCGACATACGAGTGCAAAGGGTTATTCATGCTGAAGAAGAAGAATAAGTGCCCAGGGGTTCCCATTCAAATCGTTATCTACTCAATCCCTTCTTCAAGCCAATGGAAATTTCGGAACAGTCCGTATGTTTTGGAAGACGTATGTCACGACCTTCATGTACATGTACATGTACTGTCCCCGACGTAGTCAGTCAGCGAACACGAGACAGCCCAGGGGTGCTCAGTCGATAGCTGTAGGCTTATAAAATAAATGAATGGGGCAGGATTAACATAGGGTTCGAAAATAAGCATGTTCAAAATGTAGAACAAATATGACACTTTTATTGAATAAAAAGAGATATTGGCCATCCTGCTGTCTGTGATAATGGATATGATCACTACTTTATATAATTTACGGTGGCTCTTGATGTAACAAAATCAAATGCAAGCAAATGGGATGGTACACGTAAGTTGTTTTCCCTACCATTCTAACAGAGTATTTTACATTATTTCCATTTATTCGATTTAATGTTATTCAAGTAGTAAAGTCGAATTGAAATTTGTGATTCGAGAAATGAGGTCTTGACCAAACATTCCTCGAACAATCTGGAAAAATTCATTAATTTTAATAACGTGAAAAAATTGAAATATTCAAGATTCATTAGTTTTACTTTCATGGCAATATAAGATTGAAATTCGTTTTATCAAAATTTTAGTTGACATAAAAAATATGAAAAGTTGAATTTGTCTTTATTTTTTTCTAAGTTAATCCGAGACGTCGGATATATCTGTTCATGTCGTCTCACATCTCCTTTCGTGAGAACTAATACAGAACCTATGATCATTTGGCTATAAATTGAACAAAATAACGCGCCTTCTGGGCTTGCAAAAATTAATAAATGGAGAAATATCATCAGTGTGGAAATCCTATCCATCATCCATCAATACTGTCAAAGAGTCACACATCAGCACATCAAACACATAGAAATAATTATCTACAACTAGAAAATCACTACAGCTACAGCTAACTACTGAAATTGTCAAGAAGAAAATATCTACAATATTTACACGTCGTCGAGTGTCGAGCAATCATATCACTCTCCTGTTAACACATTCCAATATGTTCCAACAAGATCGAGTTACCACATGAGTGCGAAATACTACTTTGAAGAATGAGCATGCCTGGTTACGAACCGAATATTCTTAAAATATTTAATTGAAGATCTGTTCTCCCAGACCTAAGGTCTTCACGAACATCAACCCGTACCTTAACTCGAAATTATTACATTTCCTAAACACGATTGGAATATTATCACGAATTTGGGGAGTACCTCGAGAAACATGGACTTTATTTTATCATCTGAAGACACTATCATCTTAACTACACTGCATAACGTCTGGAAGATTCCATATTTTCATTACATCCTGATCGGCATCAGGCACAACAGTATTACAACGTTAACATGTGAAAAACTCAGTGTCACGAAGATTCATGTCATACGCAACTATTACACCTAATTACACATAGAGTACATCACAATGACGACTCTAACTTGTCGTATCCCAATATCACACATGTGTAGTCACGAAACATAAGGACCTACCATCCTCCTAAAATACATCATATCCTCCTCAAATGCGTCTCGATGATTAATTAATCCAATTAATTATCACATGCTACAATGCACGTACTCCAATTAAATTCATACATGTAATCCAGAATTAATATCCCGTTGACAAGTTATCTCAAACGTGAGGTACAAGTAGAAGTCTTATTTCCATAAAAATGTCGAAAATATTAGCAAAATACTACTTCATCGAATTCGCCAGAATGTGTGAGCCGCGAAAAAGTTAAAGACAAACATGAAATTCTAGGTGTAAGGCTCATCTCTAAAGATAATAGGCAACTTTGGAGTGTACAGACCGGGAAAGGGTAGCGCAGACGCTGATTCAGAATTATTTGATAAGATAATCAGCTATGTGGGAAATGATAAGGAAAGGAACGTGATTTAGCGTATGATATCAATTTACAAAATGTCAATTGGGAAGGTAATGAAAATGACAGGAAGCATGACCAACAAATAGCAAATAAGTTAATATGGGAAGGGCATCTGATTCAGAAAGTGATGGAACCAACTAGAGGGAAGAATATCCTGGATGTGGTGCTGGTAAAACCAGATGAGCTCTATAGAGAAACCGAAGTAACAGATGGTATTAGTGATCACGAAGCTGTTTTTGTGGTAGTTAAAAATAAATGTGAAAGAAAGGAAGATATTAAATTTAGGACTATTAGGCAGTACCATACGGCTAATAAAACAGGCATGAGGGAGATTTTAAAAATTAACTATGATCGTTGGAAAACGATAAATAAAAGTGTAAACGGTCTCTGGGATGGGTTTAAAGCTATTGTTGAGGATTGTGAAAATAGGCTTGTACCTTTAAAGGTGATAAGGAAAGGTAAATATCCAATATATTATAACAAAAAATAAAGAGAATAAGAGGGAGGTGCAGGTTGGACAGAAATAGAGTTAGAAATGGCTGTGGAAGTAAAGAGAAATTGAAGGAACTTACTAGGAAATTGAATCTAGCAAAGAAGTCAGCTAAGGATAACATGATGGCAAGCATAACTGGCGGCATACACATTTTAGTGTAAAATGCAAGCGCATGTATAGGTACTTTAAGGCAGAAACAGGTTCCAAGAAGGATGTTCCAGGAATCATTAATGGACAAGGGGAGTGTGCATGCGAGGATCTTCAAAAGGCAGAAGTATTCCGTCAGAGTATGTAAAGATTGTTGGTTACAAGGATAATGTGCAGATAGAGGAGGTGACTAAAGCTAAAGAAGTATGAAAATTTACCTATGACAAAAATGGCATTCGCAGTAAGCTACAAATGTTGAAAACTAGAAAAGGAGCTGGAATTGATAAAGTTTCGGGGGATATACTAAAGACAATGGGTTGGGATATAGTACCATATCTGAAAGACTTATTTGATATTGTTTGCATGAAGGAGCTATACCAAATGAATGGAGAGTTGCTATAGCAGCCCCTGTGTATAAATGAAAGGGTGATAAACATAAAGCAGAAAATGACAGGCCAGTCAGTTTAACATGCATTGCATGTAAGGTTTGGGAAAGCATTCTTGCTGATTATATTAGACATGTTTTTAGAAAATGTATAACTGGTTTGATAGAAGGTAGTTTGGGTTTAGGAAAGGTTATTCCACTGAAGCTTAACTTGTAGGATTCCAGCAAGATATAGAAGATATCCTGGATTCAGGAGGTCAAATGGACTGTATCGTGATTGACCTATCTAAGGCATTTGATAGGATAGATCATGGGAGACTACTGGCAAAAATGAGCGCAATTGGACTTGACAAAAGAGTGACTGAATGGGTGGCTCTCTTTCTAGAAAATAGAATGCAGAGAATTAGAGTAGGTGAAGCTTTATCTGTCCCTGTAAGAATCAAGAGGGGAATTCCTCAAGGCAGTATTATTGGACCTTTATGTTTCCTTATATATATCCATGACATGTGCAAAGACGTGGGATCAGAGATAAGACTTTTTGCAGATGATGTTATTCTGTACAGAGTAATAAATACGTTACAAGATTGTGAGCAACTGCAAAATGACCTCTATAATGTGAGATGGACAGTGGGCAATGGTATGATGATAAACGGGGTTAAAAGTCATGTTGTGAGTTTCACAAATAGACAAAGTCCTCTCACTTTTAATTACTGCGTTGATGGGTTGAAAGTTCTCTTTGGGGATCGTTGTAAGTACCTAGGTGTTAATATAAGGAAAGATCTTCATTGGGGTAATCACATAAATATGATTGTAAATAAAGGGTACAGATCTCTGCACATGGTTATGAGAGTATTTATGGGTTGTAGTAAGGATGTAAAGGAGAGGGCATATAAGTCTGTGGTAAGACCCCCAACTAGAGCATGGTTCCAGTGTATGGGACCCTCACCAGGATTACTTGATTCAAGAACTGGAAAAAATCCAAAGAAAAGCAGCTCCATTCGTTCTTGGCGATTTCCGACAAAAGAGTAGCGTTACAAAATGTTGCAAAGTTTGGGCTGGGAAGACTTGAGAGAAAAGAGACGAGTTGCTCGACTAAGTGGAATGTTCCTAGTTGTCAGTGGAGAGATGGCGTGGAATGACATCAGTAGACGAATAAGTTTGATTGGTGTCTTTAAAAGTAGGAAAGATCACAATATGAAGATAACTTACTAAAGGAGACGTTCAATAAATTTCCACTTGCAATCATTTAAGCAAAGGCTAGGAAAACAACAGATAGGTAATCTGCCACCTGGGTGACTGTCCTAAACGCAGATCAGTATTGATTGATTGATTGATTGATTGATTGATTGATTGATTGATTGATTGATTGATTGATTGATTGATGATCAGACAATGTTACCTAACAGTCGTGCAGGCTGTGATGTAAGGTATGGATGGATGATCAGACAATATTACCTAGCAGTCGTGCAGGCTGTAATGTAAGGTATGGATGGATGATCAGACAGTATTACCTAGTAATCATGCAGGCTCTGATGTAAGGTATGGATGGATGATTTGACAGTGTTACCTAGTAATCATGCAGGCTGTGATGTAAGGTATGAATGAATGATCAGACAGTGTTACTTAGTAATCATGCAGGCTGTGATCTAAGGTATTGATGGATGATCAGACAATGTTACCTAGCAACGTGTAGGCTGTGATATAAGGCATGCATGGATGATCAGACAATGTTACCTAGCAACGTGTAGGCTGTGATATAAGGCATGCATGGATGATCAGACAATGTTACCTGGTAATCATTCAGTCTGTGATGTAAGGTATGCATGGATGATCAGACAATGTTACCTAGCAACGTGTAGGCTGTGATGTAAGGTATGCATGGATGATCAGACAATGTTACCTAACTACCGTGCAGGCTGTGATATAAGGTATGGATGGATGATCAGACAGTGTAACCTAGCAACGTGCAGGCTGTGATGTAAGGTATCAGATGTGATGTAAGGTATCAGACAATGTTACCTAGCAATCGTGCAGGCTGTGATGTAATGTATGGACGGATGATCAGAGAGTGTTACCTAACAATCGTGCGAGCTGTGATCTAATGTATGGATGGATGATCAGACAATGTTACCTAGCAACTGTGCAGGCTATGATGTAATGTATGGATGGATGATCAGACAGTGTTACCTAACAACCGTGCAGGCTGTGATGTAATGTATGGATGGATGATCAGACAATGTTACCTAGCAACTGTGCAGGCTATGATGTAATGTATGGATGGATGATCAGACAATGTTACCTAGCAACGTGTAGGCTGTGATGTAAGGTATGCATGGATGATCAGACAATGTTACCTAACTACCGTGCAGGCTGTGATATAAGGTATGGATGGATGATCAGACAGTGTAACCTAGCAACGTGCAGGCTGTGATGTAAGGTATCAGATGTGATGTAAGGTATCAGACAATGTTACCTAGCAATCGTGCAGGCTGTGATGTAATGTATGGACGGATGATCAGAGAGTGTTACCTAACAATCGTGCGAGCTGTGATCTAATGTATGGATGGATGATCAGACAATGTTACCTAGCAACTGTGCAGGCTGTGATGTAATGTATGGATGGATGATCAGACAGTGTTACCTAACAACCGTGCAGGCTGTGATGTAATGTATGGATGGATGATCAGACAATGTTACCTAGCAACTGTGCAGGCTATGATGTAATGTATGGATGGATGATCAGACAATGTTACCTAACAATCGTGCGAGCTGTGATCTAATGTATGGATGGATGATCAGACAATGTTACCTAGCAACTGTGCAGGCTATGTCTTCAGGCTGGTTAGCATCTGGAATTAGCAGCCGTTGATGGGCGGCCAAGGCCGGGAGACATATTTATGATTATTTGATTTTCGCAAAGGGGAAAGTAGTTTCTTTTCCACCGGAAACGCAACCGTATATAAATTGGCAAAATATATTTTATCATACATCTCATAAAAATGCTGTAAGTGGCGGCAGTAGGCTATATGTAGCTACATTTCTTCGTATTGAAACGAAGCATAAACCATGAATAAGCATTCATATTGTTGAAAATATTCAAGCTGTTAAAGCCCTTTCAATTGTGAAATTACAAGCGCGGTCTTTTTATTCTGAAGCACGTGGCTCACAAAAATTGGTCCTCGCAGAAGACATCTTTCTTTCAAAATCCTGATGTTTGAAATTGCTGGTGGTAAATTTGCAAGAATCATATCTTCGTCCAACGTCTATCCACACTTTACAAATGTCCTCGCGTTTTGAGAATTTATAATATTTAACATTCCTTTGGCAGCAAATTTTTGTGGGATTGACTGTACCTCCACTCGTATAAACGCCAGATGGAAAACATAATTTCATTTCATCGACTGCAAATGTTTTTATTAAAAACATAACTGGAACGTACAATATGCTACACAACATGTTCATAGGACTTGTTTCGTTACTCGGTACTTCTCAGAGCCGGAAACGGGCATCCATCCTTTTTTTTTTTTTTTTTTTTTTTTTTTAAATGATTTGGAGCTGTCTAGCTTTTGCGTCAGATTCTTGAGCTGTGCTAGTTACTAGTCGATGACCTTGATGTTAGAGCAAGTGTCGCAGCTAGAGCACGTGCTGGATGAGTGATGTGCTTGCTAAAGTCCGCGGACATCTGAACGTATCGTGATATTCCAGACGGAGAGGAGTTGTTAGTACAGGCATTCCCTAACGCGCCATCGCAAAGTATTTATTCTCAATTCTAATTAATTGGTGTGACCTCACCGAGTTATCATCTTTGGGGTTAAGGATCAAACTGATAAGAAATATCCACTGCGAACTAGTCTGGCTTGCGTCTGCCTCCCACACAAACATATGGCGGGCGGAACGACCTGTTAGGGAGTTTCATTTAGGCGAGGTCATAAAATACGGTATCGATACTGAAATTATAGCTCATCTGCTGTTCACGTTTACCTACCAATGAAATATTTCTTTACTGTATACGGAGGTGTTTAAAAAAAATACACGGCAGAATTTCATGGTTGGATTCCTCACATACAGAGAAGGGAAAAAGTCTATATAATCATGGGTCCAGAAACGCGTACTTTTCGAGATATAACCTCCCATGTTCTAGGCTATCTTGCGTATAGTGGTGTACTCCGGTAATTACATCATAAGAAGTGTTCAGAAGGCCCCCCTCCTGCCATATTACAGATTTATGCTCGACGTCGCATGGAATTACGAACACACTCAAATATGTCCAGTGTTGTACGAACTGTTTGAAAGCTACCTTAAAATTCTGCCGTGAAGTTTTGCTTCATCCTCCACAGCAGTCGCGTACTCCAATGACTTTGCATAAACCCACCACGAACCTACTACGATGGCGTAGCAGGGGGAGAGGTGATACTCCCACGTGGCGCGTCCCAGGTGGCGGATAGGGGGGTCCTAACCGGCTTGCCGGCGGACTTGAGGGAAATAAAATACCTCTCGCGGACCAAACACACTACCCCCTGCGGGTGGGGGACACACATGCAGAATACACCCGCGGTATCCCCTGCCTGTCGTAAGAGGCGACAAAAAGGGGCGACCTTGGCGCGGACATGGATTGCGGTTTGGTATAATGTGATGGACCTCCTGTGGATGGGAGAGGCTGAATACATCCATAGGTAATCCCTGCCTGTCGTAGAAGGCGACTTAAAGGGTCATGTGGCCATTGTCCCCTCTTTATTTTTTTATTATTTTTCCGAGGGTCAGATGTAGACCATTCAAAATTTGATGTGCGTGCTGCCCGGCGATGGAGCTCCTATGTGTGCGACTACGCTCGAAAGCCCGTGCCAGCAACCACCCAGGACGCGGCGGGTGGGAGTATCATGTACCCGGGCAGTGGTATCCGCCTGACAACGCAGGTCCCCGCACAGCCGAATGCCAGAAGGACATATTATTATTAATTATTTTTATTTTTTTCTCTATATTTAGTGCTCTGTAAACGCTATGGGGTACATGCTATTGCGGGTGGCTGGAGGAAGGGAGTCTTAGTGCTCATTGCCTCAGTCATGCCGTATTAGGCATCGTCCAACATCGTACCCCGGGCAGTACCTGCTATGACCAGGTAGGTATTGCCTTGGCTGCTTGGTTCGGCTACAGAGACCCCTGATCGGAGTGGGTGGCATTCGGGGAGGATGCTATCGGGCATGGCTTCCAAACGAAGTCTGCTCTCTCAAGGTGGTCGCCCACCTAAGTCTTTAACTTTTGCTTCCCTGAGAGGTTCAACTCCCTGGGAACATGCGCAGCGTGAAGGAATGGGATCCAGCTTCCCTAGGTTTCTGGTCGCTACCAGAACCGATGGGAACGATTTTAAGCTGGTGAAGTCGGTCCTTTTTAGTCGGCACATCGAAGGCGTCTATGGCGAACTGGAGGAACTTAAGAAAATGCGCAACGGTAGTTTGCTTCTCAAGACTCGTACAGCACTGCAAGCTGATCAGTTGCTTAAGTGCGAGCACTTTGGCGAAATCCCCGTCAAAGTGGAGGAGCATAAGTCCTTGAACCTGGTTCGCGGAGTCATCTTTCACCGCGACCTTATTTTGAACACTGACGACGAGTTGATGGAAGACATGAAGAACCGTGGCGTGACACACGTCCGGCGCATTACGCGCAAGGTCAACGGTGAAGACGTTGCCACTGGTGCCTTCATTGTCTCTTTCAAGTTGTCAGTGTTACCAGAGAAAGTCAAGGTAACCACTTATCGTTGCGATGTGAGGCCGTACATCCCGCCTCCTATGCGATGCTATCAATGCCAGCGATTCGGACATATGGTATCTCGCTGTTCGACTCAGGCTGTATGTGGTACATGTGGACGAGTAGCTCACGGCGCGGAGGAGTGCACAACTCCATACAAGTGCACTAACTGCTCCGGTTTTCATTCTCCTCGGGATCGGAATTGTCCGACATACCTGAGTGAGAAGAAGATCCAGGAGATCAAGACCCTGGATGGTCTTTCCTACCAGGAAGCGCGCCGTAAGTTTCATTCTATGAATACACCTGCCCGTACACTCGACTATAGCTTGATAGCTCAGAGTCTTCCAGGTTCGTCATTTACGACCAAGACACCTGTCCAGACCGCTGCGCCCAAGGCGACTGTTGCTGCTCCCAGCAACGTCGCAAATAGTCAAAGCTCGAAGGGGGGGACCACCCCACCTTCGACCAACCAGAAGTCTGTGCCGGCTGGCAACTCCCAGCCGGCACAGCAAGGGGGGAAGACTAAGTCTCCCCCCCTAGGAGGTCGACGAAAGTCGTGCCCCAGCCGGCGGAGGCGGCTTCGTTGACCAGGGCTGGGAAACCATCTCCCAGCCCGTCTAAACCTGAAAAAAAGAAGGGGAAGAAGAGCGCCCGTTCTGAGCGCTCTCGGCCTTCCCCTGCGAAGGAGAAGTCATGCCCCGCATCTGGAGGGTATGAGTCTGCGCCAGGAGGCACTCCTGCTCCCAAACCTGCGCGCTCTCCTCGTAGGGGACCCCCTCGCGCCCGAAATTTGTCGAAGTTCTGGGCGGCACCCCTGCCATCTTTTGATGACGGGATGGATGTCGCGCTGTCCTCTACATCTACGGATGTAGAATTAGGTAGTGTTTAGGCTAACGAGCATTTTTCGCTCATAACCTAACACTCCTTTTACAGTCCACACTATGACACTGTTACAGTGGAATTGTAATGGTTATGACAGGCATCTTGCTGAGTTACGTCAGCTTATTAGTGAGTACGCAGCGAGTATAGTCTGTATTCAGGAGACCAATTTCAGACCTGGTCATCATACGGTCTTGAGGAATTTCAAACTATACTCGACAGAACGATACTATGCTCACCGGGCTTCCGGAGGCGTTGGCATTTTTGTACGTTCTGATAGCTACAGCGAAGAGGTTCCATTACGAACCCCTCTAGAGGCTGTAGCTGTTCGCGTCTCGCTGCCTGTCATAGCAACAGTGTGTAATGTTTATCTTCCACCCGGCCAGCATCTGAACATCAATGATGTCGCTGATCTTATAGATCAGCTTCCACCACCCTTCCTCTTATTGGGCGATTTTAACGCCCATCACCCCATATGGGGCTCTGAGACGCCTTGTCCCCGAGGAAGAGAGTTGGAAACACTTATAACAGATCTGGATTTATGTATTTTGAACACAGGGGAACCAACTCACTTTAGTGTACGTTACGGCACATACTCTCGCATAGACGTAAGTCTATGCAGCCGAACGTTGGTTCCACTGTTTCGGTGGAATGCACACGATGATCTCTGTGACAGTGACCATTTTCCCATTATTCTTACTTTGTTGAAACATAAACCCGTCGAGGCTCCCCCTCGATGGATTCTTAAACATGCTGATTGGCCAAAGTACACATCACTAGCTGTCTTTCACGATGATGTCAGGCGGACCGTCGGCGAGGAAATAACTTACGTCACCCAAGTTATTCTTGCTGCTGCTGAGGAGTCCATTCCGTTTTTCTCGGGGGCTCCTCGCCGAAAACTCGTTCCTTGGTGGAACGATGAAATAGCAGCAGCCATCAAAGAACGCCGTCGCGCTCATAAACGTTACCGTCGACAGCCTACTGTGGCCAACTTGGTAACATTTAAGAAACTCCGCGCTAAGGCGCGAGTTCTTATTCGACACAGTAAGAAGGCTTCATGGGAGAGATATGTGTCGTCCATGACGTCGCATACTCCATCATCTCAAGTGTGGACGAAACTTCGACGACTTTCGGGTATTCAAGGATCATCTGCTGTACCGGGAATTTCCATTGCAGGCAGTGTCGCCACTGATCCCCTTGCGATTGCTAATCATCTCGCTAGTCATTTCGCGGATGTCTCTGGCTCCGGGAATTACAATCCTGATTTCCTCCCTCTGAAGCGGGAGGCTGAACGTCATCACCTTAGTTTTGCCACCCAAGCTTCAGAGGACTACAACGTGCCCTTTACGGAGTGGGAACTCCGCAGCGCATTAGCGCTTTGCAAGGACACGTCTCCTGGACCGGACAACATCCATAACCAGATGTTGAAACACCTTCGTGATGATAGTTTACTATATCTCCTTCGTGTGTTCAACCGAATCTGGACAGAGGGTGATTTTCCGTCTCAGTGGCGAGAGGGCATAGTCATCCCTGTCCTCAAGCCTGACAAAGATCCTAAGTATGCAGGAAGTTACAGACCGATTTGTCTTACAAATTGCCTGTGTAAGCTCTTTGAGAGGATGGTAAATCGCAGACTCGTGTGGTGTCTGGAGAAACAAGGACTCTTGTCCGAGTACCAATGTGGATTTCGAGCCGCTCGATCCACCACAGACCACTTGGTACGCCTGGAGAGCTCTATCCAGGATGCGTTTCTCCGCAAACAGCATTTGGTAGCTGTCTTCTTTGACTTGGAGAAGGCCTACGACACCACCTGGCGATATGGCATCCTTTCAGTCCTGCATCAATGGAGATTCCGAGGTAACTTGCCGGTATTTATTGCGAATTTTTTGTCCCTCCGTCTATTCCGTGTCCGAGTAGGGAGGACATATTCGCAATACCACGTTCAAGAAAATGGAGTACCACAGGGATCGGTTCTTAGTGTCACTCTGTTCGCGATTGCCATAAACGGTATTGTCGCGGCTGCTGGTCCAGCCGTCATACCGTCCCTATATGTGGATGATTTTGCTCTGCACTATAGCTCGTGCAGTATGGCAGTCGCAGAGCGACAGTTACAGCAAGCTATTAGGAGGGTGGAGAAGTGGACCTTAGAACATGGCTTTCGGTTTTCTGCCGCAAAGACCTCCGTTGTCCACTTTTGTCGTCAACGTACATTTCACCCTCATCCTGAGCTTTATCTAGGTAATGTCGTTCTTCCAGTTGTTGACACCTACCGATTTCTTGGGCTCCTTTTTGACAGTAAATTATCGTGGGAGCCACACGTGCGGCAGTTAAAAGTGCAATGCACTAGGAAGCTTAATATCCTTAAGTTTCTTAGCAGCACTTCTTGGGGGGCTGACCGCGCGGTGCTCCTGCGATTCTATCGGGCACACATTTTATCCCGGTTAGACTACGGCAGTGCAGCATATGGCTCCGCAAGACCAAGCGTTCTTGCGAAGCTGAACAGTATCCACCACAGCGGGGTTAGGTTGGCGACGGGAGCTTTTCGTACAAGCCCCATCGCTAGCCTGCTCGCTGAGTCTGGTGTGCCGCCTTTACACCTGAGGCGCCAGCAACTTCTACTTACATATGCTGCAAATTTGCGACAGATGCCACTTCATCCCAGCTATCCTTGCGTGTTCAACAATGGCAACCGTTTGCTGTACGCTGCTCGTCCTCGAGCGACGCGGCCGGTTGGGATACGCTTGGATAACATTTCCGAATTGTTTGACGTACCTTCGGTTCCTTGCCTTGTCAGACAACCAAGTGGGGTACCTCCGTGGGTCGTACGACGACCTGAAGTAATCCTGGATCTGCACACTGGTCCAAAGGAAAACACGGACCCTTCGATTTATCGGAGGCTCTTCCTGTCCGTTGTTGGCCGCTATCCAGGTTCAGTCGTCGTCTACACGGATGGTTCAAGGTCAGATACGAAGGTGGGCTGTGCGTTCGTTGTTAACAATGATAGGTTCCTTTTTGCTCTTCCGGCAACCTGTAGTGTGTACACAGCAGAGCTCTATGCTATCTATGAGGCTCTGCGGTACGCACTGTACAATGAGCGCCGACACTTTCTTCTGTGTACCGACTCCTTGAGTTCGCTCCAGTCTATAGATACCTGTTTCCCTCGGCACCCTCTGGTGCAGCTAATCCAGGACCTGCTGGCCGGGTGTTGGGATGCTGGCACCAGAATCACATTTCTGTGGCTCCCAAGCCACATGGGCATAGAGGGAAACGAGTTAGTAGATCAGGCTGCCAAGGAGGCAGTTACACTGCCCACGTTGCCTTTCCAGGTTCCAGTAAGTGATATTCGCTCCCAGCTGAGACATCTTGTTATGTCCCATTGGGAGATGGAGTGGCAGGCCATTCCACTTCCCAATAAGCTGAGAGCGATAAAAGGAACAACGAAGGTATGGAGGACTTCCCTTCGGGCTTCGCGGAGGGAAGCCGTGGTATTATGTCGTCTTCGGATCGGCCACGGTATCTTGACTCACTCGCATCTTTTGAAAGGAGAACCCCCTCCGGTGTGTACCTGCGGCGACCACCTTACCGTGGTGCACATCCTTACGGAGTGTGTGGACCTGGTCGATCTGCGCCGTAGTCTTAACCTTCCGAGTACTATCTCCCTTATCTTGCGTGATGACGAGCAGTCAGCAGACCTCGTCATCCGCTTTATGAGGGATAGTGGACTGTTTTCTCGTGTGTAATGCTGTCCTTTGTCCTAGTGTGTTTTGTGTCACTTTCGCTTTTATCCTATTGACTTAATTTTAGTTTGTTTTGCGTATTTTAATGTGTTATTTTAACGTCTCTCGTAAATTATGTACTACCAGGCAATGCCTTATTCTTTTGTTTTCCTGTAATTTCTCTTATTTTATTAGAAAATAAGGCATTGCGTATTAGATCCACTGATTGTTTTAATCTCACCCTCATTTTTCTCCATCATTTTTTAAACTCTAGTCAGTGGATATGTTTTTAAAATTTTAACATCATCTCTCATGTCGTTTATCACATTCCATTAGGGGCCGATGACCTTCGATGTTAGGCCCCTTTAAACAACAAGCATCATCAGCATAAACCCACACAAAGAAGTCCAACGGGTTTAGATCACGTGATCGTGGAGGCCAAGAAAGTATGCATTTCCGGACCTATGTATAATTATATGTACTTTTTGCCTTCTCTGTAAGTGAGAAGCCAACCCTGATATTATGTCGTGTATTTCTGAAACACCCTGTATAATAGTCTGATATTTTTGTATTAGAAAAAGGTGCCTGGTATTCTATGGGCACCTAACCCGCATGAACCCCTACAGACTTACCAACAGAATCTTCGCTGTGGCAGGTAGAGGGAACAAGTCGATCTCTTCGGTCAAGTCGGATCTGGAACAACTGGGGATTCCGCAGAGTCCATACAGTTTCGGGAAGCCATCTAGCGGGGCATTTTTCCAACGTCACTTACAAGTAGGAAGAACACAGGAACCAGCAGACCTATGTGGACGGTGGAAAGAAAGCTGGCTCACAGCCAGAAAATGAAGGAATAGTAGAAGAGGAGAAAACAAAAGGCTCAAGTAACGAGAAGATACGAGCCCCGCGGTCCACAGTAGGCCCAAACGATAAAGAAGAATAAGAATAAGAATAAGAAGTTTGACATATTGTGAATTCAGTGTTGTGTTGATCAGACACCCTTGGCGCCAAAGAACCGTCACCATCAACGAGAATCATGGACGATTTCTGTAACACGTGCTACAGTCCCCAAAGCGTTGTCTTCGACGGACATGCTAGACAGGACAAGAACAACGACCCTCATATCGAATATATTAGCAGAAAATTACATACAAGTCTACGATGGAATTGGGAATTCAAGCTGGATGATGTAAATTAATGGAGTATTCAAGGTGATCCCTTGATCCCCACGTTATTTAATGAGCTCACATACGATGTTAGTGACAGAATCCGAGAAACAACAAGGGCTAAATTATACATATATGCAGATGATATGGAAATTGCTTCAGAGAAGATAAATTACTTGCAAAAGACAGTAGACATATTAAGTGACTGGGCCCAGAAAAACTAGGTTACAAACGGGACAAGACGGTAATGATAATTTTTCGAAACGGTGGTAGGCCAGAAATTTCAGACCAAGTGACACGCAACGGCAAGGAACTGAAAATAGTCCATTTCAAATGCCCAGGCATTACCCTAAAGGTTATAGGAAGAAGCTTTAGACTACACATAAAATCAAAACAGTCCCCACAATAAACGCTATACACGATGTTGGACATATACATCTCATATCACTTGAAACACCAATGGCCCTTTTTCAAACGAAGGTACTGCCCGTTATGAAACATGGACTTGAGCTAATATGGGAATTTCTTAATTAGAGCCAATTGAAAGAGATAGAAAAGACAAAATCCAGATTTCTCAAAAGAGCCCTCGGTATATATAATTAAATCCAGACTGGTATACGAGCTTGCAAGAGAAACAGTCCTAATAGAGGATCTACGAATAACTCTACTACTAACCGACTATGGAAGTTACAACAAGCTTTTCCAAGATCTACAGAATAAACAGCGGGACATACCGATGGAATTCTACACAGCAAATGCGATGCTACACAGAAGATGGACGCAGAAACTCTGTCAAATGAGGCAAGTCGTGACCAGCCTTGCAGTTCATGGTTTCCACCACAGGATTTGCTCCCGAAAAGTGTTTCACGACCCAGATGGAAATTGCGTGTGTGAACTAGATAACAGTATATGTGGAACTTACCACATAACCACGTGACCAAACCGAACCAGGTCAATAGTAGAATATAGGAAGGAATGACACGAGTGCTCAAAACTGTGTAAATGTGCTGTATTACTATATAGGTCCAGTTCTAAAAGGAATATGTCATATATGTACCATTATGGCCATTCGTCGGCAATACATTCTTTATTTAACCGAAAACAGCATTTAAGGGCTGTTTTCAAGGCTTATGGCACCACATGGCGGGGTGGCATCCTTTCAGTCCTGCATCGATGGAATTTCCGAGGTAACTTGTGCTCTTTATTGCGAATGTTTTGTCCCCCCCCGTCTCTTTCGTGTGCGAGTAGGGAGGGCTCATTCGCAGTATCATGTTCAGGAAAATGTAGTCCCACAGGGATCGGTTATCAGTGTCACTCTGTTCGCGATTGCCATAAACGGTATTTTTGCTGCTGCTGGTTCAGCACTAATACCGTCGCTATTATAGAAGATTTCGCTCTGCATTATAACTCGCACATTCACCCTAGAATATAGCTTTCGGTTTTCAACTGCAAAGACCTCTGCTGTTCACGTCTGCGGGAAGTGCACTCTTCACTCCCCTCCTGACCTTTATTTCGACAATGTTGCTCTTCCTGTAGTTGAATTACCGATTTCTTGGGCTTTTTCGATTGAAAATTATCGTGGGAGGACATATTTGCGTCAGTTAAAAGCCAAATGTACTAAGAAGCTGAATATTTTGAAGTTTCTTAGCGGCACTACATGGGGGGCAGACCGCACGGTGCTCGTACGATTTTAGAGGGCACATATTTTATCCAGGTTAGACTACGGCAGTACAGCATATGGATCCTTGCGATCCTGAATAGCATTCACCGCAGCGGAGTTAGGTTGGCAGTGGGAGCTTTTCGTACAAGGCCCATTTCTAGCCTGCTCATTGAATCTGGTGTGCTGCCTGGACACCTGAGGCGCCAACAAATACTTTTATCCCATTTAGGAAATTTGCGACAGATGACACTTCACCCAAGCTATCACTGCGTATTCCACATGAAAACCGTCAGCTGTACGCTGCTTATCCATGAGCAACGCAACCGGTTGGAACACGCTTGGATAGTAGTCACAGATTGTTTGATGTACCTTCGGTTCCTTGTCTTGTCAGACGACCAAGTAAGGTATCTTCTTGGATAGTACGGCGACCTGAAATAATCCTGGATCTGCACACCGGCCCGAAAGAGAACGCGTACACCTCCATTTTTTGTTTGCCGGTAACCAGATTCAGTAGTTGTTTACACGGATGGTTCGAGGGCAGAAGCGAAAGTAGGCTGTGCGTTCGTTGTCGACATTAACATGTTTCTTTTTCCTCTACGGAAGCCGGTAGTGTGTACACAGCTGAGCTGTATGCTATATTTGAAGCTCTGCGGTACGCACTGTCCAATGAGCGCCGATACTTTCTGCTGTGTAGTGACTCCTTGAGCTCGCTTCCATCTATCGATGCATGTTTCCTTCGGTACCCTCTGGTGCAGCGGATCCATTACCTGATGGCCGGGTGTTCGGATGCCGGCACCAGAATCACGTTCATGTGGCTTCCAAGCCACATGGGTGTAGAGGGAAACGAGTTAGCAGATAAGGCTGCCAAGGAGGCAGTTACACTGCCCCCATTGCCTTACAAGGTTCCAGCCAGTGATATTCGTTCTCAACTGAGACATTTGGTTATGTCGCATTGAGAAATGGAGTGGCAGGCCCCCTCTCTTCCAAATAAGCTGAGAGCGAAGGTATGGAAGACTTCCCTTCGGGCTTCTCGGAGGGTAGCAGCGCTATTACGTTGTCTTCGGTTCGGCCACAGTATAGCAACGCACTCTACTTACTGAAGGGAGGTCACCCGGTGTGTACTTACAGCGGTCATCTTAACTGGTGCACGTCGTACGGAGTGCGTGGACCTGGCCGATCTGCGCCGTTGTCTAAAACTTCAGAGTACCATCTACCTCATCCTACGAGATGACGAGCAGTCAGCAGACCTCGTCATCCATTTTGTGAGGAATAGTGGCCTGTTTTATTGTGCAAAACATGTACTTTCTATTCGTTTTTATTTTATTGGTAACTACATTGACTCTGTTTTAGTTCGTGTTTGTGTATTTTAATGTGTTATGTTAACTTATAATGTGAATGATATAAATGATTGCACTACACTTCACAGTAATCCCGGTAGAATATCTACCGTAATCTGTATTTTCTATCATTTTGTCAGCGAATAAGGAATTGCGAATTAGATCCACTGATTATTTTAAATTCAAAATCATTTTTCATCATCATCCGTTTTAAATTCTTGCCAGTGGATACATTTCAAAATTTTAATTATCATGTAATTTCGTTCGACCTCCTACCATTCGGGGCCGATGACCTAGATGTTAGGCTCTTTTAAACAAGCGTCATCAACAGCACTGCTTTCCCCCACCTGCACCTGTTCGTAATAAAACAGAGAGACATTACCAAATTCAACTTTTCCCAACAAGGGAACTAGTTGTGAACTCACGGAGAAGCGATTCAAAACCATTTTCGAAATTTTCGTTAGCAGTTAACTGGTTTCAAGTAAACAACTGTGGAGAAAATATACTACGTACTATTCACTATTTCCGGAGAAAGTTTGAATAATAATAAAAATTAAATTACATGAGATAGAATCAAATAGAGATCTCCAAATTTCGTACTGAGGAAACACATTTTATGGAAAATGTACATCAAAACATCAGGAGATCTCTACTATAGACGAAAGATGGGACACTTGAGAAGTCATAATACCATCTGGACGGTAAAGCCAATTTAGAAAGAGCCACCGCACTCGAGAAAGCCTACAGAGTAATAATTTCGTGTGGCTATTTCTAGCCGAGTGCAGCCCTTGTAAGGCAGACCCTGCGATGAGGGTGGGCGGCATTTGCCATGTGTAGGTAACTGCTTGTTATTGTGGTGGAGGATAGTGTTAAGTGTGGTGTGTGAGTTGCAGGGATGTTGGGGACTGCACAAACACCCAGCTCCCTTGCCATTGGAATTAACCTATGAAGGTTAAAATCCCGACCCGACCGGGAATCGAACCCGGGGCCCTCTGAACCGAAGGCCAGTACGCTGACCATTCGGCCAACGAGTCGCCTGAGGGAGTGCAGCTCTTTTCAGGCACATCCCCATTGGAGGTGAGCTGCATGTACCATTTCAACCACATTCCAGCCTTCCTGCCAGTTTTAAATTTCTGGCAGTATCGGGAATCGAACCCGGGCCCCCGAGGACAGCAGCTAATAACACTAACCGTTACGCTACGGAGGCGGACGCCTACAGAGTAATTTGGAATCACTACAATAAAAAAGTGATATCGTGTAATGTGGAACTTCGGCATTACTAGACAGTTGTTTTGCCGGAACCATTATATACATCCGAAACTACATCTATAGGAGGCTACTCTAAAATTGATGAAATTGGAAAGCAAGGACGAAAAATTCTTAGAAAAAATCAAAGGCAAGGAGGCTAAACACCAGCACTCTTTATATAAATTTCTGGAAGCCTAAGTGGGCTTAAGGCCCAGTGACACAGAGGCTAATCCCATACTAAAAAGGGTGACTAAAGGAAGAACATTTAAAACAGAGACAAGAATTTCAAAATTTAGAGGTTGAAAAATTTAGTCACCCAATTCAAAGCTTGAATGAGAGACGACAGAGGGTCACCACTCGCGCTCCTTTACAATACATATTTCCCAGTAGGGAACAGATTTTCTCACTCATGTAAATGGTATTAAAAGGAAAACTACAGACCTGTACACAGCAACAGATAAGTTTACTGATGGCGGACGTAGGGGACGCTTGAAATACCATAGTTACATCTGTAGAATGGACAATAATAGATTTCCTTAAAAAAATAAAAAAATATTTAATATTGTTCAATTCAAATATCAAGATCAACTGGTCAGAAGAAATCAATCAGGATTTACAAGAAATAAGCGCTACAGAAGATACTATAAAAATCGTAAAGCTTTTTGATCTCTCGTTGTTAATCATACATTCGTGGAGAAAGCCAAAAAACAACACTAGAAATCAGTGGACAGAAGAACGTAAGAAACAACACAGCAATTTCATGAAGAGATTTCATAAGAAGAAGAAGAAGAAGAAGAAAAGAAGAAGAAGAATGTTTTCAAGCCGCACGTTCGGGTCAACGATAATGGGTGGGAGTAATTCGTGTTGAACACCACGATGTCACTGAACAGACGGGATCCATCATTACCAACAGCAAACACATCTTCTTAGCAGGCGAAACCTCTCTCGGTTAACAAGTCTTTTAGCTTATGGCAACGTGAGTTTTTCGCTGTGAACAGCTGAAGATTAGATGAGATGGGGTTTCTGTCTCTCTACTACATCTTCGACACCGGGTACTCCATCAAGATTCGTGTTTTACTGTATTTTATTTCAACTGTTGGCTCTGAAGAAGAGAGTTCTTGTTCCTGTGAAACAATGCCGTTGGACTTTGGGAATTCCTGGAACTTTCCAATACCTCTTCTGACAACTCCACTCTTGAAAGGAATTTTCTCGAAGTTCTTGGCGTATTCTTTTTAATGTATTGGAAGTGCTTCTGAAGGTCTGTTGGCAAAGCCAATAGGTCTGCTGAAGCTGTTAATCTCCGTGCGATAGAGAAGTGCTGAAGATTTTTCTCCCACGAACAGTTCAAAAGAGGTAGACGTGGTGAGTAAAACATTGGTGTCAATATATTAGCCGGAAGTCAAGTTATGTTTTTTACACTACTTCTGATCATGGCGTCTACGCTATTACTTATCGTAAAGGGAATTTTAGTAATGAACGCCGTTTGTAGTGGGAATGCAAACATTGCAAACAGGTACTGATTGATAATGAACCGTTTCTGATTCGGTGTAGGTAAAGGTAAACTGCTATTTTTACTACTTCGGCATTAAAATGAGTTAGGATGGTCCTATTGAATATTATTTCCTTAGATATATTTCATTCTAGAAATCATTTTTTCTCTCCAAGTCCTAAGGCCCTAATTTTCGTTGTTATTGTTTGGGTCAGTCTATAAACTAGTTTGATGCAGCTCTCTATGCCAGTCAATCTTGTTCTAACCTTTTCATTTCTACGTAACCTCTACATCAGCTCCAATCTGCTTGTCATATTAATAACAACATCCTCCTGATGAACTGCTTGGTTTGAAATTCTGATAACACTGGCTTTATTTGTGTTAGCACTAAGTCCAATCTTATGAAACATATCAATTGCTCTAACAGTGGAGAGCAGATCAGGACTTATAATCACTTGGTCATCAGCGAATAGTTAAGCATTCTGCGTCAATATACACTGCCAATTTATTACCGAAAATGTTGTTGAAATTTGAGTAACACATTTCCTGACATATAAAGTCATGTTAAAGAGCAAAGGAGATAATGGACCACCCTGTTGAACACCTTTCTTTATTTCTATGGGTTCTGACTTTCTGTCTCCCAAGGAAAGGAAGATTTTTATTTTGTTCTTATAAACTATTAGTCGCTGCAGATTTCCTGATTACTCGCATAACCATTAAACTTCTTTCGATGTACTCATGTCCGATGTTATCAAAAACTTTGGATACCGGTATATCAAAAAAACCCACAACACAATCCCTCTTACGCTTTCTGGCATCATTACTGCATTAACACATTTAGGATTAATCATATATCCTGGAGTGCCTCCGTGGCTTAGGCGGAAGCGTGCCGGCTGGGTTCCGTGGTTCAAATCCCGGTCCCTCCATGTGAGATTTATGCTGGACATAGCGGAGGCGGGGTAGGGTTTTCTCCGGGTACTCTGGTCTTCCCTGTCATGTTTCATTCCAGCAACATCCTCCATTATCATTTCATTTCATTTAATCTGTCAGTCATTAATCATTACCCCAGAGGAGTGCGACAGGCTTCGGCAGCCGGCACAGCTCCTATCACCACCGCTAGAATGGGGTCTTCATTCATTCCATTCCTGACCCGGTCGAAACTGGAAACGTTCTGTGGATTTTTCCTTCATACATCCTGGAATGCCTGGAGCGAAACCTCTTTAATTCGGATTGAGATGGATATGACACCTGAGATACGATTCAAGGACTTGGTGTCCAGTTACTCATTTCCTCTGCATGACCACCTTTGTCAACAAGAATTGTAAGTTTCAAACGCTGTATGTCTGCTTGAGTGGTGGTGGTGGTGATTATTGTTTTAAGAGGAAGTACAACTGGGCAACCATCCTCTATATAACACTAATCAGAGAAAAAATGGAAGGGATACGACAATTCGAAAAATGAAGGTATCGGCGAAAGAAAGGCAAGGGCCAGGAAGGGCGTGAAAATGAATGACTTCCTAGGCCTAGAGTGCTCTAATGCCGTCGGGGTCGGAAAAGAACAAGAGTTGACCAAGGGACGCCTGATAGGATAGATGAAAATGAGGAGCCTGAACCGCAAGTAAGTGGAAGGAATGCCAAGACTCAGCTAAGGGCCCTGTGGTCACAAACCCAAGCTCCTTGAGAGCCCCTGGTGCCCCTTTTAGTAGCCTCTTACGACTGGCATGGGGTATACCGTGGGTGTTATTCTACCGCCCCCACTCACAGGGGGATGTCTGCTTGAACTTTTCAAGCAGATGCCACATGCAAATATTTGGTTCTAGAACCGATGCAGCCGAGGAGCTGGTTCAAAATAAACGTGACCGAGCGAGTGGCTGCGGGGATTGGCTCACTCAGCTTGCACTCGGGAGATAGTGGGCTCAAACCACACTGCCGGCAGCCCTGAGGGTGGCTTTACGTGGTTTTCACACCAGGAAAATGTTCCTTAATTAACGCCACGGTCATTTCCTATCCACTCGTAACCCTTTCATATCCCTTCGTCGCCATAAAACGAAGAACGTAAAGCACTTTTTTTTCAATTTTGTTTTACGTCGCACCGACACAGATAGGTCTTATGGTCACGAGTGGAAGGAAGCGCCCCAGCATTTGGCTTGTATGAAAATATGAAACCATGGAAAACCCTGTCTGTCGCAAGAGGCGACTAAATGGGGCCCCAGGACTGCAGACAGTGGGGTTCGAACCCACTATCTCCCTAATGCAAGCTGATAGCTACGTAACCCGAACCGCGCGGCCACTTGCTCGGCATAAAGCAAATTGATAAATAAATTAAATATTATGTTTGATTGTTGGACTGACAACATTAATGTTAACAGATATATTAGGCCTGCAGTTGTAATTAGTGTTATAATTATCCAGAATGCTCATGTTGGGTGTTTCAGATACATTCCGGAAGTTGGACAACGGTATTTCACAATTTGTATGTTTTTGAGACATAAGTATGCCATTAATCACTCTCTTCTTTCTATTGTAATAATAACATTATGCTACCGCATAATTGTATTGTTCACGTCTCTGCAATCGAGTTTATCTATTCGCTGAGGGCTTGAACTTTTAGATTTTCTAGCACCAGTACTTGCTAAACCATGTATTTGCTTTCTCATCCTGTAATACCTGAGGTTAGGATGTATGAGATCAGGAACTTTTTGGTTCACTTCATACAGAAAGCATTAGTTACATTTTTTATCAAACCCATCAAAGAGTGATTCCCAACATTAATTAAATCTCCGATACCATGAATGAACCTCATTTGAAACTTGTGAATTATTGTGAACATCACTGTCCAGACCAGTTTCCAGCATATCGTCTACTGCCACTGTAAGGTTTTCAATGCGTTTTCAGTTCATTTTGTTAGGTTGCTTGTTGGAGATATGAACCGAGAGACCTCTAGAAGAAGCATTCTTACACACAGAATAGACAAAATTAAGCAGACTTATGGGTGGTTGTATAAAAGGTTAATCCAAAATCAACCAACAGTCAAATTTCAGTCGAACACTTAGTTAGAATTTGGCTTGCATAAAATTAATCCATCGTCACTTCAGCTCGGTCAAGGTCAAATTTAAGTGGTGAATTTTCTCGGGTTAACCTGTATGAACTTAGATTAGTGGAAACTACAGAATTGTTCCCTGTGGGTGGGGGATGGCAGATGAAAAATACACCTACGGTATCCCTCTGCTTGCCGTAAGAGGCGACTAAAAGGGGCGACCAAGAGATGATTCAATTTGAAGCGTGAGACTACTTGTGAATAGTACCATCACGCGGGGAACACCATGGGTCGCCTTTATTTGCGAGTAGTACCACTATGTTTAGTACACAATAGGTATGTGATTAGTAGCAACAGTGGGTGGCTCACTGTGGGTTTACAGTACCCGTGATTAGTACCACTATATGCGGAACACCACGGGCTTACGTTGCCTGTGATTAGTACCACTATGTGAGAAACGCCACGGGAATACCGGTGCCCGTGATTAGTATACCTGTGTGAGGAACACCACGGGTTTGCGTTGCCTCTGAGTTTCGTCATTATGTGCTAGTTGCTTAACGTAGCACCGACACAGATAGGTCTTATGGCGACGATGGGACAGGGAAGGGCTAGGAGTGGGAAGGAAGCGGCCGTGGCCTTAATTAAGGTACAGCCCCAGCATTTGCCTGGTGTGAAAATGGGAAACCACGGAAAACCAGGGCTGCCGACAGTGGGATTCGAACCTACTATCTCCCGAATACTGGATACTGGCCGCACTTAAGCGACTGCAGCTATCGAGCTCGGTGGTCATTATGTGAGAAACACCACAGGTCTGCGTTATCTGTGCGACGTACAATACCTGTGAGTAGTACCATAATGTGTGGCACACGGTGGGTCCACTGTATGTTTCTTGCAATTAATACCGCTGCATGGGAATTACAATGGTTCTACTTTACTAGCGATAAGTACCATCATGAGGGGTCGTTGACCTTTATTTTGGACCCCTTTAGACAACAAGCATCATCGATTCAGGATTGTGCTTTGGAAGCAGCCCCTTGGTCAGTGTATTATATTGTTTTAAGATAGTCTCTGGGAAGGTGGAGCAGTGTGGGTCGGATTCACTGATTGTTTTGAGTTCATAAGCATGGCTCATCGTCGACTTTTTTAATTCTAGTCAGTGGACTGATTTTGGAATTATTTTTATATTTCAATATTGTATCAGATAAGAGTTTCAGGGCAATGTACGGTCAGTAAATAACGTGAAGTAACCTCAAGACCTCGGACTCCCGAGGGAGACCAAGACGACGATGGTTAGACTCGGTTTCTAACGATTTAAAGATAAGAGGTATAGAACTAACACTAGTGGCAAATCGAGGATTGTGGCGACATTTAGTAAATTCTCAGAGGCTTGCCGACTGAACGCTGAAAGGCATAACAGTCTATAATGATAATGTATGTATGAATGTATGTATGTATGTATGTTCAATATTGTGAGTTAGATCCGTTTATTATTTTAAAATCATATTCATCCATTCATTGTTCGTCATCACGTTCTGAATTCTCTTCAGTGGATAAATTTTGGACTTTGAAATTGTCATTACATTTCGTCCCATTAGGAGCCGATGGCCTAGATGTTAGGTCTCTTTAAACAACAATCATCATCATCAAACTACAGATTTACTCGTATCTATCTTTTCAAATAGAGAAGAGTGGTGATATGAGATGAAATACGTGTATGGATGATATTTTACACTGTAATTATTCGCTTGTGTATTGCTCTTTACGCATAATGAAGTGAAAAACGCAAAATATGAATTTTTTATTGTTTCGTTTTCAAACAAGGGTTTTGAATTTCGCACCCGTGTTGGTTGGATAAAATGACGCTCTCTTACTGCGTCCTGTGTCATAAGCGGATGCCAGTTAAATTAAAAAGCAAAGTGTACAAAACCACTGTCCGGCCTGCCCTCATGTACATCTCCGAATGTTGGGCAAGGCAGGAAAAGCATGACCAGCGTGTGCATGTCATAGAGATGCAGGTGTTGCGTTGGTCGGTGGGAGTCACTATGCATGAAGTACGCAATGGCCATGTGCAAGGATCTTTCAATGTTCTGACCGTCGGCGACAAGATGCAGGAGAGACAGCTCCGCCGGTATGATCACGTCAGAAGAAGAAATGAACATCATTTACTAGAGAAAGATCTTGCCATCGAAGAGCCGAAGAGAGGAGGAGGGCGTCCTAAGGCAACATAGAAACGAACTGCTGAGGTAGCCTTAAGGATAGATAGATAGATTTATTTATTTATCTATCATCAATAGGTTATTTGCCCAATTATAGATAATTCAGTAAAATAATATAATATACACCCTACAACAAACACACCTTAAATAAGTAACACTAATAAATAAATAAATAAATAAATAAATAAATAAATAAATAAATAAATAAATAAATAAATAAATAAATAAATAAATAAATAAATAAATAAATAAATAAATAAATAAATAAATAAATAAATAAATACATAAATAAATATGAATCTCTTTAAATAGTTGTCATGATTAAACTACATCTAGAGACATTTACATACACACATTTATATATTTTACAGAGAGTACTGTTACCTTACATTCATGAGGTCGTTAGGGCACGTCTAATTTTAGACGGGAGTAAGTGAAAAAAGTCCCCTGATTCATCCACCTTATTAAGTGATGTTAGTGCCCTCAGAAGTCATGAGTTTGCCCGAGCCACATTTCTCACTTTAGGCAGACGGAAACTATAACTTTGCCTAGGAACATGTAATGGTATGAACTCCAATAATGTTGAGCAATCCATTCTATTCGTCAGACACTTAACAAAGAAAGAGGGCATTGGCTCATCTGCGGCGCGAGTGCAATGACCTCATACTCATAGGAGAAGTAAAGTGCCGTTAGATTTGGTGCAAGGACGTCGGGCATACTCTCTCACAGTCAGACGAGCTTGAGAGTGCCCGTTTTATGGGTACATATACGGCCAGGAAAGAAGAAGCCAGGCTCCGGGTATATTCCAATACAGAAGGAATCTCTTGAAATTAAACTCCTAGAGTTCTAAGTTAATCGACATCAATTTCTTTCCAAGCATCCGATTGGCAGATCGGTGTTCTTATTCTCAGTTACTGCTTTATATTTGAGAGCAAGATCGAGTAACATCTCTCTCCCTCTCTTTCTCTTTTTTTTGTTGTTGTTGTTGTACGCAATCTTTTCTTCACCATTCATTGTTGTTGCTTATGCAGGAGTGCTCATTGAGATATATGAAAATCAAAGAATACTGAAGACTGGCATGTGCCCTTCTGTGATCTCAGGTCAGCACTCATCCAAGTCCACATGATCTAAAGTTAGAGTTACACAACGCTGACAGAGAATCAAACTAAGTTCATTTCTGAATTTCGAATAAAAGTGATCCACAGTTGCAAATTTATGCAACCAGCCCTGAGACTGTCAGACTGCTGATTTTTACCATTTTGCTGTGGTAAAATGATGCGTCATGCCACCTTTCAGAAATGTTTGAAATAACGCTGATCACTATTAGCTAACACTACGATGGGCTCAACATAGGATGCTGGCGGGCCTGTTTCAAATTAGAGACAGAGAGTCTAGTTTTGAACCACGAGAAGCAGTAGGCTAGAAACATTCAGTGTTTGTCAGTATGAGCCGTATGACTAGATACTCGAATTAAACGTTTAGAGCAAATTATGATGTTTGAGTCATCAGTTCATTGACTACTTTGATGCCACCCTATCCTGTGCTAGCTAACCTTACTACATCCTACACCTGCTCTAATGTGCTTGTCATATTCATATCTTGGTCTACCCCTACAGTTCTTACCGCCTACACTTCCCTCAAAAACCAACTGAATGGGTCCTGGGTGTCTTAAGATATGTCCTGCCATTCTGTCTCTTCTTCTCGTCAAATTTAGCCAAGTTGATTTCCTCTCACCAATTCAGTGAAATATCTATTCATTCGTCTTTTCACTTCACCTTCAGCATTCTTCTGTAATACCACATTTCAAAAGCTTCTATTCTCTTTCTTTCTGAGCTACTTATCGTCCATGTTTCACTTCCATTCGATGCCACGCTCCAGACGAAAGTCTTCAAAAACTTTTTTTCTAATTTCGATATCAATGTTCGAAGTGAGCAAATTTCTTTTCTTAGGTTAAGCCTTCCTTGCTTCTGCTAGTCTGGTCCTCCTTAATTCTGCCATCGTTAGCTATTTTACTATCCAAGTAATAATACCCAACTACTTCCTTTTAGACTTCATTTCCTAATGTAATATTTCCTACATCACCTGACTTAGTTCGACTGCACTCCATTACTTTGGTTTTGGACTTATTTATTTTCATCTTGTGCTCCTTTGCCAAGACTATGTGCATACCATTTGGCAATTTCTCCAGATCTTCTGCAGTCTCAGATAAAATAACAATATCATCGATAGATCTCAGGGTTTTGATTTCCTCTCCTTGAATTTTGATTCCCTTTCTAAATTCCTCCTTGATTTCCTTTACCGCTTGTTCTATATAAACATTGAAAAGAAGGGAGGACAGACTCCAAATACTACTGCTACTACTATTACTAGTACTAATCTACTTGGGCACCATGCTGAACGACCTATGTGATTCCAGGCGAGAAATAAAATCTCAAATTGCGTAGGCCAGAAAACAATTCATTACCATGAAGAAATTCTTTGTAAGGCCAGATCTCAGTCTTTAGCTACGAATCCGCATACCTTGGATATTGAACATTTCAAATGTCGAGATCCTTCATCGGATGAAAAAGCAAAAAGAACTGTTACTTACCTTACTTTACTACATCCTACATGTACTAATGACCATCTGCATATTTATTAGCTTTAGTTTACTGAAAGTACTCATTTTTACACCCCCCCTCCCCCAACCCCCACACAAGATTACGGTCCAATCTGCCAGACGAGCTAGAATATTGAAATTTGGCAAAATTGTATGTCTTAGCCTCTAACCGACGGATATTTTCCAAGATCTTTAAATATTTCACTTTTTACCCCCGAAAAATGTCTAAATATTTGACAATTTTGATGTCGGTGCAGAACTTCGTTTCGAGGTATTTTGTGGCTAAACGATAAGTCGTATCACAAAACGGATGGCACAATGTAGTGATCTACAACTTTGGTCCTATGACGTTTTGTCATATCTCTATTCCTTATACGTTATATTTGTCTCTGTTTCTCGATTGTACGTTCATTTTGCATTTGTTTAACGTGTACTCATTTATTTAGTTTGATCACTTATACGAAAGATAGAATAATCTAATTCTACACGAGCATTGGTCCACCCAGTATCCATATCTGAGCCAAATTCTATGTTTGTAGCTGTCACGTAAGTATTCAAAAGTAATGCACTGTGAGAAAATCTTACCCTAATTTCACCCTATTCAACATTCCTAACTCAATATTACCCATAAATAGATGAGATAGGATAAAATATCATAAGACCAGCCATTTAGACTGCTAAATGAGGCGTTTGTCGATATGACGTATCGTTTAGCAGCAGTTAATCTGTAAATGAAGGTTTGCAATATTGTAAACATAATATACTTCGTATGTCGATCTATATTATATTCATTGAAGTCGATTTGTAGCCATGTAGAAAGATGTGTCTGCAATTATAATTAATATTTTACAAATCGATAGTGACTCTCAGCAGGAGGCGTCTGCTATTGTAATCATTACTCTCCACATCGACTTTGACTGGCAGTAGGAATGGGATCCTTCTCCAACTCCTGTGTAACTGGCATTAGTAAGAAAGGACTACCATTGTAATGAATAATTCCCTTCTCGATTTAACTGACAGAAGTCAAGGCAGCATGCAATTTTGTTCAAAACTCCCCTAACCGATTGTGTTTGGGAGTAGGCAAGTGTGCCCGCCATTATAAACACATTTACCCATCCAAAATATGACTGACATTAGGGATAGTGGCCTGCTATTATAAGAGAAATTCACCAACTCAGTGTAACTGACATTAATAAAAGGGGCCTGTCATTGTAATGATAAAATCACAACTCAGTTTTGACTGGCAGTAGGGAAGGTGCCTGCCATTATAACTAAAAAAGTCAACTGTAATCTGTTTGGAAGTAGGAAAAGGGGCTGTCATTGTAACGAAAACTCCCCAAATCGATTGCGACCGCGCAGTAGGTAATGGGGCCTGCCATTATAATGAAAACTTCCATACTCGATTGTGAATGGCAGTAGGAAAGTGAGCCTGCCATTATCATCACAATTCTGTAACCTGCACTTTACATTGTAAACAACGTATGGAACCCCCCTCCCCTGCTGTTTCTGGATAACACTAAGAGACATGCAATTTTAAAAATCTCATTCACTGCATGTACAGTAATTTACTTCGATATCCGTGTACAATGTAGAACACCGTAGCGAAGCACTGATACATTTGCTTATTATTATTATTATTATTATTATTATTATTATTATTATTATTATTATTATTGTCCGTTTCAATCATTTTGGGGTACGATAAATCAATCAATGGTTAGTGAGTCGTGCTTCTTGTCCTCCCATTACTTTTTCATCCTTTCAGATATTGCCTTCCTCTCTTGTTCAGAAATTCTGTATAGTCCTTTGGGCTTCACCCTGTCCTGAAACTTCTTTACTTTATCTTTGGTTATTTTCTTCGCGCATCCATCTACAAGCATCTCTTCTGTAATCTGGAACTCTCGTAGGTCCTTCTCAGTTTCCTTAAATCAGTTCGGCTTGGTTTTCTTATTGCGGAAATAGTCGAAGTTTCTTTTAGTTCTGCTTTTCTGGTAAATCCTTCTTCTTCCTCGTGATAGTTACGTGGTTTGTTCTTAGACAACCTGCTTAATAAAAGTCACAGCTGTCCACTTTCATGGGATAATCTTGTAGGGCAAGACATCGAATCCCCTCCTCGTCTTTTTACTAGATCAAATTGTGAAATTAAAATATGGTCACAGTTGTGGCTTTCTCTTCCTCCATGATCGTATGAGAACGCAGAAATCTGATAGTACAGTCTATTGTGAACAACCGCAGATACTTGAGAAGACAGAGAACTACTTTCTGAAGGCAACATATCCTCGTAGCTACCGGTTTCTGCATCAACATCCAGGACATGGATTACTCCTTCATGCTCGTCCAGCCTTCAGAAGTTCCGTAATGATTGTTAAATGAATACCGTATGCAGTAGAACGCGGCTAATTCAAATTAAACAATATCACAAATCTATGTGATGCTCTTCATGTAACACAAAAAAACTGATCATAGCTCGACAAGCATACGTGAGTGATATTTGTATTATCTGACCCTGTAATGAGTAAGAGAGGGGTCCCGCAGGGAACTAGTATTGGACCTTTATGTTTTCTTATAAATATAAACGATATGAGTAAAGATCTGTAAACACAGATAATGACATTTGTGGTTGGTGTTTTACTGTATAGAGTAGTAAATGAGTTACAGGGCTGTGAGCGACTGCAGTGAAATGGACAGCAGACAATGGTACGAATTTACATGAGATGAAAATTCAAGTTGTAAGTTTCACCAAGAGGAAAAGTCCTCTCAGCTTTAATTATTGTGTTGATGGGGTGATGGAACCTCATGGGGAACAATGTACGTACCTAGGTTATTATAAGGAATGATCTTCATTGGGGTAATCGTGTTAACGAGATAGTTAAAAAGGTCACTAATCTCTTCACATGGTTATGGGAGTATTTAGGGGTTTTAGTAAGAATGTAAAGGAGAGGGCGTATAAATCTCTGGTAAGACCGCAGATAGAGTGTGACCCCAGTGTATGGGAACATCACCAGGACTACTTGATACGGGAACTAGAAAGAAAATCAAAGGAAAGCAGCACCATTTGTTCTGGGTGATTTCCGACAAAGGAGTAGTGTTACTAACATGTTGCAAACTTTGGGTTAGAAAGACTTGGGAGTAAGGAGACGAGATGCTCGACTATGCGGCATGTTTCAAGCTGTCAGTGGTGAGTTGGCGTGGAATGACATAAATAGAAGATTTAGCTTGGGCGGAGCTTTTAAAAATAGGAAAGATCATGATATGAATATAAAGTTGGAATTCAAGAGGACAGATTGGGGCAAATATTCATTTATAGGACGAGGAGTGAGGGATTAGAATAAATTATCAAGAGAAATGTTCCATACATTTCCAAGTTCGTTGAAAATGTTTAAGAAAAAGCTGGTTGAACAATATAAATAAATGTTGATATGACTGATAGGGAATCTGCTACCTAGGCGACACCACGAACCTGCTACGCAGGCATAGCAGGGGGAGAGGTGATACTCCCAAGTGGCGCGTCCCAGGTGGCGGATAGGGGGGTCCTAACCGGCTTGCCGGCGGACTTGAGGGAAATAAAATACCTCTCGCGGACCAAACACACACCCCCTGTGGGTGGGGGAGGCTGACGCATAATACACCCACGGTATCCCCTGCCTGTCGTGAGAGGCGACTAAAAGGGGCGACCAAGGGATGATTGAATTAGAACCATGAAACTACTTTTGATTCGTACCATCACGCGGGGAACACCATGGGTTGCCTGTACTTGCGAGTTGTACCACTACATTAGGTACGAAATGGGTTTGTGTTTAGTAGTAGTCATGAGCGTGGCCTGGGGGTTTCCAGTACCCGTGCGTCGTACCCATGTGAGCACCACCGTGGGTCTGGGCGTAGGCTGTGAGTTGTACCACTATATGAGCGACACCGTGGGTCTGCGTTGCCTTTGATTAGTATCCACTCTGTGAGGAACACCACGGGGCCCGTGGGACCGGCATCCGTGCCTAGTACACCTAGGTGAGGAAACTCATTGGTTTGCGTTGACTCTGAGTGGCGCCATTGTGTGAGAAACACCATAGGTCTGCGTTACCTGTACGAAGTACAATACTTGTGAGTAGTACCGTCTTGTATGGAACACCGTGAGTTTCGCTACTTTTGATTAGTACCCCAACATGCCAATACCATGGTTCTACTTTACTCGCGACATGTGCCATTCTGTGGGGCCTTAGATATGGATTTTGCACCCGTTTCGACATCAAGCATCATCGTGCTTTATGAGTGGTCCCTTGGTCAGTAATCAATTATGTATGATCTTTGTTTGAGTCTGATCCACTGTATTTTGGTTGTTTCCTTTTATTTTTTTATTTTTTGTTGGGTTCATGTCCATCCATTCATTCTTCATGACGACATTATTATTTTTTTTTGGTCAGTGGATGAATTTGACATTTTTGTTCTTTCATTTCGTACCATTAGGGGCCGATGGCCTCGATGTTAGGCCCCTTTAAACAACAAGCATCATCATCATCACCTAGGCGACCGCCCTAAATGCAGATCAGTGATCTTTGATTGATTGATGGATGGATTGATTAATTGCTTGATTGATTGATTGATTGATTGATTGATTGATTGATTGATTGATTGATTGATTGAAGATGATGCAAAAATGTGGCCGCGGATGCTTACGTAATGCTAATGACACCACCACAAGATGGCCGCATTTGCCAGTCGGATGTCACTTTCACGCGGCATTGTTTGGCACGTAGAACTCGTACAGAGGCGAGTGAGGAGTCTTTTGATTTGTGCCGACTAGATCTATCTGAAAACACTAGAAAAATTAAAAAATGTTGTATGGATTTCGTGCAGCGTAATCAGCAGTGGCGTATCCTGGAATCTCCACTGAGGCATGCAACTAGTAACCATGCAGTTAACACAATGTATTAAGTAAATTTCAATTCTACTCACCCTAATTACATGTAAGTGAACTCGAGCCAAACAGTTTTACTGTAAGTTCCTGGATTGAACGTGCGTACACAATTCTTGTTTTCTATTTTTAAATTTACGAGAGTCCGCCTCTGTGGTGTAGTGGTTAGTGTGATTAGCTGCCACCCCTGGAGGTCCGGGTTCGATTCCCGGCTCTGCCACGAAATTTGAAAAGTGGTACGAGGGCTGGAACGGGGTTCACTCAGCCTCGGGAGGTCAACTGAGTAGAGGTGGGTTCGATTCCCACCTCAGCCATTCTGGAAGTGGTTTTCCGTTGTTTCCCACTTCTCCAGGCAAATGCCGGGATGGTACCTAACTTCAGGCCACGGCCGCTTCCTTCCCTCTTCCTTGTCTATCCCTTCCAATATTCCCATCCCCCGCAAGGCCCCTGTTCAGCATAGCAGGTGAGGCCGCTTGGGCGAGGTACTGGTCATCCTCCCCAGTTTTGTCCCCGACGCAGAGTCTGAAGCTCCAGGACACTGCCCTTGAGGCGGTACAGGTGGGATCCCTCGCCGAGTCGGAAAAGCCAACCTTGGAGGGTAAGCAGATTAAGAAGAAGAAGAAGAATTTTTTTTTTTTTGCTATGGGCTTTACGTCGCACCGACACAGATAGGTGTAGGAGTTGGAAGGAAGCGGCCGTGGCCTTAATTAAGGTACAGCCCCAGCATTTGCCTGGTGTGAAAATAGGAAACCACGGAAAACCATCTTCAGGGCTGTCGATAGTGGGATTCGAACCTACTATCTCCCGGATGCAAGCTCACAGCCGCGCGCCTCTACACGCACGGCCAACTCGCCCGGTAAAGAAGAAATATACGAGGGAAGGTAGAGGTCTCCCGGCTTGAACTATTTGAATCTTTTCATCAAACGAACGGCCAGTAAACTGATTTACAATTATATCCGTTTTAGACTCATCCATCGTTAATACCACAATAAGCGCAAAATATAATAAAAGACCGAAAACGACGAATAGCACAGGAACAGCACACACAGAATGAACTCACTAATCAGCAAAACACACAATGAATTAACTCACTAGTTAGCCACAACTGAAGCACTGGAGGAAAGTCACCTCAGTGGCATTGGTCAGTTTCGTCACGTTGGGTTCTCGCTGGGGGATAATCTGTGGGTCCCGTTTGCTGTAAACATGTCGACTTTCTCCAAGTTGCTAACAGATGGCAGAGGGTAGCACGGGTGTGGGGTGACAAATTCTGACCAAGTTTCAATTGCAGCGACATCGTTCGGAGGGTTTCAGAACTACGTCTGCCACCGAATGCAATTTTAAGATTGAATGCCTTGCATCCTCAACTCCGCCATGCTGTCTCTTTCTTCCTAGAGAGGAGTAGACGGCGAGACTACACCAGCACCACACGTAGTCAAGCAACGGAACTAGTACAGTTGCGCGGACCTTTTGAACTTCTGAGAGATGAAATCGTTAATATTTGACTTAAAACAACCTAAAATCGTACATCTGACAGTTCTTTGTGTTATCATAACGCATGCAGTGAATGCCTTGCATTCAAGGAGAATACGCCCCTGGTAATCAGGTACATTTTGTGGACTGACGGGATGGCAGTCTAGTTGAAGTCAAGATAGGATGTAGAGTGAGTAATCAGTGTCGTCCTCTGATATGAATTTAAAGGAACATTGTTTAATTTCATTAATGAGGTCTTGACGAGAGATTACTTAATCTAAAATTAATACTAACGCAGCAGAATTATTTGCCGATCTTTCTTGATGTGTTGAGATTACAGCAAATTCATACTTGAACATTTTCTTAATTTTGTGGTCAATCCGAACATAATCTTCGCATTCTTCTCCTTCGAAAATAAATTGTGAAGTTGAAGAAACATATAGCTGGTTCCAGTAGCGTAGCTAGGATCGGCCGTTGGGGAGGGGGTAGTTAGTGGTTAGTGTGATTAGCTGCCACCCACGCAGGTCCGGGTTCGATTCCCGGCTCTGCCACACAATTTGAAAAGTGGTACGAGGGCTGGAACTGGGTCCACTCACCCTCGGGAGTTCAACTGAGTAGAGGTGGGTTCGATTCCCACCTCAGTCATCCTGGAAGTGGTTTTGCGTGGTTTCCCACTTCTCCTCCAGGCAAATGCCGGGATAGTACCTAACATAAGGCAACGGCCGCTTCCTTCCCTCTTCCTTGTATATCCCTTCCAATCATCCCATCCCCCCCCCCGCAAGACCCCTGTTCAGCATAGCAGCTGAGGCCGCCTGGGCGAGGCACTGGTCATCCTCCCCAGTTGTATCCCCCGACCCAGAGTCTGAAGCTCCAGGACACTGTCTTTGAGGCGGTAGAGGTGTGATCCCTCGCTGAGTCCGAGGGAAAACCGATTAAGAAGGAGCAGAAGGAGAAGAAGAACACTGTGAAGGTGCTTGTGCGTCTGTGGTGCGCTCATGCAAGACTTGTCATTATAAGGACACTGATACATGTGAAATATGTTGGTGTTCAGACAGCAGTACACTACAAAATCTTACATTAAATCCCGCTATTGTTGGGGGAGGTAGAAAAAAACCCACGGTATCCCCTACCTGTCGTAAGAGGCGACTAAAAGTGGCCCAGGGCCTATGAACTTGGGAGCGTGGGATCACAACCACAGGCTCCCAGCTGAGTCCTGGCATTACTTCCACTTGTGCTAGGTTCCTCACTTTCATCTATCCTATTCGACCTTCCTTGGTTAACTCTTGTTCTTTTCCGACATAAAATACAACATTCGAGGCAGAAAATAAATTCAACAGATCTGTTGGTTCTACAATTTTGTCTCTGAATGTTTATTTAGTTTATTGTTTATTGTCACTTTCTGTTTATTTATTAACCCCTCTTGGCTACACCCCTGGGTGGTTCACTCTAGGCTATGTCTCATACTTTCATAACCTGTATACACCAATTACTGCATCATGCTTATTTCTTCTCACTCTCGTGTCTTCATCCTCGTTGCAGTACGTCTTTCTATCCGACCTCCTATCGCTCATACCCTCACTTTTCTCTTCTTATCCCCCCCCCCCCCCCTTGCTAGGCATATTTTTTCCATCTTTAGTTCTATTATATTCTTCTATCTTAGTCTGTCTTTCGTTGCACTTTCTTTCTTTCTTTCTTAATCTGTTTACCCTCCAGGGTTGTTTTTTTCCCCTTAGACTCAGTGAGATATCCCAGCTCTACCGCGTCAAGGGCAGTGTCCTGGTGCGTGAGACTTTGCGTTGGGGATAAAACTGGGGAGGATGACCAGCATCTCGCCCAGGCAGCCTCACCTGCTATGCTTATCAGGGGCTTGTAGGGGGATGGGAAGATTGGAAAGGGTAGACAAGGAAGAGGGAAGGAAGCGGCCGTGGCCTTAAGTTAGGTACCATCTCGGCATTTGCCTGGAGGAGAAGTGGAAACCACGGAAAATCACTTCGAATGGTTGAGAGGGGAATCGAACCCTCCTCTGCTCAGTTGACCTCTCGAGGTTGACTGGACCCCGTTCCAGCCCTCGTACCACTTTTCAAATTTCATGGGAATCGAACCCGGGCCTTCGGGGGTGGCAGCTTATCAAACCTCTACAACACAGAGGCGGACATTTCTGATTACATTATACGAAATGTTGTTAGGACATACTACCATGTCATTTATTTTTCATTATAAATTTTATTTATTGTCCTTTCAGTTTTTAAAAACAATTTCATTTCACTTTAGCTTGGTGCAATTGAGTCATACCCACGAAGTCGCGTTCTCCTCGTTAATCAAATGAGTTCGGTTTGGTAGTTTAGATATAATAATAATAATAATAATAATAATAATAATAATAATAATAATAATAATAATAATAATAATAATAATAATAATAATAATAATGGCGTATGGCTTTTATTGCCGGGAGTGTTGGAGGACAAATTCGGCTCGCCAGATGCAGGTCTTTTGATTCGATGCCCATAGGCGACCTGCGCGTCGTGATGAGGATAAAATGATGATGAAGACGACACATACACCCAGCTTCCGTGGCAGCGAAATTAACCAATTAAAGTTAAAATTCCCGACCCTGCCAGGAATCGAACCCGGGATCCCTGTGACCAAAGGCTAGCACGCTAACCATTTAGCCATGGAGCCGGACGGTTGTTTAGATGCTTTTCACCTCTGTAATACCACGAAACCTGAACCGAAGACGTACGAAATATAAATGACGGATTTATTCCAGCTAAGTCGGTTCGAAGGATGTTTCTGAATAATTTCATCAGGACCATGCCATGCTATGGATGTGAACATGGACTATAACCAGCTCAGAAGATTTTGAAACGCTGTGCTACAGAGGGGTACTGAAGATGAGAGGGGCAGATCGAATCACTAATAAAGAGATGTCGAATCGAATTGGTGAGAAGGGGACTGTTTGGCGAAATTTCAGAAAAATAACGGACATAATAATAATAATAATAATAATAATAATAATAATAATAATAATAATAATAATAATTGTACCGAGAGATACACCTCAACGGCGCGCATTCAAACTAACCGTCTTTATAAACTCCTCTATCGATCTAAAGGTGAAACAGACACTACACGAACTTGGAACTTTAATCAGAAGATGTCACCACTGAAATATTAAGTAATTGTTTTGTTGTGAAGTTTCCTAAACTGACTGAATTTCTCCTTGTTTTGTTTTGCTGTACATCAAGAAGTTTGGACATTTTTCCACAGATGACTCTAGCAAAAAACTATGATCATGCACCCTGGTGCAAGGTGAAAGAACTTATAACTTAAAGAAGTTTCATATTCCTACGTTTTCCATAACTGATCTATGTTCATTTATTTTTGGGTTGGAAATACTTCATTTTTTCTTTCCGCAAGTTTTGAATCTAGCCAATCACGAATTTTTGTAATTAATTTTCAACCAATCTCGCATTTCTTGTTTACTTTGAATCTGCCAATAAAAATTAAGAGGGTGTGTCCTGGTTAGTCTTGAATGTTGTCGAACCTTCGCTGAGGGTATATAAACTCCGGCTTTTCACGTTTCCTTGAAAATTGATCATCGTCTTTCTGTGTGTGTGTGTGTGTGTGTGTGTGTGTGTGTGTGTGTGTCAAGGCAGGAGGCGGGGCGGCCTCTTTCTTCGGTCAGCAGAACATCTATAAGGTAATGGCCACATAAATTCATTCTTTCTTACTACCTCCGCAGCTTTATTTGAGGGGAAGGTCCGAATCTTTAATTATGTAACAATACTTTTCTAAAATGTAATTTTTCTTTCGGCTAATGTAAAAACTTCATAAAATCTTTAACTGTAAATCGGGGATAAAGAGTGAGTTACCCTCTCGAGCTCCCCTTCATCTTGCTTTGAGGTGACTACGTTTTGCAACCTTTCTGTAATATGTTAAAGATATTTCCATGCGAGCCACCTCAGTAGTTTGGGAATAGCCCCTGTTTCATGGGCGGAGAGCCCTATAGGTTTTAATATTTCATTATCTTGGAGCGCTGGGTACGCCTCCATTCAGATTGTGTTCGGGCCGTTTATCTAACCTATTCTTTTTCGCAAAGGGCCTGTAGATTGGGTACTAGATACCCCTGTGTAAAAAACCTTTTAAATTTGTAAGTTGTGCCTTGAGGGGCCAGAGATTGTAAATTTTTGATGATGCCTTGAGTAGGCTGGAAGAAACTGAGAGCCTGTTAGCTCTTTTTCAAAGTTTTGGTAATAGTAAAGAGTGCCTCTGGAAGGCTAGATATTGTATTTAGGGAGCAAGTGCTCTTGAACTAGGGGATTTCTGTCCTTGACTAAATAATTTCTTATTTTTAATTGCAGTTTTGTAAACTGGATTCGGTATCTCTGGAATTGTAAAACTAGGGACTTGAAGCCCAGAATCTGTAAAATTCACTTATCTTGGATTTTCCAAGTCTTGTTTCAAGATTGCTTTGTACCTGACATGTTGTTATTTGTTGAGTAGTTGTTTTTTGAAGAAATATAACCTTCAGTTCAAGTTTTAAATTAATTTTTGATAGCGAAGATAGACTCATTCACCCTGCACCTTCTTTAACCTCTTTCTGCTCCACGGGTATCAGCGTTACAATAATAACTAGCAGTTTCCCGCTGGCTCCGCCCGCAATGTACAAAGTATGGTGTTGTTCGTTACTATTCTCACGGATGTATTTGCAAAGTTTTGAGTTAATGAAATAAAGCACATGATCTGCTGTGGTAATAGAATGTAATATCATGTCAACAAAACACTTGAAAATACATCACACAAAGAAATTGAATTAAATTTCCTTCGAACAACACTGTGCGCCGTACTGTTAAAAAGTCCTTCAAAGATCTTTGTCATGGAGACAAATGTACTCATAACTTTTCTCAGAATCTACCAATTTAAGTAGTTATTATCTCAAAAGAAAGCGCCTGATCCACTGAGTATTTGTAGACCAAAACGAACTGCGTACTTCAATTAGAACGAAACGTACGACTGCTTCAATGAGAAAAAATGTTGAAGAAATGAGACGTCAAATTGAATGTGCACTCTACCCCCTGCGGGTGGGGGACACACATGCAGAATACACCCGCGGTATCCCCTGCCTGTCGTAAGAGGCGACTAAAAGGGGCGACCAAGGGATGAATGAATTAGAACCATGCAACTACTTTTGATTCGTACCATCATGCGGGGAACACCATGGGTTGCATGTACTTGCAGTAGTATCACTAATATGGTACGAAATATGTTTGTGATTCGTTGCAGTAAAAAGCCTGGCCTGGTGGATTCCAGTACCCGTGCGTTGTACCCATGTGGGCAACACCGCGGGTCTGGGCGTAGCCTGTGAGTTGTACCACTATATGAGCGACACCGTGGGTCTGCGTTGCCTGTGATTAGTACTCACTATGTGCGGAACACCACGGGGCCCTTGGGACCGGCACCCGTGACTAGTACCCTAGGTGAGGAAACTCATCGGTTTGCGTTGGCTGTAGGTGACGCCATTGTGTGCGAAACACCATAGGTCTGCGTTACCTGTACGAAGTACAATACTTGTGAGTATTTCCATCTTTTGTGGAACACCGTGAGTCTTCGCTACTTCTGATTAATACCCCGACATGACACATACCATGGTTCTATTTTACTCGCGATATGTACCATTCTGTGGGGCCTTAGACGTGGATTTTGCACCCCCTTTAGACACCAAGCATCATTGTGCTTTATAAGTGGTACCTTGGTCGGTAATACTATTATTTTCGTTCTCTATTGAATCCGATCCACTGGTTTTTGTTTTTGTTTGTTTTGTGTTTTGTTGGGTTCCTGTCCATCCATTCATTCTTCATGACATTTTTTATTTTTATTTTGATCAGTGGATGCCTTTGTAATTTTTGTTCTTTCATTTCGTACCATTAGGGGCCGATGACCTTCGATGTTAGGCCCCTTAAAACAACAAGCATCATCATCATCATCATCATCATGAATGTGCACTCATAACTTTACTCAAAATCAACCAATTTTAATAGTTAAGAGCTGAAATGAAAGAGCTTGATCCAGTGAGTGTTCGTAGGCCAAAACGAACTTCGTATCTCAATTAGAACCAAAGATATGATTGTTTCAAAGAGACAAAAAATTGAAAAATCAAATAATTTGAGGAAGGCGGAAGTTAAGCGATTTATAGTACCTGATGAAAAATCTGTGCTTGAATACCTTTCAGTTACAAAATGAAGGAAATCGACCGGATAGAATGGCCGGACTGACTTTAGTTTTCATATTTTTTAAATATATAGATAATACGAATAATAATAATAATAATAATAAGAATGGCGTATGGCCACCGGAGAGGCCGGGTGCAAGTTTTTTTTAAGTAGATGGCGTATAGGCGACCTGTAAGGCTAAAGTCCCCGACCTGGCCGGGATACAAACCCGGGACCCTGTGTAGCAAAGGTCAGCATTTATTCATGGTGTTGGGGGCGATAGAATGATAGGTGGTGGTGGTGGTGGTGGTGGAAGTACAACTAGGCAACCATTCTCTATTTAACACTAATCGCAGAGAAGAAATGGAAGGGATCCGACACTTCGAAAAAAGAAGATGTCGGCCACGGAGGGCGTGAAAATGAAAGACTCTCTAGTCCTCGAGTGCTCTAATACTGTCGGGGGCGGAAAAGAACAAGAGTTGACCAAGGGAGGTCGGATAGGATATTTGAAAGTGAGGAGTCTGGCATAAGTATGTGGAAGCAATGCCAGGACCCAGCTAAGGTCCCCGTGGTCGCCAACCCACGCTCTCAAGTTGAGAGGCCCTGGGTCCCTTTTAATCTCCTCTTACAACAGGCAAGGGGTACCGTGCGTGTTATTCTACCACCCCCACCCACAGGGGGCAGAATGATGGGAAACCCTGAACTTGTTCAGTTAGTTATTGAGGGAAGTGTAGATGGTAAGAACGGTAGGGGTAGATTATATCCCAACGTATGAATATGGCAAATAGATCAGAGTATATGTGGGATATAGTAGTTACGAAGAAATGAAAATATTAGCACAGGATAGTGGGCATTGAGAGCTGCATCAAACCTCCCAATTAACACAAGAATATCTTATAAGGCGTAAATTCCAAACCGCGCGAAGCCGTGCCGGGTGTCCAGTTGACTTATAATTACAATGTTCGCATCGGGTTTTATTGTTCATCAATTTGTTACTCGGTGCGGAGCGCACCTTAAGAAACATCCACGATTACATCTAACCTCGCAACTTGGCACTCTATGACGTACTTGTATGCCCCCAAGTCAAGCCCCTTTGATAATCCCGCCTAAGGGGACTGATTGGCTGTGGCAAGCCTTGGTAACAATACGTCACGATCCATGAGGAGGACCTCCTTTATCGCTGATAGTTAACGGGTCAGTGGTGTCACCCCGCAGAACAATGTTGTTTGTTTACAGCCACTGACCGGAACATCTCCATCATTATCTGTGCCTTTATGGAGTGAACTTTCCCGTGTATACAGGGTGAGTCTCTCCTTTATGGCCAGAGGGAAGGAGGTGAGGATGTATTGAACAGTTCACTACCATTATTAAATTAGAACGGGATGCTGCTAAGACAGTCTGTAGTAGTTCTCATGACATACAGCAAATACAAGAAATCCTTTTAGCACATTCTTACAGGGAAGCTGTTGACCTCGTGTAGAACTCGACTACTATCCGATGGCAAAAAAAAACTTCGCTGCGCACTAAAGGAGTTTCGCATGTGGACGAGTCCATATGCTGCAGCATGAGTGAGTTAGGAGGAACGGTTCACTTCGCTAGCTGCGACGGAAGTGTTCACATCGGCTCCTCTTCCGTACTTCTCCTTCTGTTGTCGGTAGTCTATCTGGCGACTACGTTAGAGTTAGTAATGGGTAGCTCGTGAATGAGTCGTTCAAAATGAACGCTTCACTCTTATGAACTGTGAACTAACCACTCAATTTCAAGGAACTGGTAGTTCAAACACTTCACAGTTCTCACACTTCATATCATTCACAACTCATTCGATTTGTCCGTCGCTCGCTCACTCTCTCTCTTCCGTCCTCTGACTAGCTACGTCATTCATTTCGTCCTTTACTCCCAGTCCCATCCTACCTGTCAACTGTGTTATTACACCATTAAAGATATATACGAAGACACTGACAATCCGTCAGAGTGAGCACAGCAGACATGCAAATAAAATGCTAGCCTTGTGAATCTGGAAGTAAAAAGTGCGCTGAATCCACAGCCGAAAGAGTATCTTCCTTGCAGGAGTGTTCATCTCATACACAGCACTTAATTAATGAAACAAACTGCACTTGGGGAATAGCTTCTCGGCCATCTGTTTCACATCACCACGAATTTCAGAGTTATTGGCAAATTTGCAACACCATCTTTTCAATGACCGAATGAGGAGTATAACTTTTGACGCAGTGACCGGTCTTTCACTGCTCATTTTCTCAGTACAATCTTAGAAAACTTTCAACACTTCGCAGGCTTGTGTTATGATTGCAATGTCGTCTGCAGAAGCGGTTGTATGGGTGAACTTCAATTAAAAGTGAGAGCTACTTGTTAGTGACAGCACACTATATGAAAGGTGGTGATGGTGGTGATTATTGTTTTAAGAGGAAGTACAACTAGGCAATCATCCTCTATTAAAACTAATCAGAGAGAAAAAACTGAAGGGATCCGACACTTCGAAAAATGAAGGTATCGGCCAAAGGAAGACAAAGGCCACGAAGGGCGTGAAAATGAAGAACTCCCTAGGCCTCGAGTGCTCTAATAACGTCGGGGTCGGAAAAGAACACGAGTTGACCAAGGGAGGTCGGATAGGGTAGATGAAAGTGAGGAGCTTGGCACAAGTAAGTGGAAGCAATGCCAGGGCTCAGCTAAGGGACCCATAGTCGCTAACCCATGCTACAAAGTTCAGAACCTGTGGGGCTCTTCTAGTCACCTCTTACGACATGCAGGGGGATACCGTGGGTGTTATTCTACCGCCCCCGTCCACAGGAAGATAACTATATGAAAGATTCATCAAGGTAGATAAATAGATATTTATGGCAGTGGTAGGTAGTCATATTCATTCTATTTCGGACTGAATTTTAAGAGGAAAAAATATTATCTATGTTATGATGAATAACGTTCGTAACCCTGGTGTCTTCTGCCAGAGTACGGCTAAAATAAGTATCACATGGCAGATAAAGACACTGTTGAGAGCATCACGCGAATAAGATGACCCTAGATTAAATGTATTTCCTTCTTTCGTCATATCTTTTCCCTGTCCCTACCAACCATAATCTAGATGCTGTAAGCAAGCAAGCTATTTGGCCCATAATTACGTACCTCTGCCATCTGTTGGTAATATTATTAATAGAGCCCGGATTTCCATGCACTATCAAATCTCAAAATATGCATGCATTCATGCACTATCATATAGCAAAACATGCACGATAAACTGGAAATATTCACAATCAAAATTCACTTCCTTCTGAAACATTTGTACAACAACTAATTTCTCCAAATTGCCTTGATTTAAGCTCGTCCGTTTATCTGTCAGCACATCCTTAAGCACAGAAGTTCTACGTCACAAAGCGTGAGGTCAAATTGTACGTCTTTTACATTTTCACTACAATACGTCTTATATAAGCTTGATGAATTAAAATCAGGATTTGAACGGATCACTTTTTTCAACTTATATCTAGCTGCTGCAGTTATACTTCTCCGTGGAATGATGGCAGACACATTTGTATCTCCTCAATAACTGGCATTGATTGCCTGCTGCGATAACAAAGTGACGAGTGACAGTTCCCGGTAGGAAAATCCAGGATAAGAACGGAAGAGGGTTCTGTGCAAAACCAGCTGCTAGCTCAGTAACGCGGCGTCACAGAAATGCGATACAAGTTTTATTTTGTTCGTCTAACACAGACGAAAGAATGAGCCGTCAATGAGTAGTGCACAATTTATGGTTCGATTTACAGTATAACAATGTATAACTGGGACAATTTAGTCCCAAGAATTACACAGATCGACGTGGGGCCTTCCGGCTTACGTCAATGTTTACTCAAGCAGCAGATAAAAACGCGTTTGGTTAATTGGATTATGTACTAATTTTGGTTGTCATGTAGGATGCCAGGAATACATTCTCTCAGTTTCTCAGTAATAGACATTCTGTATAACGTGGAAAAACGGCCCCAAATTCTGCAAACCAACATTTCTAAAAGGCACTATCATGCAAGTTAGCATTATTATGCGCCAAAGTCACAAGAAAAGTCATATTATGCAATATTAAACGTCCAAATATTCGCTATTAAATCCAAAATCTTCAAAATATGCATTATGCATGAATTTTGTCCTAAAAAGGCCAAAACATGCAAACATGCACGGAAAAGAACGGTTATTTGGAATCGTTAAGCCATAAAACGAATATTTGCGAAGTTTGAGAATTGTAACCAGCTTATTTAAAAACATGCATTTGCATGGAAATCCGGGCTCTAATTATTAAGTATTATGAAGCTTTATTGAGTGAGTGAGATACTGTGAACGAAGTCACTGCTGAACGACATACTCAGCAGCTTCATCAGGCTTGATTACTTCATGAACTAATTCATGAACGAACTACTTCATTTGAACAGTTCACAGTAAAGAGTGTAGTGATGGGTAGCTGGTGAATGAGTCGTTCAAATGAAGTATGAACTAACCACTCAATTTCAATGAACTGGTAGTTCAAACACTTCACAGTTCTCACACTTCACATCATTCACAGTTCAAAAACTTCATATCATTCACAACTCATTCGATTTGTCTGTCGTTCGCTCACTCTCTCTCTCTCTCTTCCCTCCTCTGAGTCTAGCTACGTAATTCATTTCGTCCTTTACTCCCAGTACCATCCTTCCTGTCAACTGTGTTATTACACCATTATATATAGCCTACGAAGACACGGACAATCCGACAGAGTGAGCACAGCAGACATACAAATAAAATGCTTGCCTTGTGAATCTGGAAGTAAAACGTGCGCTGAATCCACAGCCGAAAGAGTATCTTCCTTGCAGGAGTGTTCATCTCATACACAACACTTAATTAACGAAACAAAACTGCACTTGGGAAATAGACCAATTAAATAATAAATCAAAATGAACGGATTTTATATCATTTTTAAAGATCTGAAGCTGGAATCGACTCTCCTAGAGTGCTTTAAGTACGACGATTTAGCTCTTCCACTAGCTTCTCGGCCATCTGTTTCACATCACCACGAATTTCAGTTATTGGTGAATCTGCTACACCATCTTTTCAATGACCGAATGAGGAGTATAACTTTTGACGCAGTGACCAGTACTTCACTGCTCATTTTCTCAGTACAATCTTTCAACACTTCGCATGCTTCTGTTATGCTTGCAATGTCGTCTGCAGAAGCGACTGTATTGACAATGGATGGGTGAACTTCAATTAAAAATGAGAGCTACTTGTTAGTGACAGCACACTATATAAAAGGTGGTGGTGGTGATTATTGTTTTAAGAGGAAGTGCAACTAGGCAACCATCCTCTATTAAAACTAATCAGAGAGAAAAACTGAAGGGATCCGACACTTCGAAAAATGAAGGTATCGGCCAAAGGAAGACAAAGGCAACGAAGGGCGTGAGAATGAAGGACTCCCTAGGTCTCGAGTGCTCTAATAACGTCGGGGTCAGAAAAGAACAAGAGTTGACCAAGGGAGGTCGGATAGGGTGGATGAAAGTGAGGAGCCTGGTACAAGTAAGTGGAAGCAATGCCAGAACTCAGCTAAGGATCCCGTAGTCGCCAATCCACGCTACAAAGTTCAGAGACCCTGTGGCCCCTTCTAGTCGCCTCTTACGACAGGCAGGGGGATACCGTGGGTGTTATTCTACCGCCCCCGCCCACAGGAGGATAACTATATGAAAGATTCATCAGGGTAGATAAATAGATATTTATGGCAGTGGTAGTCATATTCATTCTATTTCGGATTGTATTTTAAGAGGAAAAAATATTATCTATGTTATGATGAATAACGTTCGTAACCCTGGTGTCTTCTGCCAGAGTACAGTTAAAAAACAGGTATCACGTGGCAGATAAAGACACTGTTGAGTGCATCATGCGAATAAGATGACCCTAGATTAAATATATTTTCTTCGTTATATCTTTATCTTTTCCCTGTTCCTATCAACCATCATCTAGATGCTGTAAGATAGCAAGCTATTTGGCCCTTAATTACATAGCTCTGCCATCTGTTGGTGATATTGTTAAGTATTATGAAGCTTTATTGAGTGAGATACTGTGAACGAGGTCGCTGCTGAACGACATACTCAGCAGCTTCATGAACTACTTAATGAACGAACTACTTCATTTGAATGGTTCACAGTAAAGAGTGTGTTGAGTGAAGTAGTTCATAGGAATGAACTGGTTCGACCCATCGCTAAAAGAGTGTGAATAAGTGAAGTAGTTCATAGGAATGAACTGGTTCTACCCATCGCTGGTTAGAGTGACAGGCTTCATTTCGCTCCCAATAGCACAGCAGTAGTTAACCCCGCCCTCTCCAATACGTTCATTCCCCCTTTTCCCCTCCAAGCTCGTGGCTTGCCGCAGACTTGTCTAATAATATGTAGGCCCTAATCACATTCTAACAGCGTTTACGCTGAGCGGGACGAGAAACGGCGTCACAGCAGTTGCTGAGACTTCTGTCGGCACGCTCCAGGCAACGCAACACGATGTGCGCACTCCTGCAACTTCAATAAACTGTAATTAATAAACAATAGTAGGGTACAGGACCATACTTCTTGACTTACTATACTCCTTATCATCGCCTCGATAATCTCCCATAGAGGAGAGACTCACTGCATATAAACTTTAATTAACGTACAGTGGTAGTGTATTGGACTATGCTTCTTATCATCACCCCAGTCATCTCCCATATAGGAGAGACTCACTGTATATAAACTGTAATTAACAAACAGTGGTAGTGTATTGGACCATACTTCTTATCATCGCCCCAGTCATCTCCCATAGAGGAGAGACTCACTGTATATAAACTGTAATTAACAAACAGTGGTAGTGTATTGGACCATAGTTCTTATCATCGGCCCAGTCATCTCCCATAGAGGAGAGACTCACTGTATATAAACTATAATTGACCAACAGTAGTAGTGTATTGGACTATACTTCTTATCATCACCCCAGCCATCTCCCGTAGAGGAGAGACTCACTGTATATAAACTATAATTGACCAACAGTAGTAGTGTATTGGACTATACTTCTTATCATCACCCCAGCCATCTCCCATAGAGGAGAGACTCACTGTATATAAACTATAATTGACCAACAGTAGTAGTGTATTGGACTATACTTCTTATCATCACCCCAGCCATCTCCCATAGAGGAGAGACTCACTGTATATAAACTATAATTGACCAACAGTAGTAGTGTATTGGACCATAGTTCTTATCATCACCCCAGCCATCTCCCATAGAGGAGAGACTCACTGTATATAAACTATAATTGACCAACAGTAGTAGTGTATTGGACTATACTTCTTATCATCACCCCAGCCATCTCCAATAGAGGAGAGACTCACTGTATATAAACTATAATTGACCAACAGTAGTTGTGTATTGGACTATACTTCTTATCATCACCCCAGCCATCTCCCATAGAGGAGAGACTCACTGTATATAAACTATAATTGACCAACAGTAGTAGTGTATTGGACCATAGTTCTTATCATCACCCCAGCCATCTCCCATAGAGGAGAGACTCACTGTATATAAACTGTAATTGACCAACAGTAGTAGTGTATTGGACTATACTTCTTATCATCACCCCAGCCATCTCCCATAGAGGAGAGACTCACTGTATATAAACTATAATTGACCAACAGTAGTAGTGTATTGGACTATACTTCTTATCATCACCCCAGCCATCTCCCATAGAGGAGAGACTCACTGTATATAAACTATAATTGACCAACAGTAGTAGTGTATTGGACTATACTTCTCATCACCCCAGTCATCTCCCACAAAGGAGAGACTCACTTTTTATAAACTATAATTGACCAATAGTAGTAGCGTATTGGACCATACTTCTTATCATCACCCCAGTCATCTCCCACAGGGGAGAGACTCACTTTTTATAAACTATAATTGACCAACAGTAGTAGTGTATTGGACCATACTTCTTATCATCACCCCAGTCATCTCCCATAGAGGAGAGACTCACTCTGTGTTACTGGTAAAGCAATCGGACAATCTGCGCTTTACCTGGGTAAACTTGACAACTTGTCACACGGCACGGAATTCTATTTACTTCCTCATACAAGTTATCACTCGATACCCTGTGGTACGGTGGGCCTCCTAGAGGGTGACGCCCCTCTCAGGCGTGTTGCGGTGATTTGCGGTACCGAGAAGTGTCAGGGGGTGAGTTGCCGTGGCCTATAAAAGGAACTGCCCCAGCATTAGCCTTAATGCAGGAAAACGGATACTCGCGAAAGACACCGATGGTGGGACCAGCCCCTGTCCGTTTGTTGAGCCATCAGCCACAGTCCAGCCGAGGCCACCAGTACAGCCGAACCCGACTCTGTTTCTGCGGACTCACAGAAACCAGTTTCATTCCAGGGTTTACCTGGGCGAAGTGCTTGGATATTGCTGGTTTACAGTCAGGTGCAAGGGAAGAGGGATAAGGAAAGGTGTGTCTGCAACCTCAAACACCAAACAAGGCAAAGCAGCTGGAATATTTCCAAATCTCTTCATTGGCTGAATGGTCAGCGTTGAGGCCTTCGGTTCAGAGGGTCCCGGGTTCGATTCCCGGCCAGGTCAAGGATTTTAATCGCCTCTGATGAATTCTTCTGGCCCGGGGACTGGGTGTTTGTCCCAAAACTTCCCTGTTCACATTCAGACAACATACTACACTACCAACCACCACAGAAACACTCAATAGTGATTACATCCCTCCATGTAGGGTTGGTGTCAGAAAGGGCATCTGGTCGTAAAACAAGGCCAAATCGACATGTGCTACACAGTTCGTACCCGCAACCCCACAGATGTGGGAAAAGCGATAGAAAAAGAAGAAGAAGATTATTTCCAAGTCTCAAGGTGCATAAGAAGATTTCTGTTTAAAAGTTTTGTACACGAATGGATACAGAGAAGGAAACCTCTTGATCTGAGCTCCCTCAAAGAACTTGGACAACTCTGAAGAGATTTGGCGATCTTCCACATAAAATGGGGCAAAGTGCAATCTCCGGAATGTGGCGTTCGGCAGACTATCCGGTACATAGTGACTTAATGCTTAAGTTAATGTTACGGAGATATGATTGACATTGATAACCTCCCAATCCTCCCTTCAGTGGGCTGAACCAGGCAAATAAAAATTTTAGTGGAACAGCGATAAACATAAAGGCGATAATTAGAAGCCAGTTTGTCACGTGCTGCATGCAAGCTTTCGGAAAGCATTGTTTCTAGTTATATTAGACATGTTAGATATATTAGGCAGTTCGGGTTTAGAAAATATTATTTCAGTGAAGATCAACTTGCCGGACTCTAACTAGTTATAGCAGATATCTTAGATTCAGGAGGTTAAATGGACTGCGTTGCGGTTGACATATCTGATACGCTAGGTCATGAGAGACTACTGACAAACATGAGGGTAAGTGGGTTAGGCAAAAGAGTGACTGATTCGGTCGCTACATTTCTAGAAAATAGAACTCAGAGTGAAGCATTATCTGATCTTGTAATCCAGGGCCTCTCAAACGTCCAAAATCGCGCGCTTGCAAAACGAGGCGCAGAGATTCTGTGCACCGTGCATCGGTCCTACTCGGCTTAGTTCAGACCAACGTTCTGTCTCGGAGTGACTCGGCTAAGCTCGGCTCAACTCGGCTCGGATTGCGAGCCCTGCAGGGCGAGTGAGGATGGGAGAAACAGGCGGAGCGAGCGAGACAGGCGTAGGCGGGGGGGGGGGGGGGGAGGTCTGCCCCTCTGGTCAACCTAGCGAAGTCGTCTTATTCACCTTGCACCGCGCAATGCACCGGCGCATGCATTCTGAGAGGCCCTGCTGTAATCATTAAAGAGGGGAGTCCCTCAAGGCGGTTTATTATACCCGATGGGAGTAAATAATTAGAATCACAGATGATGCGTATGATGATATACTGTATAAAGATTAAATAAATTACAAGATTGTGAGCGACTGCAAAGCGAACTCGAAAATGTTGCGAAATGGACAGCGGTAAACGGGATGAAAAGTCAGGTTGTAAGTTTCACCCAGTTCTCTGAGTTTTAATTACTGTGTTGACGGGAACATACCTCAAGGGCGTCACTGTTAGTACCCCGATGTTAATATAACGGTAAACCTTAATTGATGTAATCGGAAAAACGATATTGGAAATAAGGTTACAGATCTCTGCACATGGTTATGTTGGTATTTAGGGGTTGTATTTACAAGGTTAAGGAGAGGGCGTATAAGTCTGTGGTAAGACCCCAATTAGAGTATGGTCTGTTTGCATGAGACTCGCACCAGGTCTACTTGATACGAGAACTGGAAAATATCTAAAGAAGATCAGTTCGACTTGTTCTGGATTATTTCCGACAAAATGTTACGAAAATGTTGTAGACTTGGGAGAAAGAAGACGAGTTGCTGGACTCAGCAGTATGTTCCGAGCTGTCAGTAGGGAGATGGCGTGGAATGACATTGGTAGACGAATGAGTTTGAGTGGTGTTCTTAAAAGTAGGAAAGATCATGATATGAAGATAAAGTTGGAATTCAAGAAGTCAAATTATATCAATAACCCCTTTATAGAAAGATAATTTTTCAGAAAATGTTAAATACTTACTTCTTGGCTCAATGGTTAGTGTGGACCCCTTCGGGTCCGAACGTTCCAGCTTCGATTCCGAGCTGCGTCAGGATTTTTAATCGTGTACGATTAATTCTTCTGGCTCAGGGACTGGATGTTTTTATTGTCATTCTCATCTTCATCTTCAGATAACACATAACACTATCAACAACCACAGAAACATGCAATTGTGACTACACCCCTCCACATAGGGTTGAGTTAAAGAAGGGCATCCGGACGTAAGACAAGACCAAATCGACATGTTCGACACAGATCGCAACCACGACCCCACAAGGTGTAGAAAAATGGCAGAAGGAAATAAAGTAAAATTGTTAAAACCCTGTTCGTCTTACTTCCGTTCTATCAAATAATAATCATATTCTAAAAATCACATTAATCTTTCATTTGTAAGTTTTCTCGTTTTTGCGTGTGTCCAAACTCACTTTTGTTTACCCACCTCCCCCATTTTTGTTTCATATTTTACTTTCATTGTTTGTATCACAAGTTTTACGTTTAAAATAAATAACAGTGTTTGTACGTAGTTCTTGAATTAATTTACCCAGAGAGGGTTTGATATATCAGATATTACCCGTGTAAAGCGCTGTCTAGCCTATTTCCACGCATTATCTGTAACGAACCGTCTGTTGCCATTTTTTGATGGATGCAGTATTTTGTATCCGTCTGTTGGCACAGGCCAGAGCAAAGTGTAGCTTCCACCGAAGTCCCAGTCTCATCCATGGCTGAGACAATATGGAAGCTGCTGGGGGTGTGGGTGGTGCTGAGTAATGACATTCAGAGCACAATTAGTGTGTCTGAGTGTTATGAAAGGTGTTGCTCTTAGGATCAGTCGTGCTGCAGTAGCACCTTCTGGTCCAGTGAGGAAAGCAATGGCAAACTACCTCACTCCTCATCTTGCCTGCCTCATTTGGGCTCTGCCATTGGTTTTTGCAGTTTCCCTATAACTGCATAGCCTTTGGTGGTGTTATTTGAGGATCCAACCAGCCTCTGGCTGATGACTGTACTTTAAGGCCACGGCCGCTTCCTTCCCACTCCTAGCCCTTCCCTGTCCCATCGTCGCCATAAGACCTATCTGTGTCGGTGCGACGTAAAGCAGCTAGAAAAAAAAAATCAGTATCTATAAAGTAATTGGACATTCTAAACGGACTATTAATACGTCTTATGAATAAAACAGGTATTATAATATTTCCTTACAAACCATATTGAGTGCAGTTGTAGAACGGAGTTGTACTTTGACGTCTATGGATCTGCATACTCTTGAGAAAGTTACATAAAACTATCCAAAAAGAATCATCAACAGCGTTGTATGGCCTCACTCCGTATGAGAATTTCGTAGAGGTTTGGAATTGAACCCAGGCTTTTGGCAAGCATTCTGGTGATTAGAACATCCATAACCTCCTCCCCTATCCTGCTGTCCAACATTCTTATGGTAAAAATATTTTCAATAATCGGGATTCGAACCGAGTACCCACGGTGTCAAACCATACAAACTTGACGCTTTAACGATCGTGTTTTACCAGGCATATCTCGTGTTTATCCATGGGGATAAACCCAAAATGGAAAAATTTATTCATTAATTTCACTTTTTTATGCTATTTATTTTACATCGCACCGACACAGATAGGTCTTATGGCGACGATGGGAAAGGAAAGGCCTAGGAATGGGAAGGAAGCGGCCGTGGCCTTAATTAAGGTACAGCCCCAGCATTTGCCTGGTGTGAAAATGGGAAACCACGGAAAACTATCTTCAGGGCTGCTGACAGTGGGATTCGAACCCACTATCTCCCGGATGCGAGATCACAACTGCGGCCCCTAACCGCACGGCCAACTCTCCCGGTATTAATTTCACTGAAAGATAGTATTTTTAACTGAACAGTTCAAGTATGATGACCGTCATCTTCTAACCCATAACTGGTACCAGTTTAAATCTCTCTATGGCATCAGAAGCCAGAATCTACGCAGTTCGACATCATGCCGATAGATATAACTGTGCACCTACGTCAGCATGGTGAATAGCGACAACGACTTCGCTGATAGAAACGTACTTTTCTTTAAAATAGTACAAGAGTCGTGGTAATGAGAGGTTCACTGTATTTTTCTTGTAAATAAAACACAACAATCTATAACCGGTACCAATTTCAGCTCTTGAAATCTTCTCGCTTTCTCAATATCACTTTCAATGACAGACAGAATTAGGGGTTTTATGTATACATATTATGTTTCCTATTTTTGTAAATTCCATTTAAGGTTATTCGTTTACTAAAGTTATTCCTAGCCATTTCTGTACTAACACCTCGGAATATACCACCGGAATATACCACTTATCGGAGCAGGTCGTCTCCTTACTTTCAAATCTACTCCTTTGTCGGAAATCACCCAGAACAAATCTTTATCCTTTCCTGTACATCTCAAATGAAGTAATCTTGGCTTCGGTCCCATGCACACTAACTGGGGTCTTACCAGTGACCTGTACGCCCTCTCCTTCACGTCCTTACTAAAAGACAAAAGACAAAGTCACCTCCGTACAGGCCATGAAGGCCCTCGGAGGAGTGGGAGGAGTGGAAGGTAAAGGCTTCCACCATTGTTAACCGCGGCACTTGATGGAGTAGAGTGGTTAGCTTTACGCCCGGCCGCCTTTGTCCCCAGGAATTAACCTGGTACTCATTTTTGGTGTAGGCTGAGTGAACCTCAGGGCCATATGCACCTCCGGAAGTGGAAATCTCGTTTCTTAAATTTTACGACTTCCTGACGGGGATTCGAATTACGTCCTTACTACAACCCCTTAATACCGTCATAACCATGTGAGGAGATCTGTAACCTTAATTTATTAATGTGATTACCACAATGCAGATCTTATCTGGTGTTCAATCCGTAGATTGTTTGGCAGCAGCTCTCCATTCTTCTCGTCTATCCGCTTTCCTTTTCATTTTCTCATACTTCCTACATCCTGCATCTCTCAGAAAATGTAACTCAGTCTAGGTCTTATCCTGGTTCTTTTGTCTTCCACATGTCCTTCAATGATAGTTTTGAGGAGCTCTTAATGTCACATTAGGTGTCCAGCTTCCTTTATTCTCCCACTCTTCGAAGATCGTCCCCGTTTGTTATTTTATCTGCCCATTTAATGGTTAGATAAAAGAATCGTATCCATGAACTTTCATTGCAATATTTGTGCTAAACTGAGGACAATAATGCTTTCACGCAAATCAACAGTAAAATTAGCGGTAAATCATTATTACTAGAGAAACATACGTACGTACCCACGACGACTATTTGGCTGTAGACACGACTCTCTTCTGTGGCATTCCGCTTCATTCTTTTGTTTACTTCTCGAGGTCCAGGGTGAGCACCGACGAATGGGAGTGCTATGTCTTTGAATTATCAATGTAATTGCCCATTATGACTGGCGTGGGCAATTCAAACGGGAAGATGAGGCGAAAAGTAAATCGTAAGTAACACACACACAAAGAATGTTGAAAGAAAAATAGCATGATCCCTGGACAAGTAATTATGTTAATTAATGACTTATGGGCTAAAGTATACAGCTCACCGCACCAAGTAACATAAAGGAAAGCAAAGCAAAGGAAAGTAAATCAAAGCGAAGCAAACAAAACAAAAGAAATCAAAGCAAAGCAGAGACATTCAAAGAAGTGAGCAAAGACTCCATACAGAAAAATGTTACATGGACAAAATACATACTGAAGAGCTGTGACATAGGAGCAAAGATATGGATGCATATATTTCTCTAGTAACAATGACCGGCTCCTTGGCTAAATGGTTAGCGTGCTGGCCTTTGGTCATAGGGGTCCCGGGTTCGATTTCCGGCAGGGTCGGGAATTTTAACCATCATTGGTTAATTTCGCTGGCTCGAGGGCTGGGTGTATGTGTCGTTTTCATCATCATTTCATCCTCATCACGACGCGCAGGTCACCTACGGGAGTCAAATCAAAAGACCTGCACTTGGTGAGCCGAACATGTCCTCGGACACTCCCGGCCATACGCCATTTCATTTTTTTCTAGTAATAATGGTATTTGTTAATTTACCGCTAATTGCCTAAAAGCAATTATTATCTTCAATTTAGGACAAAAATTATAATAAAACTTCATGGATACGATTTATTTACGTAACCCATTTAATTTTCATCATTCGTCAGTAGCACCATATCTCCTTTCCTCCTCAACTCCCACAATCCATGTTTCACAGCGATATAAGCATACGCCTTTTCCTGATCTCAATACTTATCGTGTGATTCTTAGTGTCGCGAGTGTCCGCCTCCCTCCAGCGAGGGTGGGCGTCATCTGCCGTGTTTTTGTAGTGGACGATTGTGTGCTGTATGAGTTGTAGGAATTTTGGGGAAAGAACAAAAACTCAATCCTCGAGCTAGGAGAAATAACCATTTAAGGTTAAAATCTCCAGCCCGGCCAGGAATCGAACCCGGCGCCCTCTGACTGCGCTGTCCATTCAGTCAAGCTGCTTGACATTTCAGTACTGATACGTAACACGTTGAAAGTCAATTTCGATTACAATACGATCGTGAAAACTCAATATTCGTCCATTTCCGCTTGTTCGTTTTGTTGAAGACACTTTTTGCTTGTCCGATTCTTCTCCGTACTTTTGCTTTACTCCATCCATCCCTAGTGGTCCTGTTCCTACGTAAACAAAGTAATCAACTTCTTTAAGCACTTCGTTGCCTATCTTGATTCGTATCCTAGCTTGTCCATGTTTATCGCAAACCATTAATTTTGTCTTGGTTTTGCTAATTTTCATACTGTACCTTTATCCCATAATCTCACCCATTTTTAACAGCATGGCTTTAACGTCTTCTTCGTTTCCAGCTAGTACTGCAATGTCATCCGAAAAACTGATGATGTCTTTCCTTCACCATGTGTCGTTACCCTCGTACTTATTTCCTCTCTCACTTCTTTCAGGGCATACATATTGCAGATGATAGTGTACATCTCTGCTGCATCTCTCCGGATCTACATCAGTTCCTGTTTCCCACCACTGTCAATAACAGCTGTCTCGTTCCTACTCTTCGATCTCTACAATCTCTTCCAGTATTTTTCACAACCTCAAACATTTTCTCCCATTTGACATTGTCGACCGCTTTTGTTACATTAACACGCAGGTTCTTAAGTGATCCCCATGAGGTACTTTCACCCAATCAAGACAGTAATTGAACCTGAGAAGACTTTTCTTTTTTAGTGAAACTTACATCCTCGCTTTTCACCCCGTCTACCATCATAACATTGCCTGCTATGCATCTCACAAAATTGTCGAGGTCTTTCTGCAGTCCCTCACAATCCTGCCACTTATTTAGGCTATACCCTATACAGTACAACATCATCCGTAAAAGGCCACGTCTGTGATTCCACTTCTTTACTAAACTCAAATCTATATATTAAAAAAATTTCCTGACTGACTGACTGACTGACTCATCATCGCCGAGCCAAAACTACTGGACGTGACGAGATTTATACATTTATATTACAATGTATGTGCTCACTAAGGGAGGATTTTTGGATATTCCGTCGCTAAGGGGGTGAAACTGGGGATGAATTTTTACAATGAGTGTATCTATATCTCAAAACTTAACAGTTTAAAGACGTGAAAACTGGTATTTGGAATCTCCTTTAAAAATAAGGAAACACGTATTCCTAGAAAGCTACAAATCGACTTCAATGAATATAGATCGATATACAAAAATATATGTACGTTTGCAATATTGCAGATATTCATTTACATATTAACTGCTGCTTAATGGTACGCCATATCGACAAATGGATTGTACCATTAAACGCCTCTTTTATCTATCTACATGGTAGATCTTATGAAATTTTATCCTATTTCCTCTACTCATGGGTTAGATTGAGTTAGAAACGTTGAATAGGGCGAAATTTGGGATAGTTTTCACACGCTGCATTACTTTCCGGATACTTATGTGACAGCTAGTAACAGAATTTGATTCGTACATTCATATACGACAAAATAAGTCATAGAATTAAAGTTGTAGATCACTTCAAATTGAACGAAGATTGTGCAATCCGTTTTGTGATACGACTTACCCTTTAGCCACCAAATATCTCGAAATTAAGGTCTGCACCGTCATTAAAATTGCCTCTATATTTGGATATTTTTCGGGGGTAAAAAATGTAAACATCTTAGAATTTTCCCGTCAGTTACAGGCTAAAAGCTATAATTTCGCAAAATTTCAGTTCTCTAGCTCTTCTGGTAGATTGTGCCGCCATCTTGATTTGGTGGAAGAGGGGTAAAAATTTGGAATGTTTTAAAGTCATTACAGCTTTGGATAAATTAATATATTCTGAGCCCCAAATTTGATGGCCCCAGCGTGCCTCCCTCAGGCAGTTTTGAGAATTTTCGACTTTTCTAGGGATCCTGAGGTCATCAGTTTCTCTGGTACCAAGTTTAAGTTTCTAAGATGCCTGGAAGTGCCTCATTAATTCACGTCTATTTTCATTTTTATAAGAGCCTCCGTGGCTCAGGCGGCAGCGCACCGGCCTCTCACCACTGGGTTCCGTGGTTCAAATCCCGGTCACTCCATGTGAGATTTGTTTTGGACAAAGCGGAGGCGGGATAGGTTTTTCTCCGGGTACTCCGGTTTTTCCTGTCATATTTCATTCCACCAACCCTATCCAATATCATTTCATTCCATTTATCATTCCTTTATAATCGCCCCAGAGGAGTGCGACAGGCTTCGGCAGCTGGCACAACTCCTATCCTCGCCGCTAGATGGGGGTTTCATTCATTACATTCCTAACCCAGTCAAATGACTGGAAACAGGCTGTGAATTTTAATTTCATTTCATTTTTATATCTTTGTATATAGATCGCTCCAAACCGACTTGCATTTATTAATATTTAGGCCAGGGCCTCTCAAACGCCCAAAATCTCACGCGTGCAGATAGAGGCGCAAGAGCTCCGTGCACTGTGCGTCGCTGCCGCTCGGCATAGCTCGGGTCAACGCTTCGTCTCTCTGCTACTCGGCTAAGCTCGGCTCAACTCGCCTATACTCGGCTCAAGTCAGCCCGGATTTGGAGCGCTACGGCGCAAGTGGGGCAGAGGGAGACAGGCGGAGCGAGCGAGACAAGCGCGAGGGAAGAGAGAGTAAGCGCTATTGCTCCAAATCGAGGAGTGGGGGGTCTGCACTCTGGTCAACCAAGCCAAGTCGTCTTTTGCACCGTGCACAGTGCATGCACCACGCGCATGCACCCTGAGAGGCCCTGATTTAGACTGATGACACATGGAGCGGTTTTTGCCGAGTCGGTCGCCGAGTCTGCCGCCGATTCGGCGCATGTTTCTACTGTATTATATGGGATGAAACGGACACAGCGGTGCTCGCCGACAGGCGGCAGATTTGCGAACTCGGCCTGTCGTTTATTGGCGGTGCAGCGAGCGTTTTGAAGAATTTGTCGCGCGCGCTCTAGCGCCATAGATTGAATACATATATTCAGCTGAATTTACGCGGCATCATTTGTAAGTATCAGTTCATACCTTATTAAGTTACTCCTCTCTATATCAGCTTTGGCGCGGTACGACGGCCATGTTTTTTTTCTGTATTGTGGTCTGAAAATTGTAGTTTGTCTTGCCTTGTCTAACATCGCGCTCGCTCATGTATTCTGTCACACTGCGCGAAAATCGCTCCGTGTGTCATCAGCCTTAGTGTAGACTGTTCTGCGTGGACAGAAAGCTGACACCGTGGTAACCAGGCAACCAGTTTTCGTCATCTTCTTCCTCACGTTAGGCAGAACTCTGCCTTCTATATACACTAGGTACAAATTACGCCGTGTTTTAAACGAGTTTCCACATGGCTGGACTGGTTTCCACTGTCTTTGACTGCCGTTTCGTGTAGGTCACCTAAAACAACATAATGTTTCTCATAATACGTATCTTGAGAATATTCATGGCCAAATCGCTAAATCAGCGACCATTTTGTTGGACGTAGATCTGGATAAGAGGGGCTATCTTGTGTCACGGCATGGGAATGTTGTGTGCTGGATCAGCTGCCATCATGTTGAACCTAGATCATGATGCTATATATTTATTTTGATTTATCGGAACTCCTCATCATCCCTCTGGGTGTAGTGAAAGGATGCTTTATCTGTACCCCTGCATGTCGTAAAAGGCTACTAAGAGGGGAATAACCAAAGAATCTGTATTCGCTCTCTCGTATTCTAAGTCCTCAAACATGTCCATGATTCAATGGTTTTCGTGTAGCGGAGAAATTTACATATATGGTAGCGGACCCGCAGCGTTCCTTACAAGTAGGTCAGACAACTCGTCTTGATGTGGTTGTCACAGTCATGCTGTTTTGTCTGCCCTTTTCAATAGTTTTATGAACATGTTTTAATTTAATTATTAATTATTATTATTAGCGTATGGCGAGGAAATTATATACATAATATACAATATATACATAATAACAAAAACATTGATTCACTTCAGGTGTTAGTGTTATATCTGAATGTCCAACTTTTCAATCCACTGTACTGCTTCCGCTGTTGGAGATAGGAAGTCTTCCAAACTACCTGGATAAGCCCGCAGTTGACACTCGCGAGGGGCTCCACAGTCACATTCTGGAGATGGTACAAAGTTCCACCTGTAGAGAGAATCCCTGCGCCTTCCATGACCTGTCCTGATCCTGTTCAGTCTGGACCAAGTCGCACGTGGTAGTTGGGATCCATTTGCAATATTTTCCCCTCTGAAGATGTTATGCAGAGGCACGTTGGGAGAGTTATTCCAGCGGCCTTTCCACTCCTCCAAAGCATTGAAGTTGGTGGACGTCTTCAGAACAGCATCACAAAGGGGTGGATGTCGTGATTTCAGTCTTTTGAGACTAAGAGCTGGTATGTCATTTAGAACAGGTAGGAGAGGATTCTTGCAGATCTTGTTGTACCCTCGAACAAGAGCTCTGGATCTTCGTAAGTCAGGTGGCATTATTCCTGACAACAGAGGGAGCCAGTGAACTGGAGTTGATCTGATGGTGCCAGATATAAGACGCCTGGTGGTATTCAATTGTGGGTCAATATACTTTGTATACGGACTATTAATCCACACTGGAGCACAGTAGTCAGCAGCAGAGAAAACCAGTGCTAAGGCTGAAGAGCGTAGGATGTTTGCAGTAGATCCCCAAGTAGTACCAGTTAGCTTCTGATAATATTAATTATTAATGATTTAATTTATAACATTTCTTTCCATACAATATTCTCCGTGCCTTGACCATTCGGCCGTATCTGGTGAACAGTATCCTGTCCGAAAATGGGGCTAAACTCAGCGGTAAGATGCGCGTGGTACGTTCGGTAAAATAGGCTACAAGAAAAAAAAAATCTCAAACATAAATATACTGGAAAAGTATATGGACAGAAGTTACGATTACATTATTTAGTGAATAAGAACGCAACATATAAGGGATGAGATGGATTTATTCGGCTAAAACATAAATGTCAATCACACTAAACTCAAACTAGATTTTAAAAATGAAAATTGAAAAGACGACCTCTAAAGGATCAAACAGAAAGAAAAATGTGTCGCGCTACGAGCGACCATACATAAAAAAAACTTAACACAAGTAACATAAAATTCGGGTATCGCCCGATAATGATCAAACAAAGTAATTTTAAAAAAAGAAGAAAACTGAATACTTCGATGATGTTACATTCAAATGGTTTGTCGCCACGGCCAAGTTTTCTAAGCCCATGCCCGAGGGCTGCAATATATAAACTGTCTCAATGATGCCATATTATCAAATAATACACTCATAGGCAAATTAAACGCGATAAATACACACTCCGACACAGACCAATTCGGATTTAAAAAAAACAACAACAAACATGTCTGGTTCAGGCATCGCATTACACCCCAATCCAAAACCACAGATTCTAAATATGGTCCCGAGCCATATGCAAATTAGACCGGTTCAAAAGACCGTCGACCAGAAATTTAGCTTACGAGCTAAATTAAAAAAAATATTAATCAACGTTGGTTATATATACAACACTTCGACACATGGCATAAAACAATAGACAAACAGAAATATAAAATCACACACTCCAGATACCTGTGAATAAATAAAAGTATGCACTGCATGGTAAATCTATCGGGATAAAAATTCCGATAGGTGGGCGTTGTCATGTTGCGCCGAGCCCGGCACAAATACGTCCGTATTCCACTCTCAGTTTCTTCGCGGGCAGGTTTCATACACGCAGCTGTTACAGACAAAAACCACCGATGCTGGCTAGCAAGGGGCTGCATGATTCTTGGAACTAGCGGTCTCGCACATAACATCGTCCTTGACAGGGTGACCAGGCCTCAGCTGGACCCCTCTTTATCTAACGCTGGCTAGCACAAGCAAAACTTAGCCCTGGCAGGCAGAAATCTCTGCACACTCGAGACGAAACTCATTCAGAATTATAAAGCCCAGCTCTCGCTTTCAAGTGGCACCAATAAGAACTGGATATTTTGCACATACTGATTCGATTCCAGCAAATAGATACGGCTTCCTGCCTATCACCAACATATTTGGCTTCACGAGCCCTCACGGGCTCCACTGGCCACTGACTCAACGTATCTCGGGTTCGACCCTTAACGTAACCAACTCCAAAAGGCGCCTCTGGCCACTCCGCTACATTCCCTAGGTTATCTCTCCTAGATTAGGCCATTCATTTATCATTACATGGGCATCTCTAGCCTCATACCACATATACCGTAGGTTCGACCCTAAATGGTCCCAAGAATCTGCTTTCCCTGCATATTAAAGATCTTAATTAAATCAACGTTGATCACAACTCTGCTGCGCATCATATTGGGGGCGTCTGAAAAAAAACCATGCCGCATGCACCGATAATAAAACCAAGGAAAAGCCCCTGTTCTAATTCTGTAAACCTAAGCTCGTACCCGCGCGACATTAGAGGCAAATAGCTTCATAGCCGTGTGAGGACTCTAGATATCGATTCTCTACCACAAATGAAATAACGTGAAGCACACGATTGAAAGACAAAAATAAATATAAAACTAAACTACAACACACCTGTATCTACGCTATCTCATCCCTTTAAACCCATCTATCTAACTTAAATGCAAACGTCCCAAGCTATATCATGCACTTAGCTCTGAACATATTTACGTTAATAAAAATTTAAGTAAACAAAAGCCTCTACGGGCTGACATTCAAAACTGAATTAAAAATTATTTACATGAAAAGTCTAATCTGCCTAGTGTATCTTTGATGACTACAGCATGCTAAAGGACATTAGAAAACTTAGCTTTGACGACAGGTACCACCAGCGGCGCTCACATGACCGCTATTGTCATCCAGGCCTTAGCCTGACATAGCAGCGGTCTCCTGGATTTGAAGCATCATCCTTTGGAATCCAATGGCGGCCATGATTGTCCTGAAGGTGCCGGAACCCCCTGCAATGTGGTCGTACTGGAACTCGTCTTCTTCACCGCTTAGTAGTGCTCGTGCACATAGATTCCGCCCTTAATGA